>NW_022196026.1:0-592500 GCF_008641045.1 Pistacia vera | reverse complement strand
CTCAACAATTTGGCACTAGGTTTGACCTTCCATCTAAGCATGATAATGAGGTAAATATTTCCTCCCTTGAACAACAAATTGTGAGTCTAACTTCTCTTGTTCGTCAAATGGCTGTAGGTAATATGCAAACTGTGAAGGCTTACAGGATTTGTTCGGCAGTAGGGCATCCAACTGATATATGCCTAACTTTTCAAGAGAAGCCCATTGAGCAAGTGAATGTAGCAGGTGGTTTTCCTGGACAACCGCAAAGGAAGTATGACCCCTATTCGAGTACATACGACTTGGGATGGAGGGATCACCCCAATCTTAGCTATGGGAATCCACAAGTGAATCAACCCGTGACTCAAAACCACCCAAGTTACCAGCAATATAAGCAGCCATATCCCTCTAGACAACAACCAGGCCAAACTTCTAATTCTGGTATGTCTTTAGAAGATATTGTTAAGTCTCTTGCCACTAATGCTTTGCAATTTCAACAGGAGACGAGGGCCAGTGTTCAAAGTTTGCAGAATCAGATGGGCCAGATGGCAACCGCAATAAGTAAGCTGGAGGCACAAAGTTCGGGGAAATTACCCTATCAAACGGTGGTGAATCCAAGAGAAAATGTAAGTGCGATTGTCTTGAGGAGTGGTAAAGAGGTTGAGATTCCAGTAAAGGCAGCCTCTGCATCATCGAAGGAAGAAAAGGAGAAAAACATTATTGTAGACAGGAATGTTCCCAACGACGATGGTGTTCCTAAGCGTAAGTTTCTGCCTCTGTCCGATTATAAACCAATACCTCATTTTCCTCAAACTTTGGCAGAATCTAGAAAAGATGAGCAAAACAGAAATTTTTATGAGACTTTTCATAGATGAGAGGTAAATATTCCACTTTTAGATGCTATTTGTTAGTGTACATTAGTGTATGCCCTAGAAACAATTCGTGTTGTCGGTTTTAGAGCATTTTGTCTTGTATCTATATATCATAAATAATAGAAGAAAGAGTTCTTCAATTCATATATATAAATTGATTCCTTTATTCAGTCATGCATTTAAAATAAAGTATGCATATGAATTGTCCAGATGATTCATTTAATCGGTAAATGAATTATCAAAAAGGGTTCCCTATGGAAGCAATATAATTTGGGTAACTATATTGCACAGTAGGCATATCGGATGCTTTCGAAAGATATCATGAGTTGATATAAGTACAGATGATGATGATAGTCATGTCACTGGGGCATTGGTATGGATTAGCAGTTGGTAAACTGTTTTTCAAACATGAACGAATAACGACAAATCACTTGGAAAAGCATGTAGTCAATGATTTATCGTTTGGTTATATCAGTGCACGATGTAGTCCTTTGACTTGAGACATTGTAGTCAGATAAGATAAGGATAAATATGGTTCATACGGTGTATAAGTACGAGACTAATCATGTTTCGTATAATAAAGCCTATTTGGTCATGCGTTGTTCATATGCGGAAACGAACGATGGTCAAGAGGGGATCCATTTACTCGGAAATATAGGACCGAGAGTGTTAGTGAATGACCCAGTTATGCAGCGGAAAACAAAAACATAAACTTTATGGATCGTTCCTTAGAACCAAGATACGGGTACAAAAATCACAGTTTACATTAAAATAATCAAATCTACAAAAATCAGTTCAAGTTTTAAGAAAACATACCTATGTTTGGAGGCTCCACCAATATTGTCTCTGAACGTGTTTGCTACCGATCCAAGTGTAGGATCGAACCGTAGAGGTCCACACGAAGACAATCAACAAGAACCAAGGAGGGATTTGCTAGATCCTCCTTGGCCTTAAGAAATCAAGAAGAAAACAAAAAGTGTTTAGTTTGTAATGGAACAGTAAAAGTGGCGTGGGAGAGTTTTGAGGCTGGAGGTTTCTATCTTTTCAAATGAAGAATGAAAATAATAAAATAACACACACCTTTTTCCAACTAAAACCTTTTCTTTTATAATCTTATTTAGTTGCCTTATTCCCATATGGAATGGCTTGGGCTCCAACCCAAACACCCCCAAATTTGCCACACTCCCATTAGATATTTTAATTTAATTCATCATTATCTCAATTAAAATCATAATTAAATATTTAATTAACATTTAACAATAATGATGATTTAATTAAAATGTGCAAACACACATTTAACCGTAATTTCACTTATTTATTTTTCTAACAAATTAAATAAAAGGCTACGACCTCGGCAAATTTAATTGCAGTGAAATTACCAAAATACCCTTTCACCTAAAAGACGAAAACGCCCTTCTTTCTTCTTGGCTCTTAAATTATCTTCTATGTGTGTGACCCATAGGCTCCTCATCATACCGGTAGTGTATAGTATCGCGATTAACACCAATTAATTGTCTCACTATCACAGACCAAGATTGGCCCCTAGCAGGGCATCATGGCAACCGATAGATTCGGATTCAGCAAAGTAGCTATCTGTCAATGATATGGTTACCGTACAATTCGATCCTTCATCATACGTTATCTCAACGAGACAAGGCATAGAAATAGTCATAAACCTTCGGTTACTCTCGATATTATGTATTCAGTTTCTGGACCAATGACCTATATTATAATCTCGATAGACAACAACTCAATCCCGCTGTGGCCACAGTTTTAGTGTCATTGCCATATACTGAATTGCGTCGTGAGAAACTCTCCCCTACTCAGGAGTGATGAATCCTCTGTCAATCCACCATAGTCTTGATACACTCCTTGATCAGCCAATCACCACCGTACTGACAGCTCTGAATAGAACTGTGTTAGGCTATGTCAAACTGTACCAATCGGTGCACAAGGCGCTTCGGTGATCTCAAGTCTAAACACATGAACCACCATTCGTTAGAGGATTTGTTCCATAGACACTGGAGTTACCATCCATATGGAATCCTCTGGTGGGTCAGTCCAGTGACTTTTGCAGTATATCGCCTACAACAAGCACCTATGTGTTCACCGATGTCACCAACAACCTTGACAAGGAGATCAGTCCTACCTTTCGACAGGGTCGTTAACACTATGATAGCCTTACCGTATTATTGTGCCCTTACTTCAGAAAATAATAGGGCTACAGATGTTTCAGAATGGCCACACATGTGCTCATAGGGTTCACTATCAAGATTTGAAACACTTGATACCCTCGTCACGGTTCTACCATTCTAAGGACATATATCAATACATATGGCAATAATAATGATTTACGCGATATAGAATAAAATGCCTTTTTTATTGATCAATGAACATTATTACAAAGAGTCAATTCTACATAATTGATTGGCTCTAGGGCATTTACTCTCAATCTCCACTCCCGTCTCAGCTCATTGCACTATAGCCAATCATTCATGTATTTAATACCAAATGATCTCAGTGTCTTTCATGCTTCTGCTACGACAGAGGCTTTGTTAGTGGATCTGCGAGATTGTCGTCATTAGCACTTTACTATCTGCACGTCTTTCCTCTCACTATCTCTCTGATGAGATGGAATCATCTGAGTTGTTGTCTGACTTCTGATGAGACCGTGGTCCCTAGCTTGAGCAATTGCTCCAATGTTGTCACAATAGTCTATAGGATCAACAATCGTGGAACCACACCAAGTTCAGTGACGAACTCTTTTCCAGACTGCCTCCTTGGCGGCATCTGACAATGCAATATACTCACCTCATTGTAGAGTCCGCTACAGTGCTTTTCTTGGAGCTCTTCCAGCTCACTCACCGCCATTGAGACAAAATACAAACCCTGATTGAGATCGATAATCATCTTTGTCCGTTTGGAAACTAGCATCACTGTATCCTCTTACAGTGAGCTCATTTTCCCTCCATAAACCAAGAACATATCCTTAGTCCTCTTCAGTACTTGAATATTCTTGACAGCCATCCAGTGATGCTCACCTGGATCCGATTGATATCTACTACAGTGCTCAAGCAATGAGACATCAATCCGAGTACATAGCATGGCATACATATGATCAATTGTTGATGCATATGGGATCCTCTTCATCCTATCTCTCTCATCTTGTGTTTTAGGACACAATTCCTTAGAGAGATAACACCATGTACATGGAAGAAATCCTTTCTTGGATTCTTCCATACTAATCGTTCAGTACTTTGTCAATTATGCACTCTACTTAGGCCAAGCAACACGCGATCTATCAATAGATCTTTATACCAAGGATGTAGGTGCTTCCCCTAAGTCCTTCATGGAGAAGCACTTGGATAACCAAGTCTTTACCGACTGCAAGTTCGGTATGTCATTCCTCAGAAGTATGTCATCGCATACAACCTAGGAATGCTATGCGCTCCCACTCACTTTCTTGTAAACACAGGGCTCATCTTCTTTTTGATAAAACGAATTCTTTTATGGCTCATCAAAACGAATGTTCCATCCTTGAAGCTTGCTTGAGTCCATAAATGGATCTCTGCAACTTGCATACCTTATTAGCTTGACTATCAAGAACGAAACCATCAGGTTGTGTCATATACACATCTCCTCAAGGTTTCCATTCAGAAAAGCATTTTTACATCCATTTGCCAAATCTCATAGTCATGATATGCAGAATTGCAACATAATCCGATGGATTTAATCATGGCAACCGGCGAAAAGGTTTCTTCATAGTCAATGCCATGAATTTGTTTGAAACCGTTGGCAACCAGTCGTGCTTATAGTATGCTTGCCATCCATGTCAGTCTTCTTCTTGAAGACCATTTACACCCTATGGGTTTTACCCCTTCGGTGGTTCCACCAGAGACCACACTGGTTCTGGTACATGGAGTCCATTCAGATTTCATGGCTTCAAGCATTAACGGAATCTGGATCCATATAGCGTCTTCGTAGGTTCTGGGTTCTCGTTTGGTAGACTAGTACATCACCATGTTGAGTCATAGATAACCGTATCTGCTCGGCTCATGGCTTACTCTCCCAGATCTACGTAGCTCTGTGCTACCTGAGGTGGTTACTTTGATCCACAAGTTGTGGAGTAACCTCCTCATGATGCTCAACCACTTCTTTGGCACATCATCCCGTCCTTGTCTAGTATATCTTGTGGTTCTAGAACTTCATCGAGTTCTACTTTTCTCCCACTAGTACTTCTTAGAAAATATTCCTTTTCTAGGAAGACACAGATCGAGCAACAAATTTTTCGCTCTCTGGTGTGTAAAATATCCTTTGGTCTCCTTGGATACCCCAAATATACATTTACAGGATTTTGGGCCCAGCTTGTTCGAAGTCAATTTCTTAACATAAGCTTCACACCCCAAATCCTTAGATAGACAAGTTGGGCTTTCCCACCCATAGCTCATATGGAGTCTTATCTAAGACTTGGACGCACGATTCAAAAGTGAGTCGCAGTCTCTAGGGCATAACCCCAGAACATGCAGGTAAATCACTAAACTCATCATGGACCTAACCATGTCAAGTAAGGTCCTATTCCTCTTCTGACACTCCATTGTGTTGGTGGTATAGGAGGGTGAGTTGTGATACTATCCCACATTCCTTCGGTACTCTGAAAACCCTGAGCTTAAGTATTCACCTCCTCGATCCGACTGAAGCTTTAATACTTTTACCTAACATATTCTATACTTCATTCCTGTTCCTTGAATTTATCAAAGGCTTCAGATTTATGTCTCATAAGGTAGACATAACCATATCTACTGAAATCATCAGTAAATGTGATGAAGTATGAATATCCACCTCTGCTTCAACTGTTAGTGGACCACATACATCACTATGGATGATGCCTAACATTGTCAGTAGCCCTTTCACTTTGTCTCTGAAAGGAGACTTGGCATCTTGCCTAAAAGGCATGACTCGCATACCTCAATGACTGGAAGTCAAAAGGGGCCAAAACTCCATCCCTTTGAAGTTTTGCATGCGAGTCTTATTAACATGACACAATCTACAATGCCAGAGATATGTTTTCGTTTTGATCGCTATGCTTAGCTTTCTTGGTTTCAATATTGAGAATATCTTTATTGTTTAAATCAAGAACATATAATCCATTATATAACCTTGCAATTCCAAATAGAATACCATTCAACTAAAGGACAACAATCCATTAGATATCAAAATGATACCCCATATTATCCAAAACGGATACTGAAATAATATTTCTAGAAATAGAAGGTATGTGATAACAGTTATGTAGTTCTAATACAAGCCCGTAGGCAAAGATAAACAATAAGTCCTACAGCTAATGTAGCCACTGTGCTCCATTTCCAACCGTAGTGTCCACCTCTCCCTGGTGAGCTGTAATATCCCACTTGAGGTACGTACTAAGATTTGCTGTATTAGTTAAAAGTTTACTGTTTCAGTTTCAATTGAATTTTTTGTTGTCATGTTGAGTTGATTGAAGGTTGCCTTGAAATTGGTTGAATTTTGGTGAAGTTTGGAAATCCAATCTTCGCCGGGGCGAAGAAGAAGCTTCGCCGCGGCGAGGAGGAGTTGCACCCCGGGTAGTTCTGCCCTGTTTTCGCCGGGCGACGAAAGTGCTTCGCCGCGGCGATGAGCCTAATACAAAGTTTCTTGAGTTTTCTAGAGAATTCTTCTTTGGGGCATAATGACCATTCTACCCCTAATTAGTAGGAAAGTGGGGAGTAAAATGTAAGGAAATTGAGTGAGATTGTGTTTGGATGGGGGTGTATTTGAAAAGAATCAAAGGATGTAGATGGAATTTCTAAGGAAGGGCAAGGGCAAAATGGGAAATGATGCTTATAATAGCTAAAAAAGAGTTAAGTGTAAGAAACCTTTTAGTCCATCCATTCCACCGCCTCTCCATTTGCCTATTTCTCTCAATTTCTCCATCCATCTTCCAAGATTTCTAAGGGTTTTTAGGAGACTTTTGAGTAATTTTGAGTAGAGATTTCATCTAAAGCATCCTAAGTTGTAGAGAAGAGACAAGACAACAAAGGAAAGGAAAAGTGCTAAAGAAGTCACCTTTTCACAAGGTAAGTAAATCCAACCAGTTGATTTTTGAATAAGCTTTGAGTAAGATTTTTTCCATGTATGTTAGTGTTATACCTACTGAAATTGAGATAGATGTGTGCTTAGTCCTTGTTGTAGGTATGATTAAATTATGAGAAGTGTTTTTTTAGGTGTGATGAGAAATGGTTTGAGGGATGTTGTGTAAACCTTTTTGGAAGTGCTTTTCTTGACAGGGATTATGGTTATATAGGGAGTTTTCTCCATTTTGGATGGCTAGAAATGAAGTATAGTAGTAATTTTAGTAGATTGTGTATATGCACATGAGTTTTTTGATGAAATGCCTAAGTGAAATCTGCCCTGTCACTGCCGTGACTTTCTAAGTAATTTTTGGGCATCTTACGATTGACCTGGGTTGAGACCAAGACATAGAAGTTATAGCCCTGTTTCTAATATTGAAACGAGACCAAACCGTAGCAATCCGAGGTGTATACACAAGTTATGGCCTTTTTAGTGTGACTTGTGCAGAATGACTGTTTGAGGAAATCTTGTATTTGGCATTTCATAAGTGCATTAGTGAGTATGAGCTAGCTATACACAATTTTTATACACTTAAGAGGTAGCTTGAGACATAGTAAGAATTTGAGTATAAGCTACTTTAAGATTTAAGAGAAGAGAATAGAGTAGTTGTGCGATGGGAACCCGTGAGTAATGGGTAGAGTATTCCCGCATGTAGCCGCATTAGAGAGCGGCATGAGTATGAGATAGAGAAGTGGTGTAGCCCGTGAGATGCATGTATGAGGGCTATACCCAGTACCCGAGAGAGAGATTAACACTCATATGGCCGGGTTCCGAATCCATGCATAACAGTCCGATCGGCTAGAATGAGTGAGGTCACGAGGTGGGGGTAGCAGTCCCTGCCATGCCCCGGTAAGATGGGTGCGTGACTTACTAAAGAGAGTAATAGAAAATTCTAAGAAAGAAAAGAGATAGAGAGGAAGTACCAAGAGAATTGAATGAGAAGTAGTAAGGAAGAATTAGAGAGAGAGAGTTCCGGGGATAGATGAGTAGATGATTTACTTATTGAGCATTATTTTAATACTCACCCCGTTATTTTCCTATGTTTTACAGGATCCAGGTGAGGACGCGTCAGATGGACGTCGACACGCGAGGGAAGCGTTTACACGTCCACCATGTTTTAATATCTTTTGTATCATTATAAGTTTGTGTAATGTATATGTTTGTAAAGAATATATATATATTTAATAAAAAAATTTTGGGCCCAATTTCTTATATTATTTTATATGTTTTCATTATGAGTATGTGAGTAGAAAGTGGCTATTACATGACACTCTACTGGCCTTAGTCCCGCACATCAGTACAAATGTGAGTACCACATCCTGTGTCCATGACCCAAGATGTTGAGGGAGAGAAGTTAATCTCAATCATGAAATTGCCTGAAGTCGTACCTCTGACTTCTTCTTGCTTGCGAGGAAAGCCTTGCAGTGTTCCTCCCCAGTGGCTAGGCTTGCCACAAAAGAAGCAGGTTACCTTACCCTTTCCTATGCCACTCTCAAGACCAAGAGCAACCTGTCCTTTGGGCTTGGTTTTTGGTTTGGCCTTGGCCTTACCCTTACCTTTACCCTTACCTTTACTGGCATCAACCAGTAAAAATAGGTTTGGACTTTTTCAAGTCCTGCTCCACAGTCCTCAACATTGTTCAAAAGTTCTGATAGGGTTTTCTCCATCATGTTCATATTGAAATTCACTATGAACGAGCTAAGAGTCGGCAAGGATTGCAGAATTAAATCCATTTGTAATTCTGCATCCACCACATCCCAACTCTCAAGCCTCTCTATGTGCTCGATCATCTTGAGCTCAGAGGACCATTTGGGCACCCTCAGTCAGATGACTCCCAACCAGTGCTTTCGACACCTTGTACCTCTCATGTCGAGCATTTGTTTCGTAAAGATCCTTGAGGTGTAGAATAATGGAAGAAACATCCATATTCTCATGCTGCTTTTGTAGCATAGGTGTCATTGATGCTAACATCAAGCATTGTACGCTATCAACATCATCAGGAACTTTTGACAAGTATCATTAACTTTCTGAGTGGCATCAAGATCAGGATCAGGCTCAGACATGTATGGCTTTTCAAGGATATACAATTTCTTTTCTGACTTGAGTATAATCCAAAGATTAGATACAGTCGAGAAATTGGATCCATCCAACCTGTTTTCTTTTTCGATTATCGGTCGCAGGTTTTCAAATGCTCATTTTTAGGAATTGTATCACAATTGCAGAAAAGATAAGTTATTATCATTCATTATTATTTAATGTGGTCTTTATTAAACGATGCTCCCACTATTTTACTTACACGCCAATAGCCCCACTATTAACTCGGGAAAGCCCTTTGACTTTCCTAGTGGACCGAGATCCCATCCTGCCCATTTCAAACCTTCGCTTTGGCGAACAAGCCAAAATGAGTTGATTAGGTAGGCCAACAAACTTAATCCACACCAGTTGATAGCTCCCACTATCAACCTCAAATGTGAAAAAGCCAACAAGCCAATCACACAATCCAATGGCTCCAACCATTATCCTCAAGTGTGATTCTCAGTATCAGTAGAGTAGACACTACATGTCACCACATACACATAATATGTGTACTGCTCTACTTTCCCTATGACATGTTTATCAACCTTCGTTTTGGCGAACAAGCAAAACCGTCATTTTAAGTCGACCCATCACCATCAAGGAAAACTCCAATGAATTTTAACCTCCCACTGGTAGAAGTGTACCCTTCGCTTTGGCGAACAAGGTTTCGACGAACAGTGGTTTGATTAAAAACCATGGTGATGGAAGGCATTTGTGACTTAATATACTTTAATTGAGGGTTTGATATTTAATGTCTCATCAGATTATTATCTTTGTTAGAATGACATTGTTTGGCATGTTATTCAACATTCAACCTTATCATGCATTCTGAACAAAATATTAAACATGCCGGTACATGGCCTAACTAAAACCAATCTCCTCGAGCCTAGAGGAATCAATGGGTCACTTAGGGGTCCTGTAATAAACATCTTGAGTCCTCAAGTATGGTTGCCACGTCCTTTGCTCCGACTCCAAGTACATTTCAAAAACATCATTCTAAATTTACAATAAAATTAATATTAAACTAATTTTACATCAACAAATTTAGAAACCTCGATTTACATTCGAGGGGAATGAGATGAGAAAAGAATGTACATCAAGAAGAGGAGAGAAGGCAGGACACGCAGGCCTTATTTAAAAAAAAATATTACAACCATACATACCCAAAATGATTTAAAACATTCACCCTTAGGTCTAAGGCTCATGTACCGGGCACCATGCAATATACAAACAAGTACAAAACATACATTTAAAAAATAATCAATTTTTGAATTGGGTGGGTTTATTAATAAATTACCCTCTTAAATGTACAGAATGTACATTGGCTTTACAGGTTATTAAAAACTGCAGATTAGACCCTTCGCAAAAAAATACAGAATTGGGAAAGCTACAGACTTCGCCGCGGCAAGGAAGCACAGACTTTGCCGTGGTGAAGGTTTTATCTTCGCCGCGGCGAGGTATACAGTATGTACTTCGCCGCGGCGAAACTTTCCAGAGGCTCCTCGCCGCGGCGAAGCTTTAGACCTGGAAATCCCTAATTCGTACAGTTCGCGTTTTTTGCAGTTTTTGTGTATAAACACGAATCTAAACCAAATCAAACGCACATACGTTCAACCAGGATATTAACCAACCAATATATCAATCATCGACACATTATTAAACCAGTTTATCGTTTGAATCATTCATCCATAAACAGATTTTGCAGATTTTTCAAAAACAACATGTTATCAACCAAATACATGTTATAAATCATACAACAAACTGTAAAATTTGATACCTGAGGCTCTGATACCACTGTTAGTGAACGACCCAGTTACGCAGTAGAAAACAAAAACATAAACTCTATGGATCGTTCCTTAGAACCAAGATCCGGGTAAAAAAATCATAGTTTATATAAAATAATCAAATATGCAAAAATCAGTTCAAGGTTTAAGAAACCATACCCACGTTTGGAGGCTCCACCAATATTGTCTCTGAACGTGTTTGCTACCGATCCAAGTGTAGGATCGAACCGTAGAGGTCCACACGAAGACAATCAACAAGAACCAAGGAGGGATTTGCTAGATCCTCCTTGGCCTTAAGAAATCAAGAAGAAAAACAAAAGGTGTTTGTTTTTCAATGGAACAGTAAAAGTGGCGTGGGAGAGTTTTGAGGCTGGAGGTTTCTCTCTTTTCAAATGAAGAATGAAAATAATAAAATAACACACATCCACCTTTTCAACTAAAACCTTTTTGTTTTATAGTTGTTATTTTAGTTGCCCTATTCCCATATGGAATGGGCTTGGGCTCCAACCCAAACACCCCAAAATTTGCCAAACACTCCCATTTAGATATTTTAATTTAATTCATCATTATCTCAATTAAAATCAATTAATATATATATTAACATTTAACAATAATGATAATTTATTTAAATATATGCGAACACATATTTAAACGTAATTTCACTTATTTAATTTTTCTAACAAATTAAATAAAGGCTACGACCTCAGCAAATTTAATTGCACTGTGAAATTACCAAAATACCCTTTCGCCTTAAAAGACGAAAACGCCCTTCTTTCTTCTTGGATCTTAAATTATCTTCTATGTGTGTGACCCATAGGCTCCTCATCATATCGGCAGTGTATAGTATCGCGATTAACACCAATTAATCGTCTCACTAATACACAGACCAAGATTGGCCCCTAGCAAGGCATCATGGCCACCCGATAGATTCGGATTCAGCAAAGTAGCTACCTGTCAACGATATGGTTACCGTGCAATTCGATCCTTTCATCATACGTTATCTCGACGAGACGAAGGCATAGAAATAGTGTCAACCTTCGGTTACTCTCGATATTATTTATTCAGTTTCTGGACCAATGACCCGTATTATAAACTGGATAGAGCAACAACTCAATCCCACTGTGGCCACAGTTTTAGTGTCATTGCCATATACTGAATTGCGCCGTGAGATAACTTTCTCCCGTACCCGGGAGTGATAAATCCTCTGTCAATCCACCATAGTCTTGATACACTCCTTGATGCAGCCAATCACCACCGTATTGACAGCTCTGAAAAGAACTGCGTTAGGCTAGTGTCAAACTACACCAATCGGTGCACAAGGCGCTCCGGTGATCTCAAGTCTAAGGATCACATGCACCACCATTCGTTAGAGGATTTGTTCCATAGACACTGGGGTTACCATCCATATGGAATCCTCTGGTGGGTCAGTCCAGTGAACTTGCTGTGGTGTAATCGCCTACAACAAACACCCATGTGTTGCACCAGGTTGTCACCAAACAACCTTGACAAGTGAGATCAGTCACTGCCTTTCGACAGGGTCGTTCAACACTATGATAGCCTTACCGTATTATCTGTGCCCTTAGTTCAGAATAATACTGGGGCTACGGACGTTTCTAGAATGGCCACCATATGTGCTCATAGGGTTCTCACTATCAAGATTTGAAACACTTGATACCCTCGTCACGGCTCTACCATTCTAAGGACATATATCAATACATATTGCAATAATAATGATTTACGCGATATAGAATAAAATGCCTTTTATTATTGATTAATGAACATTATTACAAAGAGTCAATTCTACAATAATTGATTGGCTCTAGGGCATCTACTCTAACACTGAGACAGCCGTAGACGCCTTCAAACAAGGTCTCCTCTCGGATGGTGAACTATACAAAGAATTGACGAAGCTAGGTTGCACCACGATGGAAGACGCCTTGGCCAGAGCAACGATTCAAATAAGGTGGGAGGAAGATGAGATGAATCAGACAATTCACACCAGGTATGACTAAATGCAGAACGACAGGAGGCCAGAGCTCAGATCGATTGTAGGCCCTACAAGGTCACCAAAGAAGCAGGGAAGGGTGCCTACAAACTCCAGACCCCTGAGGGCAAAGACATCAACAACAGTTGGAATGCCGTTCACCTCAAACGCTACTACTTCTAGGTGAACCTTGTCTTTTTTGAGGATTTGTTTTTCGTTTCTTTTCATTTTTAAAAGGATGAGTGGGCCCATCCACCTCCTCCTAGATAGTCGGCCTCATGGCCAAATATTTAATGAAGTATTATTCAGAAGTTCTCATTTTCAAATCGACCCCGGTCGACGAATTGCTTACATAATCGAATCGGCCCTGCCTGATAAACGTACGGACATCTTCAAATCGGCTCTGCCCGATAAACGAACGGACACCTTCAAATCGCCTTGCCCGATAAATGTACGGACACCTTCAAATCGGCCCTGCCCGATGAACGTACGGACACCTTCAAATCGGCCCTGCCCGATGAACGTACGGACACCTTCAAATCGGCCCTACCCGATAAAGGTACGAACACCTTCAAATCGGTCTTGCCCGATAAATGTACAGACACCTTCAAATCAGCCCTGCCCGATAACGTACGAACACCTTGAAATCGACCCTACCTGATAAACGTACGGACACTTTCAAATCGACCCCGTCTGATAAATGAACACACCTTCAATTCGGCCCTGCCTGATAAACATACAGACACCTTCAAATTGGCCTTGCCTGATAAAACATACGGACACCTTTAATCGGCCCTACTCGATAAAACGTACGGGCACCTTCAATTGACCCTGCCCGATAAACGTACGGACACCTTCAAATCGGCCCTGCCCGATACATACGTACACCTTTCAAATCGACCCCGGTCGATGAATTACTCACACCTTCGAATCGATCCCGCTCGACTCACGATGACACCTTCAGATTGGCCCTACCCGATCCAAGACTTGGCACCTTAGAACCAGCCCCATTCGACCCAAGAACTGAACTAAAGATGCAACGTCATTCATCCAGGGGACTACACACTCGGTCGGCTAGACCGAATGAATGATTCCTACACCATTGACAAGCAAAGCACCAACCCAGCCCAACATAAGGCCTACATGCCTTAGCCATTGGGCCACGCTAAGGTAACATACACAAACATAACGCACCTATAAGAAGAGAAATAAAAGAACAGTTCATTCATCCAAGGAGACAACATTAGAAATCAGAACAGTCAAATGTGGTATATATGGCATCAAGCGCCCCAGTTCAGAATACAAAAATGGCACAGATGCCAGACAAAAGGGCATCACAGGCCCCAAAATACAAAAATAAAAGAAAGCGCTAAACATCCTCAACACGACCCTCATCCTCCATCACCAAATCAATCGCCATGTCTGCACCGCTAGTGCTCGGCCCCGCAGCCTGGTCGCTCATGTCCCCAACACCCGACTGCCCCGACTTACTAAGGTCAGGCGCCTGCTCCTCGCCCTACCCCCCGGATGACCAGTTCCTTCTTCCAACAACTCCTGCATGAGCCAGAATGTCTTCATCCGGATCCCAATGAGAGGTCCGCCATTCCTTAAACTCCAGCATGAGCTCGCCTCGGGCCTTAATGATGGCTTCATCAGCAATGGAGATGCACTGCTCCCTAAGGGACTCGACCTCCATGGTCCTCTCGGCCAAGTCGCGTTGTAACCTCTCGACCTCGGCCTCACTATCCTTGAGGCGCTGCTGACTCTCCTGTTCAGCCTTCCAGGACACTGCCTCCCTCTAGCGTAAACCAGTGTTGGCCTTGGATACATCATGTATCCGCTTCTCCTGTGCCACGACAGACTTCCTCAAATGAAGACTGCTAGTAAGTACCTATACAACAAAACTCAGGAATGAGAACAAAGTCAAAAACAGGAAAAATGAACAAGTACTGCCATACCTGAACGACGTGGGATACACCCCAATCGGCAGCAGCAACTGCACCCATCTAGTTCAGGCGCGCCTCGTCCGTCGGGAACAAGAAAGAGTCGACCAGCTTACTCATAGATGTCGCATTGGAATAAGTCGATGCAGTAGCCGAAATCGTGATAGTAATAGTCCCAGCCTCCTCATCCACAACAGCAGCCTGGGATGACCTGGCTCCTGCTGAAGGCTGCTGGCTTGACGGCTGCTGACTGGGAGGCGTCGTTAATATGTCCTTAACCCTCACGTCCGCCCTAGCCAACGACTCCCTCCTCCTTTTCTCTCGATGCCTGGCGATGGACTTGCTTGCACTTGGGACGCTCAACTTCTTCATAAGTGGCTCTGCAAGTGCAAACTCTCCAACGGTTAGTGGGTTCAGCCCGGACTCACCAAAAATTAGCTGATTGCAGTATCGACTTAGGAGAACATCCCAAGTCTGCTTCAGCGAGGGGAAGGGAGTACCTCTCTGTATCGCCTCTACTCCAGCCCAAAGAATGTTGGTCCTCAAGTTGGACTCCGCTAGCACTACCCACCAATCCCTCTGCTCCAATAGGATGGCTAATACTCTCTGAGTTGCTACGTCCAAGCCGTCTTCGCTCTGCCCAGCCCGATTGAACTCAAGCTCTGCAAACAAAAAACACAATCAAGATTTAGTAATCAAAAGAACGAAAGAAACAAGTTCTCACCAGTAGCTCGCCAGCCGATCGGGATCTCGCCCGGGCCCCTCTCTCCGAAAACGGCCTGACCCCTTAGGAAGAAGTAGCGGTCTTTCTAGTTCTTATCACTGGACCGCAGGTTGGTCACCAGGTGAGACCGGTCGTGCCTCAAGTTCAGCAAATATCGGCCCTTCTCCTTATCGTTCTCCTTCAGGAAGTACGAGTACAGCAACTCGTGCAACCCGAACACAACTTGGTGCCGAGCACACAGATCCTCCAGGCCATCAACAATCTCCAAGCGTTCGGCATAAGCTGGGAAGGGGCAATCATGAAGTGGTTCAGCACCTCCCAGACGAGGCGAGGCACAGGCAACCTCAACCCGTCATGAAACCACTTCTCATAAACACAGACCCATCCCTCAGCTTCCCAATCAACCTGCTCATACGACCGCAGGGTCCGGATATTGACCGAACTAGGGATATGATACAATGTACGGATGTGCCACACGTCACTATCCTTCAGCACGGGCGGATAATCCCTGGTCGGAATCCCACTGCCCTGTTGGCTCGGCTCTTCCTCGGAGCTACTGCTGGACGAGGATGGACTGTCGGCCCCTCCGGAGTCTTCCTCATTCCTCCCATGCCTGCCCAAGCCACTCGGCCCAACCTGACTCGCCCTTGGAGCGGCTACACTAACTCCAGTCGGTCCGCCCACCGGGACGCTCCCTTCAGGCATCATCACAATAGTCGGGGCATGCTCATACTCATCCCCAACATCCACCACATCTCGACTTGAATCTGCTGATGTATCGTCCGACATATCGGATCGCTCGCCCATCCCAACCGACCGACTCGTTTCTTATTATGGAACTCCCAACTGAAAGAACCACTCAAAGTATCAACCTAGCTATCGGTCGCCCTTCAACACCGTCCAACATCCTCGAAAATCAGCCTCTTCAATCTCAGTCAACCCGTCCTATCGAGAGATATGGAACCTTAGACAGTCAGTCGCCCCACCTAACCGACCGACCGACGGAAGGAAGAGGCTCGCTACCAGTCGACCTGTCCGACAATGAGATCGCACCCTACCCTTGGTCGACCCCTCCAACAGATCGACCTTGGAACCAGGTTCAGTAGAGCACTAATTCGCTCGCCCAAGACGACCGACCCACCTCCAAGCTCAAACCTAGTTACCTACTCGCCCTGCTCACCAATCCACCAACCTAAAAACTCCCACTCGCCCTGGATGACCGATCGCCTATTCAGTCCATGCCACACGCCCCCTCACCACTCGATCAGACGTACCGACCGAACTAAACAATGCCTAAGTCGACTTCGACTTCCAGATTTTACCCAAAACGCTGGGAAAAACACCAAAAATAATAGCCAACTTGCCGGAAACACACCGAAAATCCAAAAATCTGAGCCTATTCTAGAAAACCAAAATGCCAACACTTTTAAAACTCCTCAAAACCAGTCAAAACTACTCAAATCCCCAAAAACTTCACCCTATCATCCAAAAACCCAGCAAACAACGGAAACAAACCAAAAATCAGTCCAAAGGAAAAGAAGATTTACCGTAAAGTGACACACTGCAGAGAGAAAGCCACCACCGCTTCAGGAAATCGAAATGAAAAGAAGAAAGAAAGAGAAGAAAATTTTCGAAACACAGAAAATGGGAATGGAAGATGAAGAGTCTGTAAACTAGTTTTCATAAAAGGGATCTGACGTAGGCCGACACGTGGCGACCCAAGAGTGGCCTTGGATCAGAGAGACCCCTCGTTTACCGCCCTCGGAACGAAGATGGATCAGCATCGTACGCGTGGCAAGAATCCAAGTAACCTAGGAAACTAGAGTGTCATACGGAGGATGCGTTAGATCGCCCGAGTACCCCGACCGAGCCAGTACACGAAAGCCAGATTGCACCCAACACACATCCAACCTGCACGGGCCCATGAGGTCCTCCCGGTCGACCGAGAAGCTTCGAGTTGCCTGGCCTACACGTTCTCTAGGCGACCAAACCAGGATGCCTCGCTCATTCGTTCTTCTGTAGCGAACGAGTAGTCACTCACTGGTCGAGACCCGCATTTTACACTCATTCGACCACCCATATACCTCGATCGAGTGAACCTTCGGTTCAATATATCTGATTCGGTTGACCCGACATGCCGAACAAACACCCAGGCTATAGAATTGCAGCTTAGTTCGCTGGTCGGTCGGACGTACCGAACGAGCTAGTGAGTCTTCGAAGCCTGTTTCTCTTTTCCTCCGGCCCCCCATACTGATCAACTGCATCATTTTGCAATGATAGCCCGCATCGGATCGGGAATGGAGACCGAATGACCCCAAGACACGGATCGTCTGCGGATCAGCTACACCAACAACCGGTCATCCCGGAAGGATGACCGAGCGCCTATCGATCACTTCCTACTCTCTGGCTTAAGAAACTCTTAACTCAGAGAGTGGGAGGCAAACTGTTAGGGCCAAAAATCGTCCTTGGCCTAAATAGGAAAACGGGCCCGACACTGAAGAACAAGCCAGGCCCAATCCTGATATGATCCAACTGGATTAGGCCCTTTCGGTACAAAATATAGCCGGCCCAAACCACGTGGGTGCGAGCCTCTTAATCCCAATCCATTTCCTAGGTCCATGGGCGAATCTAGAGCCCACAGCCCCCTCAGAATACTTTCCTACTCCTAATCAATCTCCTATTCAAGGTCGCCTTCCTATTTCTGATCGCTTTCCTATTCGGAGTCAATCTCCTAATTAGAATCACCTTCCTATCCGGACACGAGTAAGACAGCTTACCACGGCCCTAATTCTTCTAGGGTTTGCATTAGAGTCACACTAGGACTCCTACTTCTGCCAGGATTGGAAGACTAGACAGTCACTATATAAGCAGAGGCCAGCCCTCTCATAAGGGAGATTACATTGGACCTTCACACTGAAAGCTCTGACTTGAGAGCTTCACATCACTGCCGTAGTCATAGTCCCCGACTAGACTTCCGATAACCTTTTACTCCCTAGCCCTCATTATATTAGCCTCTCTCAGCCTTGCTGACTTGAGCGTCGGAATGCCTATGGCAAACACCACCCTGGTGTTTCCCATTCGCTTCACGCGTGTGTTTCTCTACGTGTGCAGGTGCAGCGGATCGCTGGTGACCTCAACCTCACGGGATCAGACCCCCCTTCCATATAGGTAGATTTTTACATCTACAGTAATGTTAGATTGTCGTTGCAACCTTTTAGATATTTGTTTTATGTTTTACGAAGAGTAGTGTGTTTCTATATCAATTTTTGGCTGTTATTTGATTTGTGCTAAAGCTTATACTGAACAAAAGTTTTATGCAAAGAAACCTACCAGGTTTTATTTAGAGGCCTTCTAATGTGGCTGAAGCAAAATGCCACAATGATACTCTCTTGATTAGTCTAATTTAGATATGATATTTAAATGAATAATTTATAATACAATAATACTATGTTTACTAACGATCTTACTAACGTGTGTAAATGTAAAGTATAGTATGGGTATCATATGTAATTTTAACAAAGGTGAGTAAGACGGTTAGTAGGTTCGTGCGGAAGTATAGCATTACTCTTTATGATAATACTCCAATCTTAAAGGCAAATGAAGAGTGAAGTATTGATTAATTGCAGGGTCAGCCTATAATAATTTATAGTTTTTGCCTTGAAGGAATTTAAAAACTTAACCTAAATTAAAACACAAAGCACTAGTGAATCATCGCCATGCTGTCGTTGTCACTATTGGCATGTGATGGACCACTTGTTGGTGATCTATGGATATGGGCATGTCCCAACCGTTGAAGATCGCCAAAACAATGTCACGCACGGTATTGTATTTTCGACCATTGCACATAATGTTTCATCGGCGATTTTCGACGATCAGCAACCACCGAGGTCCATATATTGCCTGTAATTGGGGCTTCATGTGTAGGTGGTGGTGAAAAAAGATAGCTCCGATGATGGTGACGACGGAGCGACAATGATGACGATAAACTATCGACTGTCACATTGGTGAGGTGAATAATAATTTAATATTTAATATATTAGTTCATTAAAAAATAAATAAATTGTTATAGGGGCAAATTAGTTATTTACACCTCCAAAATACCCTTGGAATGGGTATTGCATTACCCTATTTTGGGTGAATAGGCATTCCTTTGGAATGTCATTCCCTTGCCCAAGTCTGAAAAGAAAACAAAGGAATTTCTTTCCATCATTGATTCCCCTAAGCAAAAAATGAAGTGAACACAACATTAGGTCTCTACTTTTAAGATAATGCTTCACGTACAAATTTTATTATATGAACTGACGTGATTAAAGGGTTTTAAATTAAATAATTAAATGAGATTATATGTCTAATATACATGATTATTATATATAACATTACTCTTATTTTTAATAACTTGAATGGTGTTTATTGTGTGAATTGGATGGGGATGGGGATGGGGATGGAATACAATTATGTTGTTTACTTGAAATAATGAACAGTAATAAAACAAAATAAATTTTGTAATTTTGAACAAAATAATCCTCAAGTTTAAATGATCATATATGTATATTTCACACAGTTAAATCTATTACAAATTAATTAGACAAAAATAACTCTATAATTTAAAATTATTATCATAAATTATTAAATATTAAATTAATTGTATGTAGCATTATGTTATTGTATTTAATAAATAAAAAAAATATTATTTTCTAGTAAAATTTGTTGTTACGAAAATTCATAATTATGAGTTGTAAGAAGAAACTTATATTATTACAAATGTTAAAAATCATGAATTGACTTAAGCATAATTCTTTTAATTAATTAATGTGCCATCACTCATTTGTTTTATTATTATACAATTTATTTATCCTTACTTATAATACAATTAACCTTTATTGTTTTTATTTTTATTGACTTCACGAGGATTAAATGTTAATGTAATTTTGTTAGGGTTATTATAAGGATATTTTATCAGGAATTTATAATTATAGGATATCAAAAACAATAAGAGAATACTTAACAGTTCAAAATTATTAATTTTAACCTTATTTATGGTATAAATGTAATTTTATGGAGTTTCAGATAAAATAAGTTTTTTTAAACTACAATAATTTGAAGAAAAAACATATCACATGTCAAAATAAAAATAAATCAGAACATATCAATAAAAAGAAAGAGAAATAATAGAACAACTAAGGAAATTCTTTTTTAAAACTATACTTTATATTTTTATTTTAATTTTTTAATATACATTGCTTTATTTTTTTATTTGTATAATTATATACATATATTTTATTTATAGACACGTTGTTTCATTTTTTTTTTTTTAATATCAATAAGATTAATCACACAAACATATTTTAATCATTCGTTTATAATTATTATTGTGTTTTCTAATATTTGTGTCATGTAATTTTGATTTTCATTCATTTAATCATGAAAAATGTTACCCTTATAAAGACTCATATAAAAAGGTTATAAAATAACATTATTAAGAAGAAAAAATAAATAAAAATTAAAAAAGAGAGAAAAATCATAAAAATTAAAAAATAAAAAAGAGAAAAAAATCATAAAAATAAAAAGTAAAGATTATCTTTATATGCTGTATTCCTCCCTATGATTAATCATTTGGCTGAGATTTTCAACCAACAACCCGAAACCGATAAATAAATATGATCCAGATCCTCAACACCTCTTCTTTCCAAACCATTACCTCCTTTCTGGTTTGGGAGTATGGACTCTCTTACTCAAAAACGAAACAGACAACTTGTGCATAACAAAACCCATTCTTCAACAATTAACCATTGACATGGCACCACCTCAACACAAACCACTCTCAAACTTCAACTCTCCTCCCGATTTCTTCCTCGCAGCTCTCTCTCTTCTCTACCTTTTTACTTCTCCCAAACCCTTTAAATTCCCTTTTCTTTCCTTCCCAAAATACCCTCGTCGCGTTCGCAAAATACCCATCATGTCCTTCTCCCACTCACAATCCAATCTCCACTCTTTCGCCACCCCTCAGTCTCTCTCCGATTGGCTCAAGCCTCGCTTGCCTTCCGATTCCTTTGCCTCCTGGGGGTGAAACCTGGCACTAAGAACATCCACAACCTCGGCTCGAATTTCCGAGGGCGAGACCGTCTCGCCGATTCCAGCCTCCAATTCGCACAGTAACGTGGTTACTGTACGGATTCTCGGGAAGAACAATCAAATTCTGGTTGAATCCCGCAAGAATTGTCCGACGGTAGTGTGAGGAACCGGTGGCGGCCCTTGGGGAGAAGATGAAGGCGAATGAAACCCACGAAGAGGCCGTGGTTCGTGCGGTGAAAGAGAGTTGGGTTTTGATGGGAACACTGTGAGAATCGTTCCCGGGTCGTATAATAAGAGGTGGAGGAGGGGAGTTCGAATTCGTATCCAGGTTTGCCGGCTCGGTACGTGGTTCATTCGGTGGACGCTTTGGTGGAGGGATTGCCGGATGATGATGGAGAGTTTTGTACGGAAGAGGCGGAGGAGTATGCGGATTTTTCCGCGGCGGCGGAGGCATTGTGTGTGAA
Source organism: Pistacia vera (assembly GCF_008641045.1). Taxonomy (NCBI): domain Eukaryota; kingdom Viridiplantae; phylum Streptophyta; class Magnoliopsida; order Sapindales; family Anacardiaceae; genus Pistacia; species Pistacia vera. The sequence continues at coordinate 570,455 of NW_022196026.1, read as the reverse complement.
GAGGCATTAGGAGATGGGTTAGTTCTGATTTTATTCCTTCTTGAGTAAATTATGAAGTTTTTTTTTTAATTTTTTATATGTGCAATTATTGATATGATTATAGACAGTGAGAAGATTTTGTTTATATCCATTATTTATTTGCTGGGAGATAGTGGATAAAATAAAGACAATTCTTTCGATCATTTAGTTGTTTATTGTAAAAGAGATTAGTTTGATGTTATTGTAAAAGGGATATCAGTCCACTGATTTGATTGTGAAGCTTGTGGTGAGATAGAAGGGTAAAATAATACAATTTTCTCCATCAGTGGTGAGATAGAAGATAAAGACAATTTCACCATCAGTTTGGTGTTATTGTAAAAGAGATTTTATTCCAGTGTTTCACATTAGAAGCATGGATAGTTATGATTTTATTGCTTTGAGTAAAATCTAAAGATTTTCTTTTAATGTGCAATTATTGACCAAAGATAGTGAAAAGATTTTGTTATATATGCAATTATTGATTCTTCAAGTAAGTGAGCAAGAAGGGGTAAAACAAAGACCTTTCAGGAGAATTATTATTTAGTTTGATGTTTATTATAAAACAGTTTATCAGTCAGTGATTCAATTATGAAGTTATGGGTTACTTAACAAATTTCATATCTTGAGGATGGATACAATGATATATACCCTTTGAATATTTGTAAATATTTATTTGAAAATTTGACAGAACGATGAGTTTTGTTTGGGCAAATACGGAGGATTTGGGTATATTAATGTTGCAATGTTGGCTTGAAGTTTTGTGTTTCTATATTTGGGTTCGAGCTCGGCAAGTTGTGATGTTAGTTATTAGCGAGCTTTATACCGAAATAAAAATAGTATAAAGTTTTGATATTTGTAGTTTGTTATTATGATGGAGTAGGGCCGTAACCAAAAAATGAAAAAAGAAAACAGAAAGAACAAAAGAAGATGAATTAGAAAAATGGGTACGATGCCCTTTCACTTATTCTGCTTGACGGTGAGATACAAAGTCTGAAGATGTAATGATGGATTTTCAAAGAGGACATTTATTTTGGATATTATTAGTATATAGGAATTATGGAATGTTTTGAGTGACCAATGTTTATAACTTAATATGGTCTCATTGGTTTTTCTGATCATTTATGCTCTATCTTTGAATTTAACATCAATTTTAGTTTCCTTTGTTTTGTGGTCTGTAATATGGAATTCAATTTAGGGGTAGATCAGGATGTAACTGCTCAATGAGCCCATGTTAAACTCATAAATCTGTTAGCTTACAATTCCAAGCCGGGAATCCTCGTACAGCATTTGGATTGTTGCACTGTGATCTTTTTTGTGGTTATGAAATATTTGTGTGATCATCTTCCAACCATGTTGTAACTATATTATTATCATATCATATTATGTTTTCACATTCCAAAACCCCCCCTCCCGACTAGTTACCTTCCAATTTCTCCTGAAATGGTGCCTCCATGATGTACTTTTTACTGGTTAGATTTCGTAGATATAACTTCTGTTAGTCCCACTCTACATTATCTCTTTCCACTTTGATCTTTTAACACCCTAAGTGGATACGAAGCTCCTTTAGACAGCCCTTATTAAGCACCCATATCACTTGAAATTCCCTTTGATGAAAATAATGTGCTAAAGTTCGGCATATGTCAAAGCTGAATTCAACTCTAATGGAACAAGTATCTGCAAATAATTTGTTGGTCGCTTGGAATGTAATAGGGATGAATATGTGTACGGTTTTCTGCAGCTGGTAAGAGTTACGGAGAAAATTATTAGAACAGTAATTTCGTAATGTGGCTTGTAATTCTTCATGATTGATACCGGATACCATTGAGTGTTACCTGAATCATGGCTCATGGTCATGGAACAGCTAAAAGCTATCTAATTTTGCTAAACAAGTAATTCTATCACAAAATACAGATCGATTGCATAGAATTGAGTCTTCTAACAAATTGAATCTCAATGTAAAGTATTTTGACCGATTTGGTGATACATATATGTTGGCATCTTGTTGGGATTACTATTGAATGATTTGTCAATTTTAATGTACTTTTAAACTTGCAAGTTTGAGATTCACTTGGAGAATATACAGTATCCCCTGACAGAAAAACCTTAGTTCTGAGATATCTTTTAACTGACATTAGGGGTTTTGAATAGTGGAAACCCAGCTATTTAGAATCAATAGTGACATTTGGAGATCTTTTAGTGCTGTGGGAGAATGAAGGTGTTCACAGAATTTTAGGGAAGTGATTTTTAGTCTCATCAGATTGTGAGTACCCTAAGGTTACATACACATTTATTATATTTAAAAAAGCTCTTTAAATCTTATTTAATATCAGAAAATGCCCTATATAATTAGGTTTAGTTAGGTTTTTCTGTTTACATCCTTTTCCTCAATATCAAATTTGATTATATATATATATCATTTTTCTCAAATTCAAATTTAATTAGGTTTTCTGTTTATACTATTTTTCCCAAATTTTCAAACTTAATTAAGTTTTTTGTTTACATTATTATTTTTTATTCAAATTTCAAATTATTGTTTATTCTTCAGTTCAGATTCATCTCGTCGGGTGTTTATTATTATTATTTTTTAAGTTTTAAAATATATTTTCATCAAAAAAAGAAATATTGGGAATAAAAAAATGATAATGATTTAGAAAATTAAGAGTTAAGGTTATATAAGAAAAAGTTAAAAATATAAATATAAATATAAGGATTATGAGGGTATTTAGAAATTATTATGTACTTTTTGAAATTTTATTACTGTTAAATTTATTAAAAAAAATAAAAGTAGGTACGATTTATTAATTGATGGGGGTTTAAAAAACTCGGAACTAAACTATTTTGGAGACCAATCCAAAAAACTGCCTTGGACTGTATATGTGCAATGGGGCGCTGTATTGATCTTCTTTGACGCGCTGTTAAAGTGCACAATCTGAACACAGTATAATTGTCACATTATTTATACGTTGCTATACCTATACGGACATGTTTAAACCAATCCATTTTTCTTCGTTCCATTTAGCCAAATAATTGACATAAAATTATTGTAATTGAATGAAATAAGAAAGCAAATCCAAATGTAATATTTGAGGCTTTGAGCCAAATATTATAGACGACAAAGATGAAGCATAGGTAAAGAATTTGCAATTGTTTCTTAAAAGTTATAGAAAGTTTACACGAATAATTTAGTAATTAAATTGGAAAAGTAAATTATAATTAAAATAAATAAATAGATGTTTACTTGTTAAAGATTATTGATATACATTATAATTTTAATTTTTAAAAACATAATGTGAGTTTACGTGGATCTAGAAATAGTAACACTTTAATCTTATTCGTTCTTATTCATTCCAATCTATCCACATATTAATCCCATGCAATACACTATGCGAAAAGGACTAATATTACAAAAGTTTTTTTGTTTTTTTTATCCTCAAGCTATCTATTGTTCTTATTCTTCTTCTTCTTCGAATCAAAACCTAAATCAACAAATCTTGAGGATCAATCATTGATTTTAAAACTAAACCCCACTCTGGAATCTAAACCCATTAACATTGAACCACATTCACAATTTAATGATAATCAGATTTCATCATCTTCCAACAACAAAACTTGATTAAAGCAAAAAGAAAGAAATCAAAGATTTTGTAAAAAATATGAGTCATTATTAAGTAAAGATCGCGAAAGAAGGATAAATTTGAAAACCCTAATTTCAAAGTAAGAACCTTCGTGGGAGAACTTGCATGCACCACCAACCTTTGTATAGAAATAACGGAATGGGAATGAGAACAACGAGAATGGCATAGAATCGAGAGAGAAGTCCGCTTTACAACATGCAATTTGCGAATGTGAGAAGAGAAGTGAGACTGTGAAAGGAAGACGAAGAACATAAGCAAATGAACTCGAATTCGTAATTTATAGAACCCGAAAAGTACAAAATAGTCACCAATTTTTGCTGAAATTACAAGTACCCCTAAATCTCGGGTTGGTTCTGGTTTGTAAAGTGGTGGAACCGGTAGCGAAGCTGCATAGACATAGTAATGGTTCCTGAATTTTCTAAACCAGCACCGGCAAAATCGGAATGCCCAATACCTGGCTATTTCAACAATCAATCATTTACTATCCCAAACCATTAACTCTGTTAGACTTCAATTGATGAATTTCTATAAATTGATTTATTTGCTATTGTTTTCTAAAATTAAACACTAACTAAAATAAAATAAAAAATTAATCAAATTAAAAACAAATGAGTTAAATTGAAAAATAAAACCACTTCAGAAAAGACTAAATCTGAACCTTGACACCATCTCCCATGCCCACCTCCACGCCAGCCCTTCATTCCCTAAGTCGTCAAACGTCCTTCATCCCTGTCCCCATGCCATCAAACCGCCCCCATTGCGTTGAAAGAACCACAATAGTCCCCTATCATGCCAAAATCCAAACTCACATCATCCCAAACCACCACCACAATCGCCCTACCCCTTTGTCTCTCAACAAACAAATCAACCCCAACGCGAACCAAGCCAAAAATTAATTAAAAGAAAAAAGAAAAAAGAAAATTGAAAGGAAAATGGTGGTTGGGACGATGGAACTCTTTAAGAGGCTTGATTCAATCAAAAATAAGTTTGAAAATGATTATTTTTTTAGCCAAGTCACAATCAAATTATGATTTGAAAAAGGCTAAAAGGTGCCACGGTTAAGTGGTGCTAGGTTGCGTGTGTGGGGTGGGAGTGGGTGTTGCAGTAGTGTTTGGACAGAGCAAGGTGTCACGGGCATAGAGTTTCAAACGCAAGGGAATGACCCATGCGGCACCCCAACATCACACTTGAGAGGACAACCTACACGTACATCATTCGTTGGCTTGAGGTCTATTGGTTTCATCCCACCATGGACTCATTAGGGAAGCAGCTTCAACTCCCGACTAGTTTGTGTAGGGATGGCCTAATCCCTTCTTCATCGGCGACCATGAAGAAGAATTCATAACATCTTTTGTACTCCCCTTTCATGGAACACCTTCCTTCTAAAGGATCTTATGAAGCATTACCGATGTGCCAAGAGGAAACACACTTGACGTCTCAATTGTTACACCCCATGTGAATGTTTCGTGAAACCCTTCCACCTCGTACGCTCTTCACACTTGCTGCTCTTGTTATGACGTTGCAAAATAAGGTCGTGATAAAGGGAAGGGGAGGAAAAGGTGTAGTGGTGCTAGGCTGTACGCAAAAGGGGGGTAGCAATGGTGGGTTATAAGGAGAAGTGGGGATGTTAGGACAACGAGGTCTTTATTTATTTTTCTCCAATTTAATTAATAACTCTAATATAGGGGGTATTTTTTTGAGCTTATAAGCTGGTCAAACTAGCTTATAAGCTTTAAAATTAAGTTGACATGTTTGTTTATAACTTTTTTAAGCTTATAAATTAGGTTTATAAGCCAAAAGAAATAAGTTGGGGGGAAGGTACTTTTATTTTTTTAATTTTTTGGTTATAAGCACTTTACTTATAAGTTACTTTGACAAAATATATTACTATATTACCTCTTTTTTAATTTTAAAATTTCATCCTATACCCTTATTTTTAATAATGTATTACCATTTTTAGTCATTTTAATAATAAAATGTATTTATAAGCCATATTTTATCAAATGTGTCAACTACTTATTAACCACTTATAAGTACTTTAACTAAACACGTAACTGCTTAAATTTTAAATGCTTATAAGCTCAAACTAGCTGCCATAAGCTCAATCAAATAAGCTCAAAGAAAGTGAAAGACAATATTACCCTTTACATTAACAAAAATCTAATGGAGTTAGGGTTTACAATAGTTAGTGATGGATTTTTAATAATTCATGGGGAAGTTTGATTAAAAGTAGAAAAATTAGGTGGTGTTCATTTACGTATTTTAAGTTTTTGTTTTTAAAATGAATAATATTTTGTTGTATTGATAAAAGTGTAAGGGTAGAAAATGGTTTTCATAAAGCAACTTTTTGTGAACAAGTGTTATACGTTTTACTAGAAAAAGAAAGTTGTGGAAAATGAATCTAAAATTTTTAAAACTGTTTAATATTCATTTATGTACGTGTCATACAAATATTCATCAAAAAAGAAATAGGTGATTTTTATGAACAGAAGTGTGAAATTTCATGTGTTAATCAACTCTACTTTCATCTTGTGGGGCATAACCTTTACGAGTGTTTTAAAAAGGGAGAACGACATTTTCCCACCCAAGGTATGGCGGAACAACACTTTGCCACCCATCAAGTTTCAAAACAATACTTTCCCACCCACCATTATATTCTATTAGAAATGGAAAATGATAGAGTTACCGAAAATTACACATCGAATCTATGCACCAAATGACGTGATAAAATCCTGATCGTTCATTAATATTAACTTATAATGAATCAACGGTTAGGATTGCGCTACGTCATTCGGTGCACGAATTCGGTTTGCATCCTTCGGTAACTATAGCATTACTCATTAGAAATATTCGTTCTTAAGAAGGGTAAGATGGTGAATTTACTTAAAAGCCTCGTAAATCCAAATTTTAAAATTAAAATCTCAGTCGGGTAGCTTTTTCCTTTCTCTTTTATTTTATTTTATTTTCCTTTCCTTTTCTTTCTTTCTTTCGTTCTTTCTTTTTTTATTATCTTTTCTTTGCCATCATCTCCTTCTTCTACGCTGGAGGTTGTGACGCCGGCGTAACCTGTAACCGCCAACTGGGTTGGCGGCGTCACAAGCTTCAGCACGAGTCGGCCTCTCTCGCCGTCGGACTTTGCCCGCCTCCCTCACCAACTCTTCATTGCCTCAAACCCATTCTACTGACCTCTCCAACGAGCCGCCGCCTTAAAGACCTCCTTTCTCCTTTCTCCTTCGTAGTCGCAACACCCTGTAACTACAAGCAGCCGCATCCAGATTCTAGCCCCCCTACCATCTGCCACCACCTCCATCTGCCTCATTGTCCCCCATCGGTCGCTCCCCATCATCTCACACCCCTACCTCTGCCTTTGTCACCACTGTTTGTAGAAATTTGTGTTTGATGGTGGAAAGTGGATTGTTTTGTTGATTTTGTGGAGTTGGATTTGGTTTTGAAGTGTTGTGTTTTTTATTTCTACTTTGAGGAAGATTTTGATGATTTCTGCTATATCAAACCCCTTCACATAGTTACCTTGCCAAGTCGCCCACCACCCGTTCGACAAAAAACCCCACCTAGCGCCCACTGCGCAAACCATAACTCGCATAAGAAAGCGAGAAACCAAGCAAGTCCATGATTGTTGAGTGTGAAGATAAGAGTAATAGTAAAGAAAATTGTAAATGCAGAAAAAACAGAGCATGAAAAATACGTGTTTATATTTCTTTATATCAGAAAATTTTTCCATGCATGAACCTTGACAATGACTACAATTTATACACAACCATTTGATCTTTCACACAATCTTCTCCGTTGAACTTATTCTTCAGTTGTCATCTTCCACCATTAGATTTGCAACTTGCTCTACCACTTGAGCTGCCACTTGCATTTTGTTAGAAAACACATAACGTGTTGAATTGAAATACTGGCGCCAAAAGCCAACTTGCTCTAACTAATTTATTGTAAAAAGACTTAAAAACCTGCATGAATTTGCTTAATGTTGCAGCTTGCTTTGCATGGTAACATCGTTAACATCGTCCCTCAAGCAAAACTTTAAGCAAAAAAAAAAAAATTCTTCTGTAAAAAAAACTTGCATGTCGTCCTTCAAGAAGAAACTAGTGTGTGCTTTTATCATCTGTGTTTAGAGTTTCCTTAGGTGGTGAAACTTGTCCCTGAGATCGTCCCTCAAGCTGAAGAATAGAGGAAGAGCTAAACACATGAAGATGATCACGAAGAGTCTGAAACCGAGGACCAGAGAGACGCTTGGTAAGAACGTCTACAACCTGAAATTGAGAAGCGACATACTGCACCATAAGTCATTTAGACTGAACCATTTTGCGTACAAAATGGACATCTATTTTGATGTGCTTTGTACGAGCATGGAAGACCGGATTTGAAGCAAGAGCACCGACACTGGTGTTGTCGCACTAAAGGACAGGCAAACTTGGAATAGAAATTTGAAGCTCTTGGAGCAAGTTTTTAAGCCAAGCAACTTCAGTAGAGACCTGAGCTAAAGCTCTGTATTCAGCCTCAGTGGAAGATAAAGCAACGACTTGTTGCTTTTTAGAGCCCCACTGTATCAAGTTAGAACCAAGGAAAAGGCATTACCCACTGGTAGACTTGTGGTCAGACAGATTGCTAGCCCAGTCGGCGTCCATATAACCCTCAAGATGAAGTGTGGAACTGCGGTGAAAGGTTAGACCATGTGTGAGTGTACCTTGAACATACCGGAGAACCCTCTTGCAAGCTTGCCAATGAGTGATAGTGGGAGCTTTGAGAAATTGGCTGAGTTTATTTACAGCAAAAGAAAGGTCAAGCCTGGTCATGGTAAGATATTGTAGAGCACCAATAAGACTTCTGTAGAGGAAAAGCTGTTCGAAGAGAGGACCATCCTCAAAGTGTAACTTGGAACCAAGAACCATAGGAGTGGCACACAGGTTACAGTCTGTCATGCCAAACTTGGAGAGAATTTCTTAAGCATATTTTGCCTGATTAAGTTGTAACCCATATGAAGTATGAACAACAGAGATGCCCAAGAAATAATGAACAGAACCAAGAATTTTTAGACCAAATTCAGTATCCAAAGCTGACATGATGGAGTGAATGAAAGAGGGCTTATTGCTAGTCGATAGTATATCATCAACGTAAACAAGAATATAAATAATCATGGCATCTTGAATAAGATAAAAGAGACTAGAATCAGAGGTGGAAGTTTGAAAACTTTTGCTTAGCAACACAGTTTTAAGCTTATCAAACCAAGCCCTGGGAGCTTGTTTTAAGTCGTATAAAGCTTTGTGCAACCGAAAAACATGATAAGGTTTAGATTGATCAATAAATCCCTCAGATTGTGTCATGAAAACAGCTTCAGTAAGGTCGCCATTTAGGAATGCGTCATTTACATCTACTTGTTGAACCTCCCACCCATTGTGCATGACTAAGCATAAGATGACTCTAATGGTGGATGCCTTAACAACCGGAGAAAATGTTTCTGAAAAATCAACTCCGGGAGTTTGATGAAAACCCTTAGCCACAAGGCGTGATTTGCAACGTTGGAGACTGCCATCAGCATTTAACTTGACTTTGAAAACCCATTTATGACCGATTAAAGTCATATTATCAGTGTAAGGGACTAAAGTCCAAGTGTGATTATTTTGTAGTGTAGTAAACTCAGCATCCATGGCCTGAACCCAAAGAGGATTGTGTAATGCTGTAGTAACAGATGAGGGTTCTTTATGAATCTCAGAGGAGGGAATAGGGATTATGGTTGTGCATTCAGAGATAAGGGCAACAGCTTTCTTGCGGGCTGAGCATAGGATAGACATTTAGTGTAGAAATATGGGAGGGCTGAGAAGGAGAGTTATAGGCTCGGAAATCAATTTCCAAACATGGTACAAGTGGTTTTGGAGGAGAGAAAGTAGGTGAAGGTATAATGGGAGTGTTATGGGCAGATGGCTCAACATCGAACAAGGAGGTTGAAGGAGCTGAAGTAGTTTGAGACAAAGGCTGATGAATAAATGATATATGAGGAATTTTCCAAGCCTGAGACGAAAAACAAGAGTCAGCATTTGTAGATACATCAGAATTGGTAAGTGAAAAACCATTGGCAAAAGGTAATATTTGCTCATTAAACTTGATAGTTTGAACCATGTAAACTTTGCCATGAGCAACCCTTGTGATGAGAACTATAACCCAAAAGAACACACTGTTCTGAGTGAAAGGAAAATTTATGTTGTTGATAAGGTCTAAGGAAAGGAAAACATTGACATCCAAAAGTACGAATAGCTTTATAGTCTGGAACTTTATGAAAAAGCTTTTGAAAAGGTGAGATATAAGATATAACTGCAAAGGGAAGACGATTTATTAGATACACAGCAGTGTGGAAGGCAAACCACCAGTACTTAAGCAACATAGAGGCTTGAGCTAACAACGTTAATCCAACTTCTGTCACATGACGGTGTTTCTACTCAACTTTTCCATTTTGTTGATGAATATAAGGGCAGGGATGTCTGAAATGAATACCCTGCTTGGCAAAATACTCAACAAGAGGACTAAATTCACCTCCCTAATCTGACTGGAAGGTCTTGATCTTGCCATCAAACTGCTGAGTCACTAATGCAACAAACTATTGAACAATATTGTGTACCTCAGATTTCAGTTTTAGAGGATAAATCCAAGAGTAGTGTGTGAAATCATCAACAACTAGTAAATAATACTTGAAGCCAGTGGCTGAGGTAACAGGTGCAGGGCCCCATACATCCGCAAAAACAAGTTCAAAAGGTTGGCTTGATTGAGAAGCTGATGGAGGAAAAGGATTCTGGCGAAGTTTACCATACTGACACTCTGTACAAAACTGAACTTTATTAATAGAGTGATCCTTTATATTCAAATGTGAAACAAGAGAATTGAGAGCAGCTATATGAGGGTGACCAAGTCTGCAGTGCCACAAATCTCTGTCTTGTGCAGGACCAGTTTGTTCAACATTATTTGCAGGTATACTAGGTGAAGTACAAGTGACCAAACAACTTGTTGGATTATACACAATATTAGAATCTGAAGGTAAAACACTAGAACATCCAGAAGGAGTAACATAGGTTGCTGAGGAGTCATGATCCACGGACTGATGCAGAGAAGAAACCATAGCATGTTTACTTGTTGAATTTGAAGTTTGAGCAGAAGCCAATGCTGAACTTGTGACTTGTTTATTGTCGGCAGAATCAAAAGGAATGGTAAGTTGGTAGAGACCATTGTTCCTCTAAGCTGGACCTCCTGGGTTAGCTTGTCTGTAACAACACATTCATCAGTAGAGAATTCAACTACCACATGATTATCTCTTGTAATTTTGGAAATAATAAGGAGATTCTTGGTAACTTGAGGAACACATAGTATATTTCTAAGTTGCAAGGATTTATTTACACAAGAAGAATGGATAAATGCCAAACCTGTGTGTGAAATGTCAAGGCATTGACCGTTGCCAACCTGAAGAGAGTCTGAACCTGTATACTGATTTTATAAGGAAGACGTTGAGGATCTGATGTAATATGGTGAGTGGCTCCAAAGTCAATGTAATACTTACTTTCTTTCTAGCTAGTATACTCATAAAATAATCAGTAAAACTCATTAAAAATATATATAAGAAAATACACATATAAACGAGTAATAAAGTATGGGCCCATATTTAATTTTTCTTTATATACAAATATACTCAAAATAGCAACTTGACAGTGTAGCCCAACCCTTTCATCGTGTGATGTTCCGAGCAACCGCAACTCACCTATTACCTGCAAAAACATTAAAAACAACAGAGTGAGCACTAATTGCTCAGTAAGTAAACCCGCTATGCTACCATTCTCTCTCCGTTACTTAAATTATGAATTTTCTTTTCCTTACATCTCATTTCCTGATTATTCTCTATTCTTCCTCTGTTCTTCTCTCTGTTCTTTCTCTATTCTTCTCTCTGTTCTTTGTCTATTCTTTCTCATTCTTTCTTTGTTTTGCTCTCTGTTTTTCTCTAAATTTTCTAATTTTTCACTACTCACGATAATGAGCATGGTATTATGCATATTCATAATTGGTGTGCTGTCGCAGGCAACCAAAATTAAAACCTAACAACACATGTAGTAGTGTGAGTAAGGATCCTTTCCACGAGAGTGTCTAGCCGAGTCTTATGTTACGTGAACAAGGCTGGGGGGGTTTGAGTAAAACGGAAACAATTTCAGAAAAAAAACAATTCAGATTAATCAATCAAAATAACAAACCTTGGTCTAAGTCAACATCCATCATTGGAATTTAACAACTGATCATCGATGCAAATATATGTCAATTCATACTTTGAGTATTCACCGTTAGAACTATTTTCCTATCTCTCCTTAGTTGTAGTTAATTAGAAAAAACAAGCGATCTAATTAATCTTACTACTAAACAACCCTAGACAAGCGCTAAAGGTTTAATCTAGTAGCAGCCTTAAGGGCTAGAGAAATCGATGAAACTGAACAACACAAACACAAGCGGTTGTATTTAATTTAGTTGAATGTTCTTCTTAAGATTTAATAATTCCTGACGCAACAAATTCTTAAACCCTAATTACTCACAAGTTAGAAGGATCAAACAATTACGGATTTGATATCTAACTTAGCATTAGATTGCAACAAATAATAAACTAGTAGGCCTTCTAGTAATTAAATGAAACAATCATGAAAATAGGCATAGAATAACATCCAATACTCAAAACATATATTGAACACTAGAAAAAAACAGATTAGATCTCACAGTTTATTGATTTCGAGGCCTCCGTTTCCTTTGACCAAGTTATAAAAGTTTTAGCCGCTCATGACCATAATCAAAACTCAAAAGAAAGATTGCAGAAGAGAAGAAGGAGAGGCATGTGTAATCTCCTGTAATCTGATCTCTCCCCCCTTTTTAAGAATATCCAATTCAAGAATTTGAATTATACTCAATCTCCTAAAAATATTCTAATATCCTAAAATAACATTTATCCTAATCTGATTAATTGAAAATAAAATAAAGTCCTACTGTAAAATAGGAAAGTGGTGTTTCCAGCTGTAACTTGCATGCAACATGTCTTCAAAACTTCCAATAATAAATTGCCTAATTGACTTGCATGATAGGGCAGAATGTTCTAGAACATCAGCAGTGCAAGTGTATCAACTTCAAGCCTGATTACAACCTTGATGCAACAAGTATCTCTCCAAATTCAAAACATGAAAGTTGTAGATCTCTTTCTTAGGGTTCTACAAAATTTTGAATCATCTCAATCGGAGCTTGGATGAGAGAGTTATGCCCAGATTACGAAGCAATGTCAAAACTATCCGAATTCACCTAATTAGTTCCGTTTTGCATTTAACGCCTCCATTTGCACCCTAAATCAAAATAGAATAATAATGAGTACATTTAGGTAACAAATAAGTATAAAAGACTAGACATTAAGGGGGGTAAATATGACATTTTGCATTCTCATCAATAATGCAAATGCACAAATGCATAGATTATGCATTTTCTTTTCTTTTTTATTTTATTTTGTTTTCTGTTTCTTTTTCTTTCTTTCTTTTCTATTCTTTCTTTTCTTTTTCTTCTTTCTTTCTTTCTATTCTTTCTTTTCTTTATTTCTTTTCTTTCTTTCTTTTCTATTCTTTCTTTTCTTTTTATTCTTTCTTTCTTTCTTTCTTTCTATTCTTTCTTTTCTTTCTTTCTTTTCTATTCTTTCTTTTCTTTCTGACCGGACTCGGTTGAGGCATGGATTTGGAGCCCTGGCCGTGTGAGTGAATTCTCTAATTCTAGGTACAGTCTCATCCACACGCACTTCTAATGGACTGTACAATTCTTCTTTCTGAATTCTGAGTCCGCTTACTAAAGGCGGCATGCATGGAGGGCTATGTTACTCACAGGCTCCCCATCACACCAACCTTTTCTTCTTTTTATCTTTTTACACTTCTTTAACTAAAAATTCAGATTTGAATATCTTTAATATTCTCATTTCTTTCTATTTTCTCTTTAACATATTTTAGTGCTTTCTCATACTCTTATGATATGTATGCATGTAGATGGTTTTATGCTTATAATTCTTTCTAAATTCACATGTTTAAATGCAATTATGCATTATGGAATGCAAACATGTCATTCTCTACCATCTACAAAGTCATCCCAAAGTAACACATAATCATACTCATACATGCACTTCTTTTTGACATTTCAACAAACAATTCATGTGCACAAATCAACACTAATTTGGCTACACTTTTATCTCTCTTCTAGGCCACCAAAAATTTGGAATAAAACCCTCTATAACTAACGCCAAATCTGCCCAAAATACACACTCCAAAATTTCCACTTCAATTCTTCCAAATTTCAACCAAACATTCATCAAGTATCAAATACACCAACACAACTTCTCATGGATAGGTTCTAATCATCATTCAACACCAAATCCATCAACGATTCTACATATAACACATATATATGCATAAAGAAAATTCTCTACACAACATAACTTAAATCATACTTAGGGTAGGATTTACTTACCTTTGATATGAGCAATTCAACCATTTAAGAATCTCCTTTGATCAAACTCTCTTCCTCTTAAATCCTATGAGCACAAACCATCAAAATTCAATACTTTAAAAGTTAAAATCACTTCTTAGTGCAAGGATCTTACCTAAAGATGCTTGGGATTGAAAATCCACTAAAAAATACCCAAAATCTATGAATTTCTTTTGAAAAAGAAGTGAAGAAATTGAGAGGATTTGGAGGAGAAGGTGGCGTGAAAATGGGTTGAAGAATGGCTAGGGTTCCACTCTTCAATCCTTGATATAACATAAAATTATATATTAGTTTCCCATTTTGCCCTTGCACTTTCTTTAAAATTCCACCTATGTCCCTTATTACCATAATGCCCTCATTTTTATTACATTCTACATGAAATTCTATCTCTTTTCACTACCCACAATTTCAACTAATTTTGAGTGAAAATACCATTTTACCCTTAATGCAAGTTTGAGGCATTTTCTTCACATTTTCTCAAAATAACTTTAGCAAAAATCAACTAAAGGTATAAGAGCATAAATTAAATTATGTACCTCCATGTGGGCGTTACAGTCAATGCAGGTAGGATCAGTCATTGTAAGTGGTTTTGCGGTTGAATTTTTTATTTCCAACAGGAGAGGTTATTGCAGAAGATTGATTCGGGTTAAGAGGAGAAGACTGATTTAGATGTGAGGTATTTTGAAACTACACTTGATGAGGAGTCACTGGTGAAATCAGAGGGAAGGGCTATGATGTGCCATAAGGAGCATACGAGCTTGTTGTATTTGCAAAGTAGGCCTGTGCAGGACCTACGTGTTGTGTGGACTGTTGTGGATTGCTATAGTGCATGCTAAACTAAGGTCGGTGATTTTAATGTCCTTGAAAATTTGTGTTGAACCGATGATAGCATTGAAGAGGCATATGACCTGGCTTTCCACATAACTGGCAAATCAGTCGCAGCTTGTAAAAATTTCATCCTCTACCTCTGCCCTTGCCAATGGCTGGATTGAAGGTTTGAAACTACTGAGTGTTGTTATAGGTATTCTTGTATTCATCTTGATGTGAAGGTAGAGTTTGTGAGTCTTGTGGTATTTGTTGATCTGTATTGTTGTTCATTAGCACATTTTGGGGTGGAGAAGACGATTGTTTGTGAGCAAGAAATGTTGCAGCTTCATGAAAGCCTAAATAAGCTGAATGTTGCTTTTTTAGCCTCATTTCGTGTTTGTGTAATAAAAACTGCGCTTCCTATAGAGATACTTCATTGCTTCTTGACGTTAAGGTGGCAACCATGGCATAATTTTCAGAGCCAAGACCATCAAGAATGTAAAGCAGTAGCTCTTCATCACTAACAGTTATGCCACTGGTGGTTAAGAAGCCAGCAATTTCTTTCATCTTTAACACATAGTCGTTTATACTTGAGTTATCCTTCCTAGTTGTTTGTAATAAATTTCGTAAATGCAACACTCTAGCCTTAGAATCAGTAAGAAAATGCATCTCTAAGGTATGCCATATATCATACGCAGTATTACAGTTTGCTACATGCCAGAACATTGTTTCGGATATTGATGAATTTAACCAACCAAACAAGAACTGATCAACTTTCTTCCACATTATATATTCAAAATTTACTTCTCTTTTGGATTTATCAACAAGAATAAAGGATGAGGGACAAGATTTTTCACCTGTTACGAAACCTTCCAGATCATAAGCTTTCAAGGCTAGAAGTACTTGAGATTTCTAGTATGCATAGTTTCTTTCTCCTACTTTTACAGAAACAGTTGGAAGTGTATTGCTTAGTGGTGAGGTTGACATGGAGATTGTTGTCATTTCGTCTACAACTGAAGCTGAAGAAGAAGATGCCTTAGGATTTGCCATTGACGTCTGTCGGCAACTCTGATACCATGTGAAGATAAGAGTAAGAGTAAAGAAAAGCGTAAATGTAGAAAAAACAGAGCATGAAAAATACGTGTTTATATTTCTTTATATCAGAAATTTTTTCCATGCATTAACCTTGACAATGACTATAATTTATACACAACCACTTGATCTTTCACACAATCTTCTCCATTGAACTTATTCTTCAGCTGTCATCTTCTACCATTAGATCTGCAACTTGCTCTGCCACTTGAGTTGCCACTTGCATTTTGTTAGAAAACACATAACATGTTGAATTGAAATATGGCGCCAAAAGCCAACTTGCTCTAACTAATTTATTGTAAAAAGACTTAAAAACCTGCATGAATTTGCTTAATGTTGCAGCTTGCTTTGCATGGTAACNTGAAATAGGAGTTATGAAATAGAAAAAGACAGGGAATCTAAATGGAAATTACACTGTCTTAATGCATGTTTGCCAAGTATGATACTACAGTACAGAGAGTGAGTTTATTTAGATAACTACGCATTAAGTCTTTATTTGGTTCATGCCCTTAAAAAGGAAAAGACAACAAGAACAATTTAAATTAAGGGTTTTTCTGACTTAATAATTTAATTTTAACTTAAAATAATATACAAATCTACAGTTACTAATATATATATTAATTTAAATTAGTTATATAGATATATCTCAATTTTTTATTCAATTTTATGTACTAAAAGAAGTACAGTAGTTGATTACATCTTCGGTATAAACTTAGGCACTTTTAAATAAGAAAAAAAAAGTCAAAAAAATATAAGTAAAAGAAGAAGTAATGTTATATAAACTTAACAACTCTTAATCAGTGAATTAACTTTACGAATAATTACGAATTTGCAACATTTGGAGTCATAAGAACCTGAACTAGCTATTATGAAAAAATTCCTTTTTAGTCTCATTATATAAATATATAATGAGGTTTTAATTAAAATTTGCAAATATATGCATCTCTTTCTCAAATACATAACATTTTCTTGTCTTCTTGAGCATGTTTTAAGTGTCAAGTTTGATTCATAATTAACACCGAATCCACCTCATGCAATATTTATGGTAATAATATTCAAACACACTGTAATATTTCCGTAAAAGTTCTGGCAAATTAATGTGATATTAATATTCATATTCCATGCCAAATATTATTCTTAATATGTACTTGTATATAATTTTTATATGGCGAAGTTATAAATTGCATTAGAAAAAAAATTATAATTAGCATAAATAAAAAAATAAAAATAAAGCATAATTTAAAAAAAATACAACTAAAAAAAAATTCATTTCTGAAATTTTAATATTATATGTATATGTGCTGAATAAAATGGGTGTCTAGATTGAGTTAATTATAACTCAAATGAATAATATGTCCAATAATATTAACTTTTTACCCATAAAAAAATAAAAAATATGATATGTCTAATAAAATGATAATGCTATATCAAATTATAGAAAACAATCTGTACACAAATTTTGCATGTGTTACATCGCTTATTATTCTTATAATAAAGTTAATTACGTGCATAAAATAGGCCATGCACAATAAACATTTATAGATTACCAGATAAAATAATATCTTAGCTTAATATATTTAGGCTCTCTTTTGATTTCATTATTGCGACACTCAGGTGTGGATCCAGCCTCTTTGAGGGTAGACCTCATATTTAAAAATAAATTACTAATATATAAGCCCACAAAAAATTGCTACTAATATATATACCTAAGCTCACCCCCGACTTAAAAAAACAGAGAACTATTATATATATATATATATTCCAAGTCCACAGTATATTAAAAGTTTAAAATTCTCTCCACTTTTTCTCCACGGTTCCACTTGTTTGATATGATTTTATCCCAAAAATTTATTACTCTCTCATTCTCATGCTATTCACTCTTAAAACTTTTGAAGACTGAAATTGTTAAAGCTTTCACTACTCAAGGTACCACATTAGCTCTGTTGTCTATTTTATCAGTTTTAAGTATATATATTACTCCTTTCAATTTAGTTTATTTTAGGGTTGAATTATGTTTTTTTTTTTTTTGAATTTTTTTTTAATTCTAATTTGAAGGAAAAAGACAGAGATTTTAAGAGTTTGTATTTTATGTCTAAGAATGAATCTGCTTTCCCAAATTAAAAGATTAACTATATTTTAAAAGACGTTATTCTTCACCCTTCACTGAGAAAAAAGGAAGTAACAGAAAAAATGCAGAAAAGCAGAGTATGAAGAATATGTGTTTATAATTCTTTCATAACAGAAAAATTTTTCATACATGAATCTTGACAGTGACTACAATTTATACACAGCCACTTGATCTTTCAAGCAATCTTCTCTGTTGAACTTATTCTTCAGCCGCAATCTTCCATCATTAGATCAACAACTTGCTCTGCCACTTGAGCTCCCACTTGCATTTTGTTGGAAAACACATAACGTGCTGAACTGAAAAACTGGCGCTAAAAGCCAACTTGCTCTAACTAATTTTATTGTAAAAAGACAAAAAGACCTGCATGAGTTTTCTTAAAGTTGCAGCTTGCTTTGCATGGTAACATGGTTAACATCGTCCCTCAAGCGAGACTTTAAGCAAAAACAAAATTCTGGAAAACTTGCATGTCGTTCTTCTTAAAAAAAACTGCATGTCATTCTTCAAGAAGAAACTATTTCATATTTTTGCTGAGTTTTGCCGCTTGAACATCGTCCCTCAAGCTAAGAACTCAAAAACAAAAAAAAACTTCGTCGTCACCTTCATCGTCTTTAAATTTTGCTCTCACAGCCCCTTTAGCGAGCTGTGCTGAAGCTTGTCCCTGAGATCTTCCCTCAAGCTAAAGTGTTAGTGAATGACCCAGTTACGCACGGAACAAAAACATAAACTCTATGGATCGTTCCTTAGAACCAAGATCCGGTACAAAAATTACAGTTTATATAAATAATCAATCTGTAGAAAATAGTTCAAGGTTTAAGAAACCATACCCACTTTGGAGGCTCCACCAGTATTGTCTCTAACGTGTTTGCTACCGATCCAAGTGTAGGATCGAACCGTCGGTCCACATGAAGACAATCAACAAGAACCAAGAGGGATTTGCTAATTTCTCCTTGGCCTTCAGAAATCAAGAAGAAAACAAAGAAAGTGTTTGATTTTCAATCAAACAGTAAAGGGGCGTGGAGAGTATTTGGGCTTAAGGGTTTTCCCTTTTCAATGAAAATGAAATAATAAAATAACACACTACCTTTTTCCAACTAAAACCTTTTCTTTATATTCTTATTTTAGTTGCCCTATTCCCATATGGAATGGCTTGGGCTCCAACCCAAACACCCCCAAATTTGCCAACACTCCCTTAGATTTTAATTTAATTCATCATTATCTCAATTAAATCAATTATATTTAATTACATTTAACAATAATGTGATTTAATTAAATATGCGAACACACATTTAACCGTAATTTCACTTATTTATTTTCTAACAAATTAAATAAAAGGCTACGACCTCAGCAAATTTATTGCACTGTGAAATTACCAATACATTTTCGCCCAAAAAGACGAAACAGCCCTTCTTTCTTCTTGGCTATTAAATTATCTTCTATGTGTGTGACCCATAAGCTCCTCATCATACCAGCAGTATATAGTATCGTGATTAACACCAATTAATCGTCTCACTAATACACAGACCAAGATTGGCCCCTAGCAAGGCATCATGGCCACCCGATAGATTCGGATTCAGCAAAGTAGCTACCTGTCAACGATATGGTTACCGTACAATACGATCCTTTCATCATACGTTATCTCGACGAGACGAAGGCATAGAAATAGTGTCAACCTTCGGTTACTCTCGATATTATATATTCAGTTTCTGGACCAATGACCCGTATTATAATCTGGATAGAGCAACAACTCAATCCCACTGTGGCCACAGTTTTAGTGTCATTGCCATATACTGAATTGCGCCGTGAGATAACTTCTCCCGTACCCGGGAGTGATGAATCCTTTGTCAATCCACCATAGTCTTGATACACTCCTTGATATAGCCAATCACCACCGTACTGACAGCTCTGAATAGAACTGCGTTAGGCTAGTATCAAACTGTACCAATCGATGCACAAGGCGCTCTGGTGATCTCAAGTCTAAGGTCACATGCACCACCATTCGTTAGAGGATTTGTTTCATAGAAACTGGGGTTACCATCCATATGGAATCCTCTGGTGGGTCAGTCCAGTGAACTTGCTGTGGTATATCCGCCTACAACAAGCACCTATGTGTTGCACCAGGTTGTCACAAAAAAACCTTGACAAGTGAGATCAGTCACTGCCTTTCGACAGGGTCGTTCAACACTATGATAGCCTTACCGTATTATCTGTGCCCTTTCTTCAGAATAATACTAGGGCTACGGACGCTTCTAGAATGGCCACCATATGTGCTCATAGGGTTCTCACTATCAAGATTTGAAACACTTGACACCCTCGTCACGGTTCTACCATTCTAAGGACATATATCAATACATATTGCAATAATAATGATTTACGCGATATAGAATAAAATGCCTTTTATTATTGATTAATGAACATTATTACAAAGAATCAATTCTACAATAATTGATTGGCTCTAGGGCATCTACTCTAATATAAAGAACAGAGGAAGAGCTAAACACATGAAGATGCTCATGAAGTGTCTGAAACCGAGAACTAGAGAGAGGCTTGGTAAGAATGTCTGTAACCTGAAATTGAGAAGCAACATATTGCACCATTAGTCATTTAGACTAAACCATTTTGCGTACAAAATGGACATCTATTTCGATGTGCTTTGTATGAGCATGGAAGACCTGATTGGAAGCAAGAGTATCGGCATTGGTGTTGTCACACTAGAGGACAGGCAAACTTGGAATAGAAATTTGAAGCTCCTGGAACAGATTTTGAAGCCAAGCAACTTCAGTAGAGGCCTGAGCTAAGGCTTTGTATTCGGCCTTAGTGGAAGATAAAGCAACGACTTGTTGCTTTTTAGAACCCCACTGTATTAAATTGGAACCAAGAAAAATACAGTACCCATTGGTAGACTTTCGGTCAGATAGATTGCTAGCCCGGTCGGCGTCCATATAGCCCTCAAGATGAAGTGTGGAACTGCGGTGAAAGGTTAGACCATGAGTGAGTGTACCTTGAACATACCGGAGAACCCTCTTGCAGGCTTGCTAATGGGTGATAGTGGGAGCTTTGAGAAATTGGCTGAGTTTATTTACAACAAAAGAGAGATCAGGCCTAGTCATGGTAAGGTATTGTAGAGCACCAATGAGACTTCTATAGAGTGAAGGTTGTTCAAAGAGAGGACCATCCTCAAAATGGAGCTTGGATCCAAGAATCAGAGGAGTGGCACACGGGTTGCCGTCTGTCATGCCAAATTTGGAGAGAATTTCTTGAGCATATTTTGCTTGATTAAGCTGTAATCCATAAGAAGTATGAACAACAGAGATGCCCAAAAAAAAAAAAAAATGAACAGAACCAAGAATCTTTAGACCAAATTCAGTATCCAAAGCTGACATGATGGAGTGAATAAAAGAGGAATTATTGCCAGTCAATAGTATATCATCAACGTAAACCAAAAGATAAATAATCATGGCATCCTGAATAAGATAGAAAAGACTTGAATCAGAAGTACAGTTCCGAAAACCTTTGCTCAGCAACACAGTTTTAAGTTTATCAAACCAGGCCTTGGGAGCCTGTTTTAAGCCGTATAAAGCTTTGTGCAACCGGCAAACATGATGAGGTTTAGATTGATCAATAAATCCCTCAGGTTGTGTCATGAAAACATCTTCAGTAAGGTCACCATTTAGGAATGCGTTATTGACGTCTACTTGTTGAATCTCCCACCCATTGTGCACGACTAAGCATAAGATGACTTTAATGGTGGAAGCCTTAACAACCGGAGAGAATGCTTCTAAAAAATCAATACTGGGTTTGATGAAAACCCTTAGCCACAAGACGTGCTTTGTAACGCTGGAGACTGCCATCAGCATTTAACTTGACTTTGAAAACCCATTTATGACCAACTAGAGTCATAGTATCAGTATAAGGGATTAACGTCCAGGTGTGATTTTTTTGTAGTGCAGTAAACTCAGCAGCCATGGCCTGGACCCAAAGAGGATTTTGTAATGCAGTAGTGACAGATGAGGGTTCTTAATGAATCTCAGAGGAAAAGGAGGGATCAGGAACTGGGTTTGTGTATTCAGAGATAAGGGCAGCAGCTTTCCTGCAGGTTAGCATAGGATGGACATTGAGTGGAGGAAAATGGGAGGGCTGAGAGGAAATGTTATAGGCTCAGAGATCAACTTCCAAACATGGTACAGGTGGTTTTGGAGTAGGTGAAGGTATAATGGGAATATTATGGTCAGATGGCTCAACATCGGTTAAAGAGGTTGAAGGAGCTAAAGCAGTTTGCGTAGTTTGAGACAAAGGCTAATGAATCAATGATGTATGAGGAATTTTCCAGGCCTGAGATGAAAAATAAGAGTCAGTACTTGTAGACACATCAGAATTGGTTAGTGAAAAACCATTTGCAAAAGGGAATATTTGTTCATTGAACTTGACAGTTTGAACTGTGTAAACTTTTTCTTGAGCATTGAGACAGAGATAACCCTTGTGATGAGAACTATAACCCAAAAAGACACACTGTTTGGAGTGAAAAGAGAATTTATGTTGCTGATAAGGCCTAAGGAAGGGAAAACATTGACAACCAAAAATGCGAATAGCTTTATAATCCGGAACTTTATGGAAAAGCTTTTTAAAAGGTGAGATGTGGGATATAACTGCAGAGGGAATACGATTTATTAGATACACGGTAGTGTGGAAGGCAAACCACCAGTACTCAAGCGGCATAGAGGCTTGAGCTAACAATGTTAATCCAACTTCTGTCACATGACGGTGTTTCCGCTCAACCTTTTCGTTTTGTTGATGAATATAAGGGCAGGGATGTCTGAAATGAATACCCTGCCGAGCAAAATATTCAGCAAGAGGACGAAATTCACCTCCCCAATCTGATTGGAAGGTCTTAATCTTGCCATCAAACTGTTGAGTCACTAGTGCAACAAACTGTTGAACAATATTGTGCACCTCAGATTTCAGTTTTAGAGGATAAATCTAAGAGTAGCGTGTGAAGTCATCAACAAATAATAAATAATACTTGAAACCAGTTGCTGAGGTAACAGGTGCGGGGTCCCATACATCCGCAAAAACAAGTTCAAAAGGTTGGCTTGATTGAGAAGCTGATGGAGGAAAAGAATTCTGGCAAAGTTTACCATACTGACATGCTGTACAGAACTGAACTTTATTAATAGATTGATCCTTTACATTCAAAAGTGTAACAAGAGATTTGAGAGCAGCTACATGAGGGTGACCAAGTCTGCGGTGCCACAAATCTCCATCATGTGTAGGACCAGTTTGTTCAACATTATTTGCAGGTATACTAGGTGGAGTACAAGTGACCAAGCAACTTGTTGGATTATACACAATATCAGCATCTGAAGGTAAAATACTAGAACAATCAGAAGGTGTAACATAGGTTGTTGAGAAGTCATGATCCACGGACTGATGCAAAGAAGACACCATAGCATGTTTATTCGTTGAGTTTGAAGATTGAGCAGAAGTTAGTGCTGAACTTGTGACTTGTTTACTGGCGGCAGAATCTAAAGGAATGGTAAGTTGGTAGAGACCATTGCGCATAGTTCCTCTAAGTAGAACCTCCTGAGTTAGCTTGTCCTTAACAACACATTCATCAGCAGAGAATTCAACTACCACATGATTTTCTTTTGTAATTTTGGAAATACTAAGTAGATTCTTGGTAACTTGAGGAACACAGAGTATATTTCTTAGTTGCAGTGATTTATTTACGCAAGAAGAATGGATAAATGCCAAACCTGTGTGTGAAATGTCAAGGCATTGACTGTTGCCAACCTGAAGAGAGTCTGATCCTATATACTGATTTTTATAAGGAAGATGTTGAGGATCTGATGTAATATGGTGAGTAGCTCCAGAGTCAATGAACCAGGTAGGATCAGTCACTATAAGTGGTGTTGCGGTTGAAGTTTTGTGATTACCAGCAGGAGAGGTTATTGCAGAAGATTGATTCGGGTTAAGAGAAGAAGACTGATTCAGATGTGAGGTATTCTGAAACTGCATTTGATGAGGAATCACTGGTGAAATCAGAGGGAAAGTCTGTGGCAGGCCATAAGGAGCATATGAGCTAGTTGTATTTGCGAAATAAGCCTGTGCAGGACCTACGTGTTGTGTGGACTGTTGTGGATTGCCATAGTGCATGCTAAACTGAGGTCGGTTATTTTGATGTCCTTGAAAGTTTGTGTCAAACTGATGATAACACTGAAGAGCGATATGACCTGGCTTTCCACATAACTGGCAAATCAGTTGTGGCTTGTAAAAATTTCGTCCTCTACCTCTGCCCTTGCCATAGGCTAGATTGAAAGATTGAAATTGCTGAGTGCTGTTATAGATATTCTTGTATTCCTCTTGAGGTGAAGGTAGAGTTTGTGAGTCTTGTGATATTTGTTCATTTGTATTGTTGTTCATTTGCATATTTTGGGGTGGAGAAGACGACTGTTTGTGAGCAAGAAATGCTGTAGCTTCATGAAAACCTAAGTAAGCTGAATGTTGCTTTTCTGACCTCATCTCGTGTTTGTGCAATAGAAACTGTGCTTCCTGTAGGGATACTTCACTGCTTCTTGACGTTAAGGTGGCAACCATGGCATCATATTCAGAACCAAGACCATCAAGAATGTAAAGCAGTAGCTCTTCATCACTAATAGTTACACCACTAGTTAAGAAGCCAGCAATTTCTTTCATCTTTAGTACATAGTCGTTTATACTTGAGTTATCCTTCCTAGTTGTTTGTAATTGATTTCTTAAATGCAGCACTCTAGCCTTAGAATCAGTAAGAAAATGCATCTCTAAAGTATGCCATGTATCATACGCAGTATTACAGTTTGCTACATGCCGGAACATTGTTTTAGAAATTGATGAATTTAACCAACCAAACAAGAACTGATCAACTTTCTTCCACGTTATATTCAGAATTTACTTCTCTTTTGGATTCATCAACAAGACTAAAAGATGAGGGACATGATTTTTCACCTGTTACAAAACCTTCTAGATCATAAGCTTTCAAGGCTGGAAGCACCTGAGATTTCCAGTATGCATAATTTCTTTCTCCTAGTTTTACAGAAATAGTTGGAAGCGTATTGCTTAAAGGTGAGTGGTAGCGTGCCAAATGCACCAAATTAATTAACCTTACTAACCTAACTACTAAATTGTATATAGGGTGAGCAAGGGTCGATCCTACAGGGAATGATTCGATTAAATCCTATATTCTATGCCAATAGCCACAATGAAAATAACACAATAAAACCCTAAACAGTGAATAGGACAACACAACAGAGTAATGAAAGGGGTTTGTAATCAAGGCAAACTAAAGTAAAACAAAGAAGTCTCTAATGGAAGAAAAAATCAGATTAAAAACAATCAGTTCTCCACCTAAACATGCATTGGACACGAACTAACCGTAACACTATTCTATCTTGTTATTATGGAACTACTGACCCTAGGAAACAACAAGCTCTGTTACCCGAATTCTCCCTTAATCGTCACTATTGAAATAAGCTCTTCAAGTAGATCCTAACCCTCAAACAACCTAGAATAAGCTCTCTAAGTTTAATTCAATGACAGCCTTAAGAATTAGAAAAATAGATCAATCTAAGCAACAATCACACAAGCTCGGATTATTTAACTTAGGTTATGTTATTCAAGATGACAGAATGAAAACTTGTCCATAATCATCTATCATCATGTGTTACCCATTGAATAGAAAAAGGATAATTACGGATCACAATTCCTAATTCTAATAGATAAAATTCCGATAAAATAATTCAGCAGGCCATTACTAAATCACCCAAACAGAAAATTATAAACAATTAAAACAAAATAACATAAACAATTCCAAAAAAAATGAGATTAAGAATAATGTTACTGAAGTTAGGTTACACCAATGACATGAATTTAGGCTTCAAAATCCCCTTGAACTGAAGAAGAAAGATCAGCCTCACCTCTTGACGTCGAAAGTAAAAGAAAACTGAAAAAACTAAAAACTACTGCTGTTCTCTTCTCCCCCCTTTTTAACCTAACAACTCATCAATAAATAACATGTGTTTTCCTTAATTCTGCCACAGGAATCATGGAAATTACTTTCCTAGACGTTTCCTAAAAGATAGACTTCCAGATTTGTCAAAATCTTATCAGATATGGAAAACAGAATTCGTCTCCAGCTTGCACCAGGATTCTTGCACTGTAAAAGATCTTTCTGGGCTCGGTCCCTTCATAAAAATTGTAGTCCCAGATGTGTAGATGAATCTGGGCTTTTGAATCACCCACTTTCGATATCTGACGCTCTAGTTAGGCCCATTCGAAGATTCAATACTCGGCCAGGAAATCCTTCCGCGACTAGGATTCCAGGTCCGGATTTGCAACAACTAATGAAGACACAAACGAACTCAGATTCTCATCCATAATACCTTCTTGAAAAGCTTGATTCGTTTACTTTAATTTCTCTGAAGAACACTTTTGCAATCGAGAAATCTAACTCCATGAAAAACCTGAAAAACGCAGCACTGGTCAGAATAACAAAAATTCTGGAATTTCCTAATCTTTTATCACTTATTTCCTAAAGTCTATCCAACTATGCCAAACTCACAAAATAAACTCTAATCAACTCAAATAGGCATAAAACGTAACAAAAAACATAATATGAAAGGAATAAAAATATATAAATTACACTCTTATCAGTGAGGTTGACATGGAGGTTGTTGTCATTTCGTCTACAACTGAAGCTGAAGAAGAAGATGCCTTAGGATCTGCCATTGACGTCTGTCGTTAGCTCTGATACCATGAGAAAAAAGGAAGCAGCAGAAAAAAATGCAGAAAAGCAGAGTATGAAGAATATGTGTTTATAATGCTTTCATAACAGAAAAATTTTTCGTACATGAATCTTGACAATGACTACAATTTATACACAGCCACTTGATCTTTCAACCAATCTTCTCCGTTGAACTTATTCTTCAGCTGCAATCTTCCACCATTAGATCAACAACTTGCTCTGCCACTTGAGCTCCCACTTGCATTTTGTTGGAAAACACATAACGTGCTGAACTGAAAAACTGGCGCTAAAGCCAACTTGCTCTAACTAATTTTATTGTAAAAAGACAAAAAGACCTGCATGAGTTTTCTTAAAGTTGCAGCTTGCGTTGCATGGTAACATGGTTAACATTCACCCACCACTTTCCTACATTTTAAATGTCACCATTTGGAGTCTCAAAATTATTAAAGAAATTTGAGTTACTATCTATGTTTATACCAAGAAAATTCCCAATTTTATTATTAACTTATATTAAAAGTCAATGCAACACTGATTTTTCCTAAGTTTTGGTTGACTTAGCTTAGGTTAAGTCTGATCAAAGTCATGAAAATTTATATTATAATCTTTGGAAGCCACATATAAAAATAAATAAATAAAAGAAGGTCTTGCTCAATGTTTACTCAACACATTTACTCAAAATTTTGTTTCTTATAGATTTATTCAAGTAGGAAAATGTTGTATTATTGCGTTCTTTTTTCTTAGGTTCTTGATATTTTATTATTTTCTTTGTTTAAGGTTTTACATTTTTTAAAGTTTTCACTAGTTGTTTGGAAAATAATAACAGAACCGCGGAGGCCCCCCATGGGCAAAAATCCTAGATCTGCCACTGGCGACAGTACTATGTTAAACGTAAAATTTCTATGTTTAAAATACTGATCATATATTTTAAATCTCCATTTAAAAAATATTAATTCAAAGATTTATTTGAATTAGGTAAATAGCAAAATAATGGTTATTAATTATCTTAAAACAATGATATACGATGGTAAGGTGAATGAGATTTGGATTTTATATTTTTTGGCTAAGATGTATTTAGTAATTGGGATTGAATATGGTAGGGTGGAACAGATGGACGGACATCATAATTTGTTTTTACTCCCATATTTAGATACAACTTTAATTAACTACTACCATATTCAGATTACGACTTTAATTAACCATATTTGATTAATTAATAATATCAATTCCATTTATGTATTCAGTAATAATGGAGCATTGAAACTTTTGCCTTCATTGTTTAAGCAAAACTTTGGTGGACCAGTGTTATTTAAAGAGTAAACGACTTTTTCCACCCAAATAATGCTCTAATGACACTTTTCTACCCAAAACGTTTCAAAATAAAATTTTACTATCCAAATGTTATAATCCGTTTATAATTTCCATTAGCTTTAGTAGCTTGTGTACTAGCCTCTTAAAGGAAGTAGGGGTACGCTGATTTGGGATGCTAAGTAGATGCAGAAGCGAGGTGCGAAAGCAAGTGGACAATAAGTGGATTGAGCTAACGGTTTATTTGCTTGTTAGGCTTTCCTATTTGAATAGGCATAGGAACAATTAATCCAACGCAGAGCAAAGCTCAACCAATGGGCTATTTGCTATAGTTCAAAGCCCTGTTCATAGAAGGTCCGGAGACATGAGAAGGTGGTTTACCTACTTTTGTACTAGTTTAAGCGTACTTGTTTGTTAAAGGGGTACTTTATTTGGGATGCTAAGTAGAAGTAGAAGCTATAGGCGAAGGCTTTCACCCCTTGCTAAATACAATGATATTCATTTTGAAGACGAAAATACTCCCACTAAAGATTGAATATATTTTCATAACTTATAAGATAAGGCAAAGAGAGAGAGAGAATATATTCAGGAAAGTTTAGGAATTTGTTATTTGTAATAGGTTGGAATAACATGATATTGTTTATATAAAAACAATTTAGTTACAAAACGCACCGTTTTGCCTTGGTTTCTAATTCTTACAATTTAACCCAAAGAGCTTACAACAAGCACTTACAATATTTATACTTAGGGATGAGCAAGAAAATAGGTTCTACCTAGAACTGGTGGGTACCTGGGATTTTGGTTCCGGGTAGGAACTAAAATCAACCCTTATCGAGTAGGTTTCGGTTCTAAAAAATAGGAATCGGGACCTCTCGGTTCCGGTTTTGATTCAGGTTTTGGTTCCTTCATTCTCATAATCACGGAACCGGAACCGGGACCAGAACCAGAACCAGAACCAGGTAGGAATCAGTAACAGGGTACCCTGCAAGGAATCGATAATAGGGTGCCATGTTAGGAACTGGGAAAAGAATCAAGGTTTATAAATAATTAGTATACAACATTGGGGGGTTTTAATTAATTTTACCCCTAAACTAAACCTAACAATGAAATCCCTAAATCAATTTTAGATTTACGTCGACTTCACTCCACTTGTCTTTTCTCTCTTCTCTCTTGCTTCTCCACCCTCTCTCTCTTATTCTCCATTCTCTTCCATTCAAGTCTACTTGAATCTCTTCCATTCTCTTCGTCTGCATCTCCACTTTTCATTGAACCTTGTTTGCATCTTCGACGTACGTAACAGTGACTTAGCGAGAGCTTCATTGATGAGCTGCAAACCTGCACTTCTTCTTCTTCACGGCTAAGGTACAGGTAATTTCTCCTCCGTTCTTTCTCTTTCTCTACCTTATTCAGTTATTTGTGTTGAGTTGAGGAGCTAAGACTGATTTTTTGACTTGTTAAATAATAAATACTTGTGTGATTGTGCTTGTGCTGCAGGGTATTGGGTGATTTTTGGGTGGATTGTGCTTTGGTGTTTCGGTGGTTTGTGCTTTGGTGGAGGCGTGGAGCTGTCATACTTTGCTTTGCATTATTTTGTCTGTACTTTTGTAGGCTTGCTAGGCAGTGTGTTTGTGTTATGTACTTATGTTATTTCAATTTTATGTTAGTTTAATTAGTTTGTTACTTTGTAAAAACATACAAAAGAAAAAAGAAGAAAAGACAGAATATAAAGACTCTGAAACAGAGAGTGAAAAAATCAGTACTGAAGCATTTATTTCTTTCTAAATTTTTCTGAATACATTTCAACTTTTTCGTCTGCAATTTATAAAGAGGTAAGTCAGGTGCTGTCCCTGCTTTCTGGAATCTCAGCCGCCCATTCTTCATCACTAAGTTTCTACACTAACCATTGGATTTATTTACGTTAATGCAAGTTGCATGGCAACTTGCCAACTTGCATAACTAATGGATAACGACTTATCAACTTGCATAACAAATAAGTAACAACCCTGTCAACTTGCATAACAATATCAGCTGCAACTTGTCAACTTGTTCAACTGATTTTGATCCACTTGCAGTTTGTTTGAGAGAAGTGCAGCAAGTGTTGATATCTGAGAATCGAAACGCTTGAACTGAAACTTGCTACAGTTTACATCGTCCCTCAAGCTGAAGTTCAAGCATCAACCCAACCGTGTTTTTTTCACAAAAAAAATTCTTGTAATCATTTATTATCTTCCTGATCGTCCCTCACTTTGAAGTTTGCAGCTTGCCCTGAACCTGATCGTCCATCAAGTAAGAACGAGGAAGAGGGAGCATAGGAAGTTAAATGAAGTTGATCACGTATGTAGAGTGCAGAAATGAGAACCAGAGAGAGGTTTTGTCAGGATGTCAGCTACTTGAAAAGCAGTGGCAACATATTGGACGAAAAGCCGTTTGGAACAAACCATCTCATGAACAAAGTGGACATCAATTTCGATGTGCTTTGTGTAGGCGTGAAAAACGGGATTTGAAGCAAGAGCTCCCACACTAGTGTTGTCACACCAGAGAACAGGGATTCTAGGAAGGGAGATGCACAGCTCTTGAAACAAGTTTTGAAGCCAAGCAATTTCAGTAGCGGCTTGGGCAAGAGCTCTATACTCAGCTTCAGTGAAAGATAAAGCTACGACAGATTGTTTTTTGGAACATCACTAAACCAAGTTGGAACCAAGAAAGATGCAATATCTGGTGGTAGATTTGCGATCAGAAACATTACCTGCCCAGTCAGCATCAGTGTAGCCTTCCAATTGCAAAGTGTCATTTTTGGTAAAGGTTAAACCATGATGAAGAGTACCTTGAATATATAGAAGGATATGTTTGCAAGCTTGCCAATGATTCACGGTTGGAGCTTTAAGGAATTGGCTAAGTTTATTAACCACAAAAGACAGGTTAGGCCGTGTGAGAGTAAGGTATTGGAGTGCGCCAATAAGACTTTGATAAAGGGAAGGCTGATCAAATAGAGGACTATCATCAAAAGACAATTTAGAACCCAGTATCATTGGTGTGGAGCAAGGATTGCAATTTTGCATGCCACATTTGACTAGCAGGTCGTGCGCATAAGAACTTTGATTTAATAGTAAACCAGAAGGGTTATGGTGAACTGCAATGCCAAGAAAGAAGTTTAGTTTTCCCAGTATCTTAAGACCAAAAGTGTGGTCAAGATCTTGAACAATTTGGTTCAGCAGCTTAGGATCATTCCCGGTGAGGACTATGTCATCTACATAGACTAAAATATAAAGTGTAGTTGCTCCTTGATGGTAAAAGAATAAACTAGAATCAGAGGTGGAGTTATGGAAATCGTGAGACTGAAGGGCAGCTTTGAGTTTATCAAACCATGCCCGAGGAGCCTGCTTTAATCCATATAAAGCTTTATGTAATTTGCAAATGTGAGTGGGATGATGTTTGTCAATAAAACCTTCTGGTTGGGTCATGTAAACAGATTCAGAGAGGTCTCTATTTAAAAAAACATTGTTAACATCCACTTGCTGCACATCCCAGCCATGGTGAACTGCCAAGGTGAGAATAACTCTGATGGTGGAGGCTTTAACAACAGGGGAAAAGGTCTCAAGATAGTCTATACCAGGGGTTTGATGAAAACCCTTTGCAACAAGTCGGGCCTTACATCTTTGGAAGCTGCCATCAATATTATTTTTATTACGAAACACCCATTTGTTACCAACCATCGTCATGTCAGGAGAGTAAGGTACAAGGGACCAGGTGGTGTTATTTTGTAGTGCTTCAAATTCAGAGATCATAGCTGCATGCCAAAGTGGATCTTGCAAAGCTGCTGAAACTGATAGAGGTTCTGCAGGGGTAGTAGTGGTTGCAATAGTACTAAGCAGAGCAGCAACCTTTGCTCTTGTAACCATGGGATGAAAAATTTTTATTTTCAGAGTAGTAGGAGTAGGCGTTGGTGTTTGTAAAGGGTGGGAAAAATTTTCTGGACGAAGGTCAACCTCTAGATGGATAGGAGAAAAATGTGAGGAGGAAGGAACTAATGGTGAGGAAGAATTAGAATTTTGTAGGTGGTGGTCAGTAAGAGGTTTTGGAATAGGTGAGGGAAGTAAAGGTAGTTGCCAAGAGGATTGTGTGTTTGCGGAATTAGGCTGTGGTACTTCTGGAAAAGTAGAGTTTGTGTCAGAGAAACCTAGAACAAAAGGAAAGCAACTTTCATTGAACTTTACACTCTGGGCAGTGTAAACTTTGCCATGATTGTTTAAACATAGGTAGCCTTTGTGATGTGAACTGTAACCCAACAACACGCATGCTTTCGAATGAAAAGAAAACTTCTGTTTTTGATAAGGTTTGATAAAAGGGAAGCATTGACATCCAAAGGTTTTGAGTGCTGTGTAATCAGGAGCTTTGTTGAATAGCATTTGGAAAGGATTGTTATGCATCAAGGTGGCTGAGGGTAGTCTGTTTATCAAATATACTGCTATGTGAAATGCAAACCACCAGTAACGAAGTGGCATGAAGCTTGAGCTAGAAGTGTAAGTCTTGTTTCAGTAACATGGTGATGCTTGCGTTCGAACTTGCCATTTTGATGGTGAATATGGGGACATGGATGACGGAAGTGAATTCCTTGTTGAGAAAAATAAGCAGCTAGGGGTCTGAATTCACCGCCCCAATCAAATTGAAAAACTCTAACTTTCTTGTCAAATTGTTGTTCCACAAGCTTGATGAAAAGAGTGACAGTAGCACAAACTTCAGATTTGAATTTCAGAGGATAAATCCAGGTATATCTAGTATAATCATCCATAAACAAGAGATAGTATCTAAAACCAGTAGCTGAAACAATTGGAGCTGGTCCCCAAACATCTGCAAACACCAATTCGAAGGGTTCAAGAGATTTGGAAGAGGTTGAAGGCTGGACTTTGAGATGAAGTTTTCCATATTGACAAGCTTCACAAAAGTGAGTTTTATTTATGTCAGCATGATGCTTTACATTCATATTTTTCACAATGGTTTTAAGAACAGAGGCATGAGGATGGCCTAATCTTCTATGCCATAACGACACGGTATCATCACTCAGTTTAGCTGGAGAAGCTTTTGCCAGTTTGGTGACGTTATTTTCAGAGTGAAACTTGGCTAGAGCACACGAGGTAACATGCAGAGAAGGTTGAGGAACCATTTCAGTGGACTGATAAGGAAATGTCTTGAGAAAGCTGTGCAGAGAGTCACCTTTAGACTTATTTTCAGTCTTCCTGATGGTTGGTATTGTAAGCTGGTATACGCCATTATTCAGAACTCCTTGAAGTAGCGTTTTCTGGGACAACTTGTCCTTAATAATACATCCATCAACAGAGAACTCAACAACAACATTATTGTCTTTTGTAATTTTAGAGATACTTAGTAAATTTTTTGTTACATGAGGTACAAAGAGTATGTTTCGAAGGTAAATGGATTTGTGTAGATAGTTTGAGGGAAAAGTAGTCATACCTGTGTGTGAGATTTCAAGGCTTTGTCCATTTCCAACTTGTAAAGTTTCTGGACCATTATACTGACTTTTGAGAGATAGATTTTGCAGGACAAGAGTGATATGATGAGTTGCTCCTGAGTCAATAAACCAATTTGGATCCATGACTATAAGAGGAGAAGCCATTTGTGAAGAGTTTTCATTCTGATGGTTATCAAAGACTGTTTCAAGACCGCATGTAACTGATCCTGAAGGGTGCTGCTGTTGTGAGTTGAAAGCATTTGGTTGATACTTCAGTGCTGGAGATTGGTTACTTGTAGTGTTCATGGGAATCAAAGGAGATTGGTTCTTATAGTAGGGAGCAGAATATGCGTTAGCAAAGTAAGCTTGTGCAGAAGAAAAATTTGGTGCAGATTGATACCTATGATTCTGAGTACCTTGGAAATTTGTATCAAATTTGTGATAACATTGAAGTGCCATGTGTCCAGTTTTCCCACATAGTTGACATATCATTCTTCGTTTATAAAAATTTCTACCTCTGCCACGGCCTTTTCCAAAACTTCCAGCAATTGAATGCATGTCCTGACCACTCGAGTAGACATTCTGTGACTCTATCTGTCCTTGAGATGGTCCATACACGAGTTGGTTTGATTGGTGAGCTGTTGCATTTGAGTTTTGTTGATGTGGCTGAGAGTTCATGGTCTGTTTATTTGCAAGAAAGACTGCTGCTTCATGAAAACCTATATACACTGAGTGTTGTTTCTCCAACCTCATCTCATGCTTGTGCAATAGGAACTGTGCTTCTTGAAGAGAAACATCTCCACTTCGTGAGGTTAAATTTGCTACAACTGCATCATACTCGGTTCCCAAGCCATCAAGAATGTACATAAGTAACTCTTCATCATTAACAACTACTCCATTGGCAGTTCAAGATCCAGCAACTTCTTTCATTTTCAGTACATAGTCATTGATGCTCAAATTTTCTTTTCTGGTTGTTTGTAGAAGATTTCGCAGATGCAGTATTCTAGCTTTCGAATCAGTAAGAAAATGCATTTCTAAAGTTTTCCAAACATCAAAACTTGTTTCACAATTTGCTACATGCCTAAACATTGTTTCATAAATGGAAGAGATCAACCAGCCAAATAGAAATTGATCTAATTTTTTCCAGATGGCGTACTCTGTGTTGACAGCTTTTCCAGAATTATCATTTTGAGAGATTAAGTAAGGTGAAGGACACAGTTTATCACCTGTAACAAAACCTTCCAGTTCGTAGGCTTTCAATGCAGGGAGTACTTGTGACTTCCAGTAGGCATAGTTCTTCTCTCCTAGTTTCACGGTGATGGTTGGTAGAGCATTTGCTAGAGGAAAAGATGATACCGAGCTTGAGATATTTCCATCAGTGTTGATGTAAGTTGATGCAGATGACTTAGGATCAGCCATTGACGTTTGTCAATTAAGGCTCTGATACCATAAAAACGTACAAAAGAAAAAAGAAGAAAAGACAGAATATAAAGACTCTGAAACAGAGAGTGAAAAAATCAATACTGAAGCATTTATCTCTTTCTAAATTTTTCTGAATACATTTCAACTTTTTCTTCTGCAATTTATAAAGAGGTAAGTTAGGTGCTGTCTCTGCTTTTTGGAATCTCAACCACCCATTCTTCATCACTAAGTTTCTACACTAACCATTGGATTTATTTACGTTACCAACTTGCATAACTAATGGATAACGACTTATCGACTTTAAATGAGTAACAACCCTGTCAACTTGCATAACAATATTAGCTGCAACTTGTCAACTTGTTCAACTGATTTTGATCCACTTGCAATTTGTTTGAGAGAAGTGCAGGAAGTTTTGATATCTGAGAATCGAAACGCTTGAACTGAAACTTGCTGCAGTTTACACTTTGTTATTTTAGGACTTAGAAGTTGGAACTTGGAATTGGAACATTGTGATTTTGGATATAAAGAAGCTATGAATGATTGATGTGTTTGTCATAGACTATATATCATTATATTAAACATTTTGGATTTTGGATATGAAGAAGCTGTGAATAATTTTAATATATAGTCTTACACTATATATTAAAATTATTTGAAATATTGAAATTAATTAATAAGGAAAAAGTTATACTGTTATAGAATATTTAATCAAATTGGGGTGTATTTGTAAATTTTATAGGTTTTTTGTCATTTTGTAAAGTAATAGGACCAATGATAATTATCTAGTTCCTAATTTGAGGAACCGATTAGTTCCTCCAAAAATCCTAGGGTACCCAGACTCGCATTACTTATACTAACCAACTCTTACTTAATATTTCCCCTTAAACAAAACATCTCTACATCTTGAAAGTCTCCTCAACAAACTCTTAGCTTTTACTTAATATTTCCCTTTAAACAAAACATTTCTTCATTCTAAAAATCTCCTCAACAGACTCATTTCTTCTCCAGATACATTTTCACTTTGCAACATATACCAGCTTTCAACACTACACATTACCGCATTTTTCAATACATACCAGCTTTCAAAACTACAAATTTATACCTTCAGTACCATCAACTACTGTAGACCACAATCAAGACTTCCAATCACAAGCAACTTCAGTACTCTCAACTTTTGCAAACCACAATCAAGACTTGCAATCACAAGCAACTAAAGTACTCTTTAGTACTATCAACTTCTACAAACCAAAGTATAAAGTCAGGTTAGTAGCCAAGGGGTTTCAATAAACCCCTAGCCTTGACTATTTTGAAACATTCTCACCAGCAGTGAACGTAGCCACCATTAGAATTACTCTCTCTCTCTCTTTCTCTATTCCTTTTTGCTTTATATTACAAATTGTGAAAATATCTTCATGGTATCAGAGCTAAGCCCAGTTAGCTAAGTCTTGACCAATGGGGGAGGAGTTAGAGCTAGCAACTACCTCCATTAACAGGCATGACCGTGAGGGAGAGTGTTAGAGTCTTATGCTAGTGAAGCACGCTCAAGTCTGCTAGTTTATAAAAGGGGGTAATCCTCCTATTCAACAAAGCCTTATTGGGTGAGGAGTCAGGCCCACCTCAAATTCTATCAAAGATCAAACCCTAATTGTCAACCACCGTAAATCAAAGTTTTGTGCGCCTCAGCCTAAATTTTGGTTGCTTTCTACACCAGAAATTGACCTCGTCACCACCATTAAACTCACCGGCACCCCCCACCAAAATCCTCTCACCCCCACCCACAATCACTCCTCAATCGTTTTGTCGTTTTGTCTGGGCTATGAGTATAGGCTATTGTTTAGTCGTTTTGTGTTCTACCTTTGCCCTTTGGGTTTGTTCAAGGGTTTGCAAGCTTAAGGGTTCCTCCCTTTCCTTGTAATTTCCTTTTTCTCAATATATTTACCAGATTTATCCAAAAAAATCACTCCTCAATCGCTGGTAGTTGCAACAGAAGAAAACAAAATCTGGTGAGGTGATGGCAAAACAACTGTGCGCTCAAGTGCATCGGGAGGGATCGCACACACTGGTCGCGTGCTTAAGGTCGGGGAAATATGAGTGGGGCAAAACGTTGAGCACTTGGTGTGTGTTGACAAAGGAAAAGCAAATGGTCATCGTCAGCAAGGGAAATTACCCAAAAAACAAAGTCAAATAAGCATCAAACAATCAAAGACCAAGTCCATTTAAAAAATTATCAAATCGAAATTAATTCAGCTGGATAAAATCAACCCAACCACGGTGGTATGCGCTAGTCACGACCAATGAACGGTGGTTCAGCTAGTGATGTCAAATTGAATTTTGGTTGCTAGAATCAGCTGGAATTTGGCTAGAAAAGCAAGACCCTAATTGTGCAGTGGCCAGTGAACGATGGGAGGGGAGTAGCATCCCACCTTTACTTATAATGGATTTTTTACCATCCTGCCCTTCTTCATAACGAAATTTACTAATGAAATTGTGCTTTGGGTAGCCAAGTTGCATTTTAAAATGTTTTTGGTTGGAAAGTGTCAATAGGCCATTATTTGGGTGGGAAAAAATAGTTTACTCTTATTTAAAACAATTAGTTACACTCCTATAGTCCTGTGAAAACTTGGTAAGAAATAATAAATTTGAATTTTGGTTGTTGATGTGAAAATTTATATCAACCAAAGATACCCAGTCGACCTCGAGAGGGGCCAAGTAAGATGTGCTCGTGCTTATTGGTAACCAGTGAGGTTGATAAAACGATGTAAACAAGTAAAGAACAAAATAGATTTTTATAGTGGTCGGTGGTACCAAGACCAAACCTACATCCACTGTTATGTTATTGCTTAGAGGTGTTGTATGATTGAGAGAAATTACAAGGGGAATGGACGTGAGAGGACATTTAACTTTGGCGACTTTCTCTCACTTAACGTTCTTTTACACGCATGAGTGTGTTTTCCTCTCGAACTTTACTAAAACTGGAATCTGTCACCTAAAATAGAGGTTGTGGCCTCCTTTTATACTTGGTCTGTTTGATAGTGGTTGAAAGTGGATATTACAAGGTTGCTTGCACACTTAACCCCCTTAATTAGGATCTGAGTTAGTAATCCCCATACTTGTGATAGATCAGGTCATACTAATGGTAGCTTAACCCATGCCAGTTGTCACCTTGTGGGAGAAGGTAAGCACTGATGGGACGACATGTGGGAGGATCCAAGTTGTTAGGCTTTGATACACCTTAAGGATGAGTGGTGCAAATCTGATTGCCAGGAAATTAGACCCAACATGGGTAAGTTTTACTTTCAAATTGGTCTGCTTTCTAAAAGTTATATCATATATGTGAATATTTGATAAATTATATTTCAATAAAGTATTTAATAAAATAGAATATATGTTACGACATGTGGGAGGATCCAGGTTGTCAGGCTTTGATACACCTTAAGGACGCATGGCACAAATCTGACTGCCAGGAAATTAGACACAACATGGGTAAGTTTTACTTCCAAATTGGTGTGCTTTCTAAAAGTTATATCGTATATGTGCATATTTGAGAAATTATATTTCACAAAAGTATTTAATAAAACAGAATATATGTTTTTATTAATTAATTTATTAAATTTAAAAATAAAAGAACTGGATTTAGTTAAACACTAATCTTGCAGCATTTCGTGGCATATTATGCTGTGAATATCACTAATGTGTATAGAAGATAAGGCTAAAGAGAGAATCTTATATTTAGAAACTGAGACGTAGCATGGTATGTTGCAATAAAAGCACCAACATCATAATTTAATTTGAAATCCCATATATAGATTACAACTTTAATTAACTACTCCCATATTTAGATTACAGCTTTAATTAACTACTCCCATATTTAGATTACAGCTTTAATTAACCATATATTATTAATTAATAATACCAAGTCCATTTATGTCTTCAACACGACAACACCAACAGCTGCAAACGAAAGACAGATGCACCCAACTTGAACAATTAAACTAAGACACCCAACTTGAACTAGTCCTTCAATGAGAAGAAGGTCTCTGTGTAAATGCAGATCCCAGTATCCCTTCGTAAATTCAGATTCGGACCTCTCCTAAAGAATCGACTTCCAATGTTGTAGAAATCCAGCCTTTCTTGCTGAGAATTGATAATAAGCTCTCCATTCATATAGCCAAGAATAAAGATTTGTGTCAGTTCATCATCAAATCCTTCCAACTTAGTCAAATCAATGGTGTACTCCTTCTCCCATATCTTCTTCACTGGATCTTTCAGAATCCACACATTTGTGACCGGAGGATAGGCAAAAGTGTCCACCAAACACAGCTGCCCTTGAAGTTCCACCAAAAACATGTCGTTTCCTTCCACGTAAGAAGTCGCATGTGGATGAGGAATGAAACCGAACGTTTCCGTTTCCAAATCTAGGGACAAGATTAATTGATACTCTGTGGGGTTGCATCCTTCCCACGCCATCCAGTAAAACTTCTTGTCCACTAAAACGCCCCAACCAGAAACCATGACAGGGCATTCATTCTCGAGTTGTTTCCATGAGTTAGAACTCACTACGCCGCCATCTGATAAAGTCATGATCTCACATTTGATGGTGTACTCCAACGGTTCTTCATTTTTAATGTTATAGAGATGAACTAGCTTGTATTCATTCGTTGATTGAATGTAGCCAAATCCTGCATCGACTCCACCGCAAGTGGAAGGTTGCGCCCTGGGGAGTCTTGCAATCTTCTTCATGCTGGGATTGAAGGCACAGAAAATCCCTCTGTTAACGAGACACACCAAGCCATGGCCCGATGGTATCATGTACATGTAGCCAACGACAAGTCCACGAGCTCTGAATTGCATTACGCCCTCCATGTTTGTGGTGAAGAAGCGAGCAACTTGTCTCCGATTGTCTTCCTCGTCATCATGATCAGCGGATTGATCAAGAAACAGCAACTGACGATCTTTCTGAGCTCGCTCAAGGTGTAGCTGTAAGAAATAGGGATCAGTTAATATGCCCAACCAATCTTTGGATACGCACCTGCATTTGCCTATAATCTTCACAGGAAGTCTTGAAAATATGTTGGACTTGATCTCAAGCGGGATTTTTGCCATCTCTATCTTTCTCAATTTACTCATCATTGGATTAAATAGTAGGATTAGAAAGGACTATCCTTCTTTTTTCTGTACCATAAGAAAGCAAATAGATGAACATTGTATGTGCATTTCATATGCAAAACAGATAAATAAAATCTAGTTAATGTTACATATACAAACTACATCAATCATTATTCATTTTAGCTTGTTTAGACTATTTTTAATTTTAGATTATCCAATCTTATTACAGTACATCAGTTTATATGTATGAGCTTAGTTTATATATGTAATATGACTAAAAAAAAATCTAAGTACTAAAAAGACTATATTAAGAGACCCTATTTTTATTTTTATCGCTCAAAACTACCAAAAATATAACTAGTACCAGAATCCTAAATTTAGGTTTAATCATCAAGAAAACAGTACAAACGCAAGCACATCTACAACTTGGAAGCAAGGATTATTTGAGACTAAATTTGACTGTAGATAGCGCGAGGAGATCAAATGAAGGGGATTATAATTAAGAAAGGACGTGTTACAAAGTTTGACGAAAAAATAAAAATAAAAATATAAAGGCATAGACTTTGGGTAATAATAATAAATTGAAGAAGTGCTTTTGTGAATGTATAATTATTAACAGTTTCCATCGCAAATGGTTTTGGTTCCCAGGACTCTGATAAAATTTGAATATTGGTAAGGAAGCTTTGTGAAATTATCTTCAAAATAAAAAATAAAAATAATCCAGAAATAAGTCAAGGCAAAGAAAGTAATTAAATTAGTTTTAAGGACGAAAAACTATGGTAATGTGCTATCTAAGAGGGGTAATATAATATGCTATGTCAGAGTTGATTTACACACATAACAATCAGTAACATAGGACTTTATTGAATAAAAATTAATAAGAATATATCTTTTATAAATAAATATATGAAAAGAAATTGATATATACAAGTACAATTCATATTGTTATTGTAGTTTACCGTTAAATACCGTTATATCTATAACTATCTATCAATAATGAATTTCAACTATTAAACTATTATTATCATATTATACCGTTAATATCTTTATATCTTTAATTATTTGTCAATTATTAATTTTAACCACTCATTTACTCTTTCTTCTATGTTCAGTAGATACTAAAGTAATTTTATAATATTCTACCGTTAAAACCGTTATATTTATAACTATTTATAAGTCATTAATTTTAACAACTTGTTCACTCTTTGATCTTTGTTTTACGTGTTAGTAGATTTTAAACTGTTATTATAATATTCTACCGTTAATATCGTTATATCTTTAAGTATTTATCAATCATTAATTTCAACTACTTGTTCACTCTTTTTTCTAAGTTTAGTAGATATATACTAAACCTTTATTATATAATATTCTACCGTTAATACTGTTATATTTATAACTACTTATAAGTTGTTAATTTTAACACCTCTTTCATCACTTTTCATTGATTAGTATATTTTAAACTGTTATTACAATATTGACCATTATATCTATAACAATTATTTATCAATCATTAATTTCAACCACTCATTATATCTCTCTTTTGTAATCAATAGATACTAAACTATTATCATAATATTCTACTGTTAATACCTTTATATTTATAACTATTTATCTAGTTTCAACTACGCACTCCGTCTCACTCTTACCAGTCACAATAATTTTAGTAATTAAGTGACATATTAACAAATTGAAGAGATCAGGCAGAAACAAAAATAAAGAAATGATTCACAAAAATAGACATTATACATGAATAAGGTACAAACCATAAAAATGTATAGAGAGTACAAGAAAAATGAATATAGTATGGGAATATTTTAATGCTTCGTTAGTATTATCGAAAGCATGCAATGTCATGATACAATTGGAATGATAAAATTGAGAAAAATGATAGAACAAAATAATAATAATAATAATTAAAGAGAGAGAGAGAGAGAGAGAGAGAGAGAGATCGATTTAAAGAAAATATACCTGCCGAGCAAAACTGAAACTTGATCTAGAACTGAAACTCAATTTCCAGGGAGGAAAAACAGAAATAGAGAGAAAGAGATAAGAGTTTTAGTAACTCTAAGGAAGATGTGAGGCACCTGGCTGGATAGCTGGTCTCAATTTTTTATAGTAGAATAGAGAAGGTTGAGATAAGAAGGGTTAAGATTTAAATAAATCCAATTTTTAAAATGGAGTCCACACAACAAATGAAATAGGAGTTACGAAATAGAAAAAGACAGGGAAACTAAATGGAAATTACACTGTCTTAATGCATGTTTGCCAAATATGATACTACAGTACAGAGAGTGAGTTTATTTAGATAACTACGCATTAAGTCTCTATTCGGTTCATGCCCTTAAAAAGGAAAAAAAACAACAAAAACAATTTAAATTAAGGTTTTTTCTG
Source organism: Pistacia vera (assembly GCF_008641045.1). Taxonomy (NCBI): domain Eukaryota; kingdom Viridiplantae; phylum Streptophyta; class Magnoliopsida; order Sapindales; family Anacardiaceae; genus Pistacia; species Pistacia vera. Next base: position 527,766 of record NW_022196026.1, on the reverse strand, counting down.
ACTTAATAAATTAATTTTAACTTAAAATAATATACAAATCTGCAGTTACTAAGATATATATAATTTTAAAATAATAATATAGATATATCTCAAGTTTTTATTCAATTTTATGTAAATATATAAATATATAATGAGGTCTTATTTAAATTTTGCAAATATATGCATCTCTTTCCAAAACATTTCTTGTCTTCTTAAGAATTTTTAAGTCTCAAGTTTGTTTTATAATTAACACTGAGTCCACCTCACGCAAATATTTATTGTAAGAATATACAAACACACTGTAATTTTTCCATAGAAGTTCCGAAAAATTAATGTGATATTAATATCTCACATGCCATGCCAGATATTATCTTTAATATGTACTTGTATACAATTTTTATATGGTTGAAGTTATTGGTTTATATATATATTAGCATAAAATCAAAAAAAAAAAAAAAAATTGTTGCAAGTTGATAACAATGATCATTTCTGAAATTTTAATATTGTATGTGTATGTGCTGAATAAAATGGGTGTCTAGACTGAGTTAACTACAACTCAAATGAACAATATGTCCAATACAATGATAATGCTATATCAAATTATAGAAACCAATTTGTATACAAAATTTGAACGTGTTACATCGCTTACTATTCTTATAATAAAGTTAATTACTGTTGATGCGAATTTCTGTACTGACTAAATCGTTGAGACGTAAACATGCGCCAACCAGAGATACTCGGTCAACTTTTGGGAGAACCGAGTAAGATGGGTCCGTGATTCCTGGGAATTAGCGTAAGGGACCCATGTCGCATGTAGTGGTGCTCAAGGTGGTGATGTGCCTATAACAACTAAAGAGAACAATTGAAAAGAAATCTGAGAAACTAAATCTAATTTTTCATTGATTAACACAGAACCTTTTACAATCAAAAGCCCATTTTATAGTGAGCTTACAAGAGAGTAAAAGAGTAAAGTGACAGTAAGAGAGAGAACTGATGAAGAGAGTGTTAGCTGAAGAGTGTAACTCGATCAGCTTAAGTAAGGAACATTACTGAAACACATCGTTTCAATAATGTTACATAGAGGTCCACATCTTTTGACAGTTGGACGTTTAGTCCTAAACAAAGACTTATTCTTACAGTGCCTCCCAATAGACGATGAGAAAACTAGACGTGTTTAAAGTAGTTCGGTTGGGAAAGCGAATGAGGCCTATGTCCATTGATGTATTATTTCTTTTTGTGGTGTTGGGGATGAAAAAATCTTTCTAGTTGGCATTGAGGCCTAAGATTAGAGAGAGAGAGTGATGCTTTCTTGCTTTCTTCTCTATGTTTTTTGTCTCTATCTCTCTCTGTCTATCCCTTTTTTTTCCTTTTTCCCCCTCAGCCCCCCTCTGACAGTTGGTGTCTTTACAGGTATCCTCTTGGCTGGGCTGCATGGAGAGCACATGGAGCTTGTATGGCCATGTGTCGTTCAGTCGGAGTATGCAACTTATATGTGGTAAGCTGATTTGTCCAAGGGGACAGATATTTTCCTGGTGTGGACCCTTTTTTTTTTTTTTTATCTCGTCACACCTTTCGTCCGCGCTTCCATGCTGGGTGCTCGCGTTTCTTCACTGAACAGTCTTCCTTTCTGGGCTTGATGCTTAGTCGATGCTAGGAGGCGTCTTGGGCTCATCTACTTAATCTGGGCTTCTTTGCTCAGTCCGGACTAAAGATTTTTCCCACACAACAATTAGCCTATGTCCATTGTATCCCTTTTTTTTTTTTTTTTTTTTTTTTTTCCCTAAAGAGAATGATTACAATGATTTTTTGATACATAATGTGTAGATAGTTCTGCTCAATATCTCCCACTAATCTTCTTTCTTTTTTTTTCTTTCTCCCAATCTCTCTCTGTTGTTTACGCAATCCTCTCACGACTCCTACCTCGTTCCCATCATTCGCGTCTCTTACGTTGATTCCCAAGAATCATGCACCCATCTTACCCAATTCTCCCAAGAGTCAATCGAGTATCTTTGGTTGACGCGTGTTTACGTCCCGGCGATTTAGTTGGTACGAAAATTCGCATCAACAATTACGTGCATAAATTAGGCTATACACAATAATCATTTATAGATTACTGTATAAAATAATATCTTAACTTAATATATTTAGACTCTACTTTGATTTCATTATTTCGACACTACTATGTTAAACATGAAATTTTTATGTTTAAGATACTTGATCATAAATTTAAAACTCCATTTAAAAAAAAAAAAATTAATTCAAAGATTTATTTGAATTATGTAAATACCAAAATAATGGTTATTAATTGTCTTAAAACAGTGAGATACGATGATAATGAATGAGATTTGGATTTTATATTTTTTGGCTAAGATATATTTAGTAATTGGGATTAAATATGGTATGGTGCAATAAATGGACGAACATCATAATTTGTTTTTTACTCCCATATTTAGATACAACTTTAATTAACTACTACCATATTCAGATTACAACTTTAATTAACCATATTTGATTGATTAATAATACTAATTCCATTTATGTACTCAGCAATAATGGAGCATTGAAACTTTAATTAACCATATTTGGTGGACCAATGTTATTTAAAGAGGAAATGGCTTTTCCCACCCAAATAATGGTCTAATGACACTTTCTCATAAAAAACATTTCAAATTACAATTTTATTACCCAAATGTTATATTCCGTTCATAATTTCCGTTAAATTCAATAATATTCACTGTGAAGATGAAAATACCCCCACCAAAGATAAACCTCTAATTGTTGGGCATTGCAAATCAAAGTTTTGAGTGCCTTAGCCCGAATGTCGGCACTAGAAATCGACCTTGTCACCACCATTCAACTCACTAGCATCTCCCCACCAAAACGCCTCTCACACCCCCCCGCCCCCCAACAACAATCACTCCTCAATCGCCGACGGCTACAAAAGGAGAAAAAAAATCTAGTGTGGTGATGGCAAAGTGGCTACATGTTGGAAGGGATCGCACACATTGGTCACGTGCTTAAGACAGGGGCAATCTAAGTGGGGCAAACATCGAGCACTTGGTGTGCGTCGACAAAGGAGAAGAAAATGGTCGTCATTGGCAAGGGAAACAACCCAAAAAATAAACCCAAACAAGCACCAAACAATCAAAGACCAAGTCAATTTCAATAATTATCAAATCGAAACTAATTTGGCTAGATAAAATCCCAACTGTGGTGGTATGCACGAGTCACAGCTAGCGAATGGTGGTTCTATTGGTCAATAAAGCCAAAATGATGCCATCTCAGCCTATCTCCAAATGATGTCGTCTTTGAGTCTACAGAAGCTTAACTTAGCTTAGGTTACTCTCATTTCAATAGATTGTATATAAGTGTGTTGTTAACCAAAGTTCTCACGCATTCAACTAAAAAATATAATGAAATTCCCGATTCTTCTCTCATCACTTCTCTTGTTCTAATCTCTTTCTCACTAAAGCCTCACATGGTATTAGAGCCTTGACAAACGTCAATGGTAGTTAATTTCGGTCCTCCTAAGTTCATCACATTGAGAAGATGCTAAACAATCTAAGCAATTCCAGTAATTTTGCGTCATCTCTGTTTTCATCGAGCTTACAAGTAGTAAACACTAAGCTTACTAGAGACAATTATCGGTTATGGCAATCACAAATTTTGTTTGTCGTTGGTGCTCATGAGCTGGAGGATCACTTAGTTGGTAACATACGTTGTCCTTCTCCTATAATTCTTAATAAGAAAAATGTTCTTGAAACTATTGATGAAAGGAGATCGAATTAAACAACAAAAGAGAAAGAAAAATCTGGAAAGAAATGTTATTATTGATTGTTGTTGAATTAGAACAGTACAAGAGCTTATATACAAAGAGTAAAGTGGTTGATGAACAGTAACCAATTGTTAAAGTTCATAGTTAACAGTTAGAGTGCAATTAGCACATTAACGACAGTTACACATTCTTGAACCTGAATTGGTTAATATACTGCTTTACTTACATTCCCACTTAAACTAAGCTGGGCTTGATTACCTTTTTTACTAACATTTCCCCTTAAACTAAGTTGGGGTTGATTACCTTCTTTACTAACATTCCCCCTTAGGACAAAATGGGATTGAATTCTTTCTTCACTAATATTCTCCCATGAGCTAAAAATACCAGAATCAAATTGTAGTAATTAAATATAGCAGCATCACATTAACCAAGACAAAATTTCACTTTAGTCATAGCAGCATCAAGGTGAACCAAAGCATCACTTTACAGCCTTAATTTGAAATTAAGGCAACAACAGAGTAATCATAGCATCAATTTTTAAACCAGTGGCAACAAGTAATCAGAGTAACCAAGGCAGCGCTTTGCAGCGCCAAATTTGAACTAAAATAGCTCTTTACAGCCTTAATTTGAAATTAAGGTAGTAGTAGAGTAAATCTTAAATCAAAGCAGTAGTATAGTAACAACATCATCAATTTTTAAACCAGTAGCAACCAGTAATCAAAGTAACCAAGGTAGCACTTTGCAGCACAAAATTTGAACTGAAAACAACACTTTTCATGCTTTTTATAGCAGTCTTACAAGGCAGCTCTTTACAGCACCAAATTTGAAACCAAAAACAACACTTTACATGCCTTTTTACAACACCCTTACAAGGTAGCTCTTCGCATCACCAAATTTGACAAAACAGTATTTTACATCAGTTTGACTAAGCAACATTAGATTAAACCAAAAATAGCAATAAAGTGATCAATAGCGACGCTAAACTTATGCATTAGATCTGCACTTCACTGAGCTACTAAATCAAATCAACCAAAAAAAAAAAAAAAAAAATAGTAACTATTAAATCAGTATTAAATTAGATCAAACTTGAATACTAGTAACCTCAGCAACCAAACCACAAAATAAATTAATGCAAACTTGAACTTGCACTAAAAAGCATTAATCAGTAGAAGCTTTGACTGTGAGTTTTTCTCTTAGAACTTCAAATTTGGAGGTTGACAGTGCTTTGGTAAAGATGTCAGCCTTTTGATGCTCACTAGGCACATATTAGACTTTAAGCTGGTAGGCTGCAATTTGTTCTCTGACATAATGAGCATCCAACTCAACATGTTTGGTTCGAGCATGAAAAACAGGGTTGGAGGCAAGTGATCCAACACTCTGATTGTCACACCATATCACTGAAATTTCAGGCAAATATAGTCTAATTTCTAAAAAAAGACTTTGAAACCTTGCAATTTCAGTTGATCCTTGAGCTAATGCTCTATATTCAACTTTAGTGGAAGAAAAGGAAACAAACTTTTGTTTATTGGAATCCATTGCACTAGGTTTGACCCTAAGAACAAACAGTAGCCACTTGTAGACTTCCTATCCTCAATGCTGTTGCCCAATCAACATTAGTAAAGCATTCCAGGTTAAGTCTTTGACTCTTACTAAATTTAACACCAAAATTTAGTATCCCTTTAATGTACCCGAGGAGTCTCTTGCATGCTTGCCAATGTAGTTAAGTTGGTGCTTTAGGAACTGACTTAGTTTGTTAACTTAGTATGAGAGGTCAGGTGTAGAAAGGGTCGGGTATTGTGGAGCTTCAATTGTGCTTCTATACATTGCTAGTTTATCAAAGGGCTCATCGTCGTCAGATGTTAACTTAGTGCCGACAACCATAGGGGTAGAGCAGGGTTTGGAATCTATCATACTAGTTTGACAAGTAGATCTCTAGCATATTTTTCTTGACTCATATGCATCCTTGATTCATTTCTACTTACCTCAAACCAAGAAAATATTTAAGGGAGCCAAGAGTTTTAAGAGCAAACTGATTGTTGAGGTTTTGAACTACATCTTGAATGAGACTATCATCACTTTCGGTGATGAGTATATCATCTACATACACCATTACATATAGAACTTATTGCTGTTTTCTATAAATGAAGAGGTTGGAGTCTGCAATTAAATTAACAAATTCCCAACTTAGTAGAGCATTTTTGAGCTTCTCAAACCAGGCTCTTGGAGCCTGTTTTAAGCCATACAAGGCTTTAATCAGTTTACAAACATGATGAGGCTTGGCAGAGTCAATAAAGCCTGCAGGCTGCACCATGTAGACCATTTCAGCTAATTCCCCATTAGCGAATGCATTATTGACATCCACCTGCTGGATGTCCCAACCATAAGTGACTGCCAAGCTCAAAATAACTATGATGGTGGAAGACTTGATTACTGGACTAAAAGTTTCAAGGTAGTTGACTCCAAGGGTCTGCTGAAAACCCTTAGCCACTAACCTGGCTTTAAACTTCTGAACAAATCCATCAAGATTATACTTAATTTTGAAAACCCATTTGCAGCCAACTGTATTCATTTATGATTTAGCAGGAACAAGATCCCAAGTTTGGTTAGACATGAGAGCATCGTATGCTTTCATTTCAGCTTGCCAGGAAGGATAAGAGAGTGCTTCACTAACACTTACTGGTTCAGTTTTGTCAAGATGGGAAGGTATTGATGAAGAGATAGTTGTGGGTGGTTTGGAAGGTACCAAAATGGAGTTATGAATGTTGGCTTTAGATCTAGTAACCATAGGATGTATATTGGAGGGTTGAGAAAAAGGGTTGGTGAAAGGTAATTGTACAGTGAGGTGAATAGGTGCATACGACTGCTTAGGAGATGGTAAAGTGTTGGATGAAGAAGGTGAAGTATTTGAGTGTGAAGGTTGTAAAGCCTTTGTCAAGGAAGAATTTAGCTGATCATGTGCTAGTGGATTGGAGGGTAACGAAGACATATTTGAATTTGATGAAGCAAAATTAGAAGATAAAACAGGATGAGGAATGTGCCAAGTTGGTAAAGATCTATGATATCTATGGTCATCAGAATTAGAATCAGATGAAGTAGCAGCTAAAGATTGTGAACTAAAAGGAAAATCAGACTCATCGAATTTCACACTTTGACAAATATACAACCTACCATTGGGATCAAGACATTATAACCCTTGTGATGCAAGCTATAACCAACAAAAGTGCACTTTGTTGTATGAAAATCAAATTTGTGTGAATTATATGGTCTAAGGAAAGAGCACACAACACATCCAAAGACTTTAATGACTGAATAATCGAGAACCTTTTTAAACAAAACCTAAAAAGGAGACAGATTGGACAGAACAGTTGAGGGAAGTCGGTTAGTGAGGTAGGTGGTAGTTTGAAAAGCAAGCCACCAATATTTGATAGGCTTGCTGGCTTGGGCAAGTAAAGTTAGGCCTTGCTCAACTATTTGCCTATGCTTAATTCCTTTCAACTCTACCATTTTTTTGGTGAGTATGAGGACATGGATGTCTAAAAAGAATGCCATGAGATTCAAAGTAGGATACCAAGCTTCTATACTCTCCTCCCCAATCAGTTTGCACACATTTCATCTTAGTGCTAAATTGTCTCTCAGCTAGGGTGTGAAATTGTTTGAAAATGGCTAGAGTTTTAGATTTGGCTTTCAAAGGAAAAATCCAGGTGAACCTGCTATAGTCATCAAGAAATTGAATATAATATTTAAATCCTTTAGGTGAGGTTATAGGGAATGACCCCCAAAGATCAGAGTAAACTAAGTTTAAGGGATTAAATGGTCTGGAATGGGATCTCGGAAAAAACAGATTGGTTGAGTTTGCCAAATTGGCATGCTTTGCAAAAGGATAAATCAGATGTAATTGGTTGATTTTGATGAAATGAACTTAAATTTTTTGAAAGAACAGTGGCATTTGGATGGCCTAATCTTTGATGCCACAACATTGCACTAGTTTTCTCTACTAGAAAAGATTGAAAAGTACTCATTTTATTAACTATAACATTTGCATCAATACAAGGATGTATAGGAATTACAGAACTCAAACTAGAATCAAAATGTGTAGAAACACAAGACTTATTGGACAACAAAGAATTATTAGACAGAGGTACATTGAAATTGTTATTAATAGAACTAGATAGTACATTAACACTTGTATTTGAGGGACTTGACATAAGAGCTATAGAGTCAATTGTAGATCCAGAAGACAGAGAAGCAACAAGTATGGTTGAGATACAACAGGTATAGTGCAGGGACTTGAAGCTGGTGAATACCAGCTTTAAGCTTTCCTTGAAGAAGCATAACTTTGGAGTGCTTGTCCTTAACCATACAATGATCAGCAAAAAATTCAACAATGACATTGTTGCCTTTAGTAAATTTAGAAATGCTTAATAGGTTTTTGGTAATATGAGGCACACATAAGACATTTTTGAGATAAAGAGACCTAGAATGACACGGTAAAGATGCAAAACCAATATGTGATATAGGAAACAACTCACCGTTTCCAACCTGAAGATGTTCATTGCTTGTGTAGGTGGAGTTCATTGTCAGCTGAGATAGATCTAAAGTAACATGGTCTGTGGTGCCAAAGTTCATGTACCAAGAGGCATCTTGTGTTAGTGTATGCCCTAGGAACCAATCATGTTGTTGGTTCCAAGATATTATGTTTTGTATATGTATGTTAATGTATATATTTTGTATATACATTTTTATCTTATTAATAAAAGAAAGTGTTCCTATTTCACATGTGGTTTATTGCTTCATTTATATATATGTTGTGAAATGTCCGGATGATAAAAATCTTTAGAAGATCAAAATCATTCAGGTATTCCCTACGTAGGTAATATTAATCATAGGTAATATTAATTGAGCAATAATATTACATAGTAGGCATGTTGAATGCCTCCGTTGAATATCATGTGATGGTATCAGTGTGGGTGATTATAAAAGTTATATCACTAGGGCATTAACATGGATAAGTGGTTAGTGAACTGTTTATCAAATATGACCATTTATGATGAATCAAATGGACATTTAGAATGCAGTCAATGATGCATCATAAGATCGTACTAGTGTACTATTAATCCTTAGACCTGAGATATTACGGTTGGATTCTGCATAAATGCATATGATTTATATGATGTATAGACATGAGGCTAATTATGTCATGTGTAAAAAAAGCCAATTTGGCCATGTGTTATTTGTGTGTGAAGACAAATGATAGTCAATATGGGATCCGTTGACTTGGTATAGATTGATATCAAGTTCCTAGACAAATGTCAAGATACATTGGAAAAGGCAAATCTCCAACTGGGGTATATAAAATGTTACCTGAAAGGTTGTTTCATGGTGACATGTTCCGTATGTATTGATTGTCAATTTGATATAAGATTAAGACAAGGATTTTGATATACCATGAATCCATTCTTAATTGGGATTAGACAATGGAAAAATTTAATTACACAGCGCATATGATTATAAAAGGGTTCGTTGGAGTATATCTACATTGTGACTTAGGGGTTATGGAGCATTGCTAGATGCCTACCATAATCGGTGGGAGTTCCGATCATAAAGAGTTATGATGAAACATATCAGAATAGACTATAATATTGGGCCCATGGCTAGGCCACAGTGAATCTAAGTGGTCATACATAAAAACTAAGAAGAATGGAGAATTAGCCAAAGAGAGTTGATTATCCAAGTTTGGCTAGCACTTACCAAGGGTAATAAAGTTATTTATATCATTATCATTGAATTAGATTCAATGGAGAGTTATATTAGTTATTATGAATAATTTAACAGTTAAATCGCTACTTAGAATTAAATGGAATTCCAATTCACAATTAATCATTTTTCTTTATATTAATTTGGATTTAATAATGGGTTGTAATTGTAAACATATAAACAATTTAAGGGTTAAATTGTTATGTAAACAATTTAAGAGTTAAATTGTTAATTATGATTAAATGTTAATCCAATATTATTATTTAAAAAAGTTTAATAACTTCATATAATTATGGAATTATTTACAACATCAAAACAATTATGGAATTGTTTAAGGAAGTCTAAAACAATTATTGAATTGTTTACAAGGCTACATATATAAAGAAAATGATATACCAATTTTAGGGTAAGGATAAAAAATTTCTAAGAACCCTAAATATCTCTCTCGGCCCAATTCTTCTTTTACCTTAGTGTGGATACTCTTTTATTTAATTTTTCTTGAAATTAAAAGTCTCCAAGGTTGCTAAGGACTTATGGTAATAAGCTATACCTTTCTTGTTTTCAATTTAATTGATTTTTTTTTTGTGCAAAATACTAACATACATATTATAGTATCACATGTATCATTCTCCATGCATTCCAACTTTCATCTTGGATAGAGGAAGGTACAGCAATGTAGTTCGTAGCAGATGTATGAGAATTCTAAGATTGTGGCAAAACAAAAGTGAGATTTGCTTGGGAAGATACACTTGTTTGCCCTGAATTTTGGGAACTAGAATTAGAATAAATTGGAAATGTGAAACCAGATTGTAAATGGGGATAGGAGCTTAGAGTAGAGTAATTGGAAGGTTGTTGAACATTTGAAGAGTAATACGATGGTGGTCCTTGAAATTGTTTTGGTGTTCTAGGATAGATAGAGACAAAATTGTTCCTGATAAAGGCATTGTTCCTAGTGTAATTGAAATCAAATTTGTGGTAGCAATTTAAGGCAAGATGTCTAGTTTTGCCACATACTTGGCAAATGAATTTGCTTCTACCTCCTCCTCGACTCCTGCCTCGGCCATTAACGAAATATGGAGAGTAAAATTGGTTTTGTGGTGTAGCATTGAAAAATTGATTCTGACCAGTGGCAGAATTTAGAGGAGTAAAATTGTGAGCTTGAAATACAGGAGCTTATAGAGAATTGAATTGAGACTGTCCACCACCAAATTGTGACTGCTCAGGTTGTGATTTCTTATTCATCAAATCAGATGAAAGATTGGCCACAGTAGTTGATCCTCCATGAAATTCAATGTGTACAACTGAGTTCATTGTTGAGTTTATTCTTTCTATTTTAAGCTTAAACTTCTGTAATATAATTTGTGCCTCTTGAATTGAAGTAGGTTCCAATTTTGACTCTAATCGAGTGGAGATGTTAACTACAATAGCATCAAATTCAGACTCAAGTCCATCAAGAATATGATTCAATAATTCTTCATCAATCACCATGACTCCACTGGTTGATAAGCTCTCAACAAAACCTTTCATCTTTACAAAGTAATCATGAATACTAAGGGCTTCGTTTGTTTCAGTTTTGGGAATACTACTTTTAGTATTCCCAAAAAAGTTAAACAGTAAAATACCCAAAAACTCAGATTTTTGGGAATACTACTCCTAATATTATTCAACTTTTTTTTAAACCCCTTAAATTTGATAATTTAATTAAATACCCCTAAATATTTTTTTTAAAATTACAAAAACACCCCAATAATCCACATTTACCAGATTCCGGCCACCACTGCCAGAAAATGGCCGGAATCTGGTAGGATGGCGCACTACCGGCTGAATCTGGCTGTAGTGCGCCGATCTAGCCTTTTCCGGCCAAATCCACGGTGGATCTGGCCGGAAAAGGCCAGATCTAAGGCCAAAGATCTGGCCGTTGACGGCAACGGCCAGATCTTTGGCCGTAACAGTCGGTCACGACGGCCAACAAACGGTCGTCGTTGACCATCAACGACGACCGTTTGTTGGCCGTCGTTGAGAGAAAATACGGCCAAATCTGGCGGTTGACGGCCAGATCTGGCCGTAGATCTGGCCGGAAAAGGCCATATCGGCGCATGACCGGCAAGATCCAGCCGGTCATGCGCCCATAAGGTGACTTCGGCCACCTCCGGTGGTGGTGGCCGACTGGGGGTGTTTGAGGGTGGGTTAGGGGTATTTTTGTTAACTTTTAATGTTTTATTATAGGGGTATTTTGTAAAAAAATAAATATATAGGGTATTTTATTAATTTATAAATCCTACATCGTAATACCCGCCCAATTCAACTTTTTTTTTAACTTTTTTCAAAAATCATTTCCCAAAACCCCCAAATTTTTAACCAAACGGAGCCAAGGTTTTCCTTTTTAGTATTCTGAAGTAAATTTTTGACATGTAAGGCTTTTGTTCTTGACTCAGAGAGGAATTCTTTCTCTAAAGTAAACAACTGTCGGTAGAAAATTGACACTTTGAAATGATACTGAACATCGCTTTAGAAATGGAAGTAAGAAGCCAACTTACCAACAATTTGCCAATTTTCTTCCAGAGAGTGTATTATTGATTAGGTTTTGTTGTCATAATTGAGTCTATGGTTGCATCTTTAGACTGAACCTTGATAAATTAAGCTGGACATGGAGCTAATCTTGCATGATGATCTTCAAGATCATGTGATCCAACTGCAAACAGGACTTGAGACTTCCAAAAACGATGATTGTCACTTGTCAATTTGGGAGAAATTTGTGGAAGAACAGACGAAGACATCGAGTGAGAGTTTAGGAAATTGATGGAGTCAGAACTGATTTTATGGGTTGGATTGTTCTCTGATGTGTTCGAGATAGAAGAAGATGAATGAAGATTGGCCATTTTTGACATTTGCCAATGGCTTTGATGCCATGAGAGAGGAGTTCGAACAAAATAGCAAAAAAATAAAAAATAAAAAATAATCTGGAAAGAAATGTTATTATTGATTATTGTTGAATCATAATAGTAAAAGAGGTAATATACAAAGAGTAAAGTGGCTGATCAACAACAACTAACTGTTAAATTTTATAGTTAACAGTTAGAGTGCATTTAGCACACTAATGGTAGTTACACACTCTTGAACCTGAATTAGTTAATATACTGATTTACTTACATTCCCACTTAAACTAAGCTGGGGTTGGTTACCTTCTTTTCTAATAGTTGATGATCCTTAGGATAAAGAACGTGAGATTAAAGAGGAAATTAAACTAGCCTATGTTAACTAGAAACGCACTGATAAGTTTCTAGTTAGCTGGGTCCTTGCTTCAATTTTGGAATGCATGTTTGAGTATGTTTCAAAATGCTTTTTTTTTTCACATGAGATTTGGTATGTTCTTGAACATGAATTTGTAATTGACTATAAGGCTCGAGCTCTGCATTTGAAGAATTTATTACAAACCACTCAAAAGAAGGATTTAAGCATAGATAACTATGTAAAGAGAATGAAAGAAATAGCAACAAGTTTGTCTGCCAGTGGTAAGTCATTATCAGATGAAGATCTTCTCCAATATGTACTTGATAGACATGGTCCAAAGTATGATGTAGCAGTGGTTAATCTTACCTCTCACATTGAGTCCAAGTTAGTCTATGTCACTTTACACGAAACAATATTTTTGATGCAAAAGTATCAAGTAAGACTAGAAAAATTCAACACTCTTGACTTTTCAAACAGCTCAGCGAATATTGTTACTGCAAATCCGTCAACGTCCCCTAGTAAACGTGATATTGTCCCATCCTTTAATGGTCCTTCTCTCAGTACTGTTCAAAATCAAACCCCCCACTCTACCTATCCTATCCTTTTAAACTCATCGAATTAGTTTGAGTCTCATGGTGCTTTACCATCTCAATTGTCTGGTTCACAATATGAAATGTCATGGAAAAATTATAGGTCGTCTGGATTCCACAATAATGGTAGAGGCAAAGGAAGATTCAATAGTCGAGATAGATCAATGTGTCAAGTATGTGGTAAGCTAGGACACACTGCTGTCCAGTGCTATCACGGGTGTGATTCCTCCTACATTGGAGGGTTTTAGCTTGGAGGTGGATTTTAGGCTAGAAATTTTCACTTTCAACCACAATTTGCTAGAGGTGGTTCTATATAACATGCCTTTTCAGGCCAGCAATCATCAGTTTGTAAGGCCTCCAACAGCTTCACAATTCAACACACACGCAGGCTCTTCTTCATCTCTTCATCAGCCTCTGTATAATTTTGGTTAGTCTGGACACTCAGTTAATCAGTCTGCTCAGTTGACTGGCTCATTTTTAGGACAACCTACTTATGTTGGTCTTCCAAGTCAACAATTGTCCTCTATTTCCCAAGTTGGTCCTCAAGCACATCTTGCTCTGCATCCATAGCAGTATGCATATCTCTCTACTCCACAACATGCACCACAATCTGCTCTATAGTATGCACCACAATCTACCTCCTTTGTAAACTCAACTACACCTGCTGATCCAATCTGATACATGGATTCTAGGGCAACAAATCACATCACCTCTGATCCTGCTCAATTGAATGTTAGCAAATCCTATGAAAGGTCAAATCAGTTGCAAGTAGGTAACGGTGAGTTGTTGTACATATCTCATACTGGTAATTCCTTCCTAGCAATTTACATCCAAATGTTTCTATCTTACTAAAATTACCAAAAATCTATTAAGTATTTCTAAATTCACAAAGGATAACAATGTGATTGTTGAGTTTAACTTTGATTACTGTGTTGTAAAGGACAAAGTTACCAAGATCGTGTTACTGCAAGGAGATCTTAAAGAAGGCTTATACTAGCTGGTGATACCCCTAAATCTGTCCGCTCGGTCTTCTTCTTCACAAGAAAAAAATTTCCTAGAGTACACATTCTGGAAATGTTGTCCTGTCTCATGCTTTTAAGTGTCAATCAATTGAATATTTAAACTCTTCCCCATTGTTTTGTTCTAGTACTATTTCTAATAGTATAAATAGCAATAAATGGTCTCATATTAGTCTTATTTCTGATATCATACATGATACAAATTGTATTTCTTCTTTATGCAATAATAACAAAGATGTTTTGGCTGTTGTTTCTTTAAATGATGATGCTCAACATAAACATTATAATAGTCTTGACTATGATTGTGTTGATAATTTCAATTCTTCATGTGTACATGATAATGATAATTCTTGTTGTGCTCTTAATTCATATATGTTAGTATTTTTGTCATTTTATGATCTATTATGCACACACTTCTAAAGGTAACCACCTTCACAAGTGTGAACACCTTCGCCTATGAGTGTTCTCATCATTTCTGGTAGTTATTTTTCTTCAAATCACACCTCACGTATTTGTTTGTCTTCTGGATAGAATTATTCATTGATTGATTCTCTGACTTATTCTTTACACTTGTCTCCTGTTTATTTGCTGAATAAGAAAATGAATATTTCTATTATATGTGGTCCCAAAATGTCTTGTGCAAAAAGAAAGACATAAAAGTTAAAGTTTAACTTTTTTGTCCGCCCCTCCTTTAACATGTTGATCCTTTATATTCTCTCATTTTATTTTGTTTGATAAGAAACCACATTACATTGTTCTTCCTCTCTGAATATTCTCCAAGGTTCTTGTTTTTGTTAAGGTTTCTTTTATGCTTTGGTAGGCTTTAAATTACCCTCATCACTTATCATTATGTGAGCTATTAGGTTGTTGTTTTTCCCTTGTGAGGAGAGCTTGAGTGTAATCTATTGTCCTGTCTTCATTGTTGAACCCTAAGAGAAACTTTTCTTCAACATGACGATGACTATGCACGTGAAGCTTGCTGTGATGGCTTCAAGTTCAACCAAAGAAGATTGAATCGTTGTGTAGAAAACAGGGAGTGTTTTACTACTATGGTTATCTTGCTTTGTATCTGAACTCATAAGTGTTTCATAGTGAATTGCTTCCTCTGGACGTGGTCCCATGGATGTAGGCTTGATACCGAACCATGTAAAAATGAACGTGTTCTTTACTTATTTTTATGTATGTTTTAATTCAGCTATTCTCAACTCATTTGCACTAAATTGAACAAGTAACCATTCAGAATGAGTTTTAATCACTTGGTAACCCCTTTAAAACTTTCAATATTCATATGTCTAGCATACTGATAAGTTGATGCATGATTGTGCTTCCAAGAATGTTTTACCCAATTAAGATATCTCTATTTCTACTTGTGCTTTAACTGTTAATAATAATGCTAGCTCTTTAGTTTGGCACCAAAGATTAGGCCACCCACGTAGCAAAGCATATCATCATATCATGAGTTTCATGCAAAGAAACTGAAGTTTGAAACCTATCGACTTCTGTGATGCCTGCCAACTAGGCAAAATGCATCAAACCAGTTTTCCTAAGTCATCCTCTAAGGCAGTTTTCCCTCTTGAACTCATACATAGTGACATATAGGGTCTGCACCTCTTTCTTCTACTAAAGGGTTAAAATATTATGTCCAATTCTTAGATGATTTTAGTAGGTTCATCTGGCTTTTTCCACTTCAAACTAAGGCTGTGGTGAGGTTTGTTTTTATCAAATTTCACCACTTAGCTGAAAGACAATTTGGTTATAAACTCAAATGCATTCAAAAAGACCAAATAGGTGAATATAAGGGCTTAATCCCTTATCTAACCAGTGAGGGCATTTAGTTTCGACACTCATGTTCTCATGTGCATCAACAAAATGGGAGGAGTGAGAGAAAACATAACATGTAGTAGAAACAGGCCTAATCTTATTAGCTCAAGCATCCATGCCATTACATTTTTGGTGGCTTGCTTTTGACACTACAGTTTATCTAATTAGTAGAATGCCAACAAAGATTTTACAACATATATCTCTTTATCAACTGCTTTTTAAGTTTAAACCCTCTTATGATACTTTGAAGGTGTTTGGATAAGCATGTTTCCCATTTCTTAGATTTTTTAACAAACACAAGTTCAGTTTTCATTCCAAAAGTGTGTCTTTGTAGAATGTAGTCTAGTCCATAAAGGGTACAATTGTTTGAATTCTAATGGCATAATATTTGTTACTCCAAGTGTCAAGTTTAATGAAAATGAATTTGCCTTCTCATATGGTTTCTCTACAATCACTTCAGCTTTAGTGTCACCACTTGAGTCAAGTCATTCCACACCTAAATATTTTCCTTTTGTTTTTCTTAATTACTCCAATCTCTCTACTCACTTAGCTAGATTTGCATATTCTGCAGTTGCTTGTTCTTCTAATGATTCTCCTTCAACAAGTTGTAAGACTTTGAACTTTACTCCTTCTGTTAGTCCCACATGTATTTCCTCACCCCAATTTGTTTCTACTTTATCACCTTCTCAACTACAAACTGATCTGCCTTCACCACAACAGCTTTGTCAGCTACAAACTAATATGCCCTCACAACAACAACCTTGTTTACCTGGAACTATTTTAGTAGATTGATCAACCTATTAGATTCCTTTATCCAAACATTGACACCTATCACCCTAATACAGGCAAACATCAACCTTTATGTCAAAGTTCTTACACTACATCTTGTCCTGCAACCACATCTCAACCATCATGTCCTCTTACAATTGATTTGACTACTTTACAATTTGCTAACATTCCAAGTGTTTTAGATGCATCTAGTAATACTCACCTTATAATTACAAGGGCCAAATAAGCTAAGTTAAGTTCCATTCCATCTAAGTCATCAATTCAACCTACGACCTTAATACTCACTGGATCCATTATGCAAAAACCAAATTTTGTCTAAAAAGCACTATCTATTTTTGAATGTAAATCCATAATCGAAAGTGAGTATGATGCATTGATTTTGAACAACATCTGGACACTTGTTCCTTTTTCAAAGGATATGAACATTGTAAGCAACAAATGGGTGTTTAGAGTCAAGTACAATGTAGATGGTTCTGTACAAAAATACAAGGTAGGTTGGTAGCCAAAGGTTTTTAACAAACCCTTGGCCTTGATTATTTCGAGACCTTTAGTCCAGTGATCAAGCCTTCAACTATTCAAATGATCCTTACCTCGGCAGTCACTCACAATTGGGATATTCAACAAATTGAGGTGAACAATGCATTTTTCAATTACACCTTGAATGAAGTAGTGTACATGGTTCAACCTCTTGGTTTTGAAAATTCAACACACTCATCTTATGTTTGCAGACTAAACAAGGCCCTTTATGGGTTGAAACAGGCTCTTAGAGCCTAGTTTGATAAGCTCAAACAAGCTTTTATGCACAAAGGGTTCAAAAACTCCATCTTAGATTCTAGCTTGTTCATTCTTCATCAAAACTCATAAGTTACATATGTTCTAGTGTATGTTGATGACATTTTGTTGACTGGATCTAACATGGTTTATGTGAGTAAGCTTGTGTAGGAACTTAATGATGAGTTTTCTCTAAAGGCACTTGGTTCTCTCAAGTATTTTCTAGGCTTGGAGGCCACAAGAATAGTATTTGGAATTCACTTGAGATAGACAAAATATGCCACTGATCTGTTGCCCAAAACAAAAAGTCTGGATGCAAACTCAGGCTCTACTCTTATGACTATAAGTTCAAAGTTATTCTCAAGTGATAGAGAGCTATTCTCTTATCCTACTTTATTTAGAAGCACTGTAAGGGCACTGTAATATCTCACATTAAAAAGACCTGATCTTAGTTTCACTGTTAACAAACTAAGTCAATTCCTTCAAACACCTAATGTTTTGCATTGGCAAGCTTGTAAAAGAATCCTAAGGTATATTCAAAGAACCAAGGATCATGGACTTAAGTTCACACCAGTTGCTTCTTTAGAAATAGAATGCTATGTTGATGCAAATTGGGGAAGTAATATTGAGGACCGAAGATCCACTAGTGGGTATTGTGTCTTTTTAGGACCAAACTTGATTCAATGGAGCTCTAGGAAACAAAAAGTAGTAGCTCTATCCTCCACTGAAGCTAAATATAGAGCTTTGGCATGCACGGTTATTGAAATTACTTGGCTAAATAGTATGTTTACTGAATTAAGACTATCAATCACTAAAACCCCTATGATATGGTGTGACAATGTTAGTGCTAGAGCTCTTGTCTCTAACTTTGTTTTTCATGCCAAAACCAAGCACTTAGAAATTGATATCCACTACATTAGAGAACAAGTTTTAGCTCACAAAATTATTATGCAATATGTGCCCTCAAAATTGCAAATTGCTGATATTTTGACAAAGGCTCTGCTTGCTGCTCAGTTTGAAGACTTGAAAGGCAAGTTGAATGTAATTCCTTGTTTGTCTTGAATAAAATTGTGCCAAAACTAGAGTTGTAGTCTGATATGTGCAAGTTCAATCTATTGAATGTGAACTTATTGGGTTGTATTGATAATCAAGTGTAGTCTTCAGTTAAAGGTGAAGTAGTTGATCTACATTGGTGATTAAGTGTAACTTGTACTGGTGTATTTACTGGTATTGATGAAGTAATTGTTTTCTATTAAGTAAAGGATTGAAAAGTGTTCTAGTTGTGATGTTTGTTGTGTTGAGATGCAGTGGCATTTTGGTTGTGGTGTTATGCAGTGTTCTTTAATGATTAAAGAAATTGATTGTTAAGCTGCAAGTGTTCTTTGAAGGTTAAAGAAATTGATTGTTAAGTTGCAAGTGTTAAAGTTGATTGTTAAGCTACAAGTGTTCTTTGAAGGTGTTTGCAAGAAGGTTAAAGAAAATTTGCAAAGTAGTAAAGCTGAAATGTTCAGTTTAAGGGAGGCCGTTGTTTAAATAAATCTTCAGTCTAAATCAAGTTCAATTCAAGTCAAATTCAGAAGCTCAATCTATTTGCTTAAGCTAAAGCACAACTTGGAAACTGTTGTAAGCATTGACTACTGGAAATGTAAATTGTGCAAGCTTAAACTGTAGGGGTAGTTAAGCTTGAGGGAGGTTGTTGGTCAATAAAGCCAAAACGATGTCGTCCTAGCTCATCTCCAAATGATGTCGTATTTGAGTCTTCAGAAGCTTAAGCTTAGCTTAGCTTACTCTTATTTTAGTAGACTGTATATAAGTGTGTTGTTAACCAAAGCTCTCATTCATTCAACTAAGAAATATAATGAAATTCCCGATTCTTCTCTCATCCCTTCTGTTGTTCTAATCTCTTTCTCTATAAAGTCTCACAGTTCAGATGGTGGTGTCGGATTGAATTTTGGTTGTCAGAATCAACTAGAATTTGGCCTGGAAAAGTGAGACCCTAACTGTGTGGTGATTGGCAAATAGTGGGAGGTGAGTACCATCTTGCCCTTACTTATAACGGATTTTTTTTACTATCCTACCCTTCTTCACAACGAAATTTACTAACGAAATTGTGCTTTTATTAGTAAAGTGTATTTTGAAATGTTCTAGGTAGGAAAGTGTCATTAGGCCATTATTTGGGTGGGAAAAAAGTCATTTACTCTTATTTAAAACAATTAGTTACATTCTCGCAGTCCTGTGAAAACTTGGTAAGAAATAATAAACTCTGAGTTTTGGTAAATTTTACTTTCAAATTGGTGTGCTTTCAAAAAGTTGTATCATATATATGCATATTTGATAAATTATATTTCGAAAAAGTATTTAATAACATAGAAAATATGTTTTTATTAATTAATTTATTAAATTTTAAAACAAAAGAACTGGATTTAGTTAAACACTGATCCTGTAACATTTGACGGCATATTATGCTGTGAATATCACCAATTTGTGTAGAACAAATTCAATTGAAATTTCAATGTAACATTATCAAATACGGGGTTGACATTCGTCATCACTTGCAGATATATCCTCTTGTGTAAATGCTACCAGTGATAATAATACACACACATTTCAATTACTTGCTGCTGCCAAAACCAATGGAATGTTGTGGCACAAACGTTTAGGTCACCCCAATGCAAATGTTCTTTCCAAAATTCTGCACATTTTAAAACTAAACAACATTGTTTCACACACCTTTGATTTCTACACTACATGTCAATTTGGTAAACTTCACCAATTAGTTTTTCCTAGAACCAATTCAAGAGCCTCTTAACCCCTAGAACTTATTCATTCAGAACTTTGGGGACCTTCTCCCATTCCCTCACCTAAAGGTTTTCGTTATTACATTCAATTCCTAGATGACTATAGCCGATTCACTTGGATTTTCCCACTGAAAGACAAATCAGAAACTCAACATATCTTCAAACAGTTTCATATTGTAGCAGAAAAACAATTTAACTCCACCATAAAATGTGTCCAAACAGATTGGGGAGGGGAATATAGGAGTTTAGTTCCATATTTTCTTGATCATGGATTGTTTTTAGGCATCCATGTCCTTATACCCACCAACAAAATGGAAGGGTTGAAAGAAAACATAGACAATTAGTAGAACAAGGTCTAACTCTCCTTGCTCAAGCTAACATGCCTTTAAAATTTTGGTGGCTTTCTTTCCAAACTACTGCTCACCTTACAAATAGGTTGCCCACATCTGTACTATCTAGTTTGTCTCCATTTCAGGCTTTGTTTAAACAAATTCCAGATTATAAGTGTATTAAAGTTTTTGGTTGTGTAGTCTATCCTTACCTTAGACCTTATAACTCACACAAGTTTGATTTTCACACCACCACATGCACATTTGTAGGATATAGCATGCATCACAAAGGATACAAATGCATGGATTCTAAAGGCAAGATTTATATATGTCAAAGTGCTAAATTTGATGAAAACCATTTCCCTTTTGCAACTACCGAAAATGCTGCATTCTGTCCTAAAACAAATCAGTCTCCACAGTTTGTCTCTTGTGATAATAGCTCCTTTAGAGTCATTCCTTCCTTGGCCACTGCACCCGTGTCTTCTTTTTCTTCACCAGTTTTTTTTTTTTTTTTTTTTTTTTTTTTTTTTTTTTTTTTTACACAATTGGTCAGCAAAGGTCATCTGCAGCTCCATTATCATAGTCCAGTCCACTTTCCAAATCTGTTAATACTTCAGTTCCATCGTCATCCTTAGTACAATCTCCCTCACATAAAACACTAACTACTGATCCTTTAGAAGAATCTTCCTTACATTCCCCTAGTACATTACCAAATACACCTTTCATAGAGTCTTCTCCATGGTTTGCACATACGTCAGTTCTTGAACCTACTGAATACTTTGTCCAACCTCTTACAAACTCTCCCACTACATTACCAGACAACTTTACTAGTTCTCCTGAATCCATTCATCTTGTTGTAGATCTTCCCTTTCCTAAACACCAATCCACTCATGCCACCATTGATATCACAGTCCACAATTCCCATTCATTAAATACTCACCCCATGGTTACTCGGTCTAAAGCCAAAATTCCTATATCCATGTTAGTCTCCTCTAGTTCGCACCTAGATACAAGTGAACCAAAGAGTGTAGCTGAAGCTCTGTCTCATCCATCCTGGAAAGCTGCCATGGAAAGTGAGTTCAAAGCCTTAATATCCAACCATACTTGGGAACTTGTTCCAGCTGAACCACACATGAACATAGTTGGATATAAATGGGTTTTTCAAGTGAAACAAAATTCTGATGGGTCTATTCAAAGGTTCAAAGCTAGACTTGTTGCAAAAGGGTTTCAACAAAACCCCGGGATTGATTATCTTTAAAATTTCAGCCCTGTTATCAAGTCTTCTACCATTCGAGTTGTTCTAAGCTTGGCTATCACATATGGCTGGGATACCCAGCAAGTTGATGTAAATAACGCTTTCCTCAATGGAGAGCTTAGTGAGAAAGTTTTTATGACTCAGCCACAAGGTTTCATTGATGATAAAAAGCCTCTTCATGTGTGTAAATTGGTAAAGGCACTCTATAGACTTAAGCAAGCCCCTCGGGCATGGTTTGAGAAGCTAAAAAATGCCTTCTAGCAGTGGGGTTTTCTCTGTTCAGTAGCTGATCCTAGTCTGTTTATTTACAGACACAACAATCAGGTTATGTATGTTGTTGTATATGTTGATGACATATTATTTACAGGAAGTGATGATAAGGTAGTTCAAGATATTGTGCACAAAATGAATCTTGAATTTGCCTTAAAAACCTTGGGTTCTCTTAAGTATTTTTTGGGATTTGAAGTTCAAAGAACAGATTCAGCAGTACATATGAGTCAAGATAAATATGCACGAGATTTACTGCTTAAAACTGGAATGTCAGACTCCAAACCGTGCTCCACTCCAATGGCATTAGGAAACAAATTAACATTTGAGGATAGTGAGCCATTTGACAACCCATCTCTCTACCAGAGTACCATTGGTGCACTACAATACCTCACACTATCCCGGCCTGAGATTGCATTTTCTGTCAACAAATTAAGTCAATTTCTAAAAGCTCCCACTCAACTTCATTGCAAGCTTGCAAAAGACTTCTTCGATATATTAAAGGCACTTCAAATTTTGGTGTCAAGTTCACCAAAATACAAAGATTTCATCTTGAATACTTCACTGACGCTGACTGGGCATGAAGTATTCAGGACAGACGATCAACCAGCGGTTGCTGCTTATTCCTTGGATCTAACTTGCTGCAATGGAGCTCCAGAAAAAAAAAGTAGTGGCACTATCTTCTACTGAAGTTGAATATAGAGCTCTTGCTCAAGGTGCAATAGAAATAGCCTGGTTTCATAGTTTAGTCATTGAAATGGGTCTGCATCTTCCTGAAGTTCCTGTTATATGGTGTGATAATCAGAGTGCTGGCTCACTTGCATCAAATCCAGTTTTTCATGCTCGAACAAAGCATATTGAGTTAGATATGCACTACATCAGAGAACAAATTGCAGCCAAAAATCTAAAAGTCTGCTATGTCCCCACAGAGCACTAAACCGCAGACATTTTTACCAAATCCTTGTCCACTACGAGATTTGAAGCTCTCAGATATAAACTTATAGTTGTTTCCTCTCTTCCACATGAAACCTCAGATTCTAAAGTCATCTCTCCTGACCAAGAAATCTGAGTTATCAACTCTCTCTGTTTCAGATTGACTCTATTGAATCTGTAAGATAATATTGGTGCTTCACTAGATTAGTTTAATACTGAAGCTTCATTAGACCAGTTCACTAAAAGAACTACTAGATCAGGTTAATAAGAGTGTTGCTGCTAACATGGTTCAGAATTAGAAGTTAGTATGCATGATAAAAAAGGTGGCTTGGTTTATAGAAGGATGTCAGTAAAACACTGAATGGTAGTTAAGATAGTTTAGTTTAAGGGAGGATGTTAGTAAACTGATTAATGAGGTTGTTAAAGTTGTTAATTCAGTTTAAGAAGTTTGTTAAAAAGTTGTTAAGTCAGTTTTACCGCTGTAACAGTTTTGTATTCTGTTAACTTTCTATTTTACGTCTTTGCTCTGTTTTACTATAAGTATCATGCTACTGTACTTCTCTTTCAACAAGTTGAATATTAAAAAGATTTTAGATCTATTCTCCTTTGTTCTCCTCTGTTTTTCTTCACACCTCTCACAAGCGATAATCTAACGATAAGTGGGCATAATGTTACTATTTTTTATTTCTTAGAAATATTTATATACTATTGATTCTATCAAATAACTCATTTATACAAAGATTATTATTACTATTTTGACATTAATTTACATTAACTTTTCTAAGAATTTTTGCAATTATTTTTATGTTTAAAATATATACTGATCATAAATTTGATATCTCTATTTTAAAAAATATTTTAATTCAAAGATTTATTTTAATTAGGTAAGTAGCAAAATTATAGTTATTAATGATCTTAAATTAAACAGTGAGAAACGAGGGTAAGGTGAATGTGATTTGGATTCTATTTGTTGGCTAAGATAAGGCTAAAGAGAGAATCTTATATTTAGTAACAGAGATTTTATCTGGTGAGGTGACGACAAAGCAGTTGTGCACTCGGGCGCACTAGGAGGGATCACATGCACTGGTCGCATGCTTAAGGTAAGGGAAATATGAGTGGGGCAAAACATTGAGTACTTGGTGTGTGTCGACAAAGGAAAAGCAAATGGTCGTTGTCAGCAAGGGAAACAACCCAAAAAACAAACCGAAATAAGCATCAAACAATCAAAGACCAAGTCCATTTAAAAATTATCTATCGAAATTAATTTGGCTGGATAAAATCAACCCAACCGCAACAGTATGCACGAGTCACGACCAACGAACGGTGGTTCAGATAGTGGTGTCAAATTGAATTTTGGCTGCTAGAATCAACTGGAATTTGACTAGAAAAGCACCCTAATTGTGCAGTGGCCCGCGAACGATGGGAGGTGATGACCATCCTACCCTTACTTATAATGGATTTTTTACTATCCCATCCTTCTCCATAGCAAAATTTACTAATGAAATTGTGCTTTGGGTAGTCAAGTTGCATTTTAAAATGTTTTTGGTAGGAAAGTGTCAATAGGGCATTATTTGGGTGGGAAAAATAGTTTACTCTTATTTAAAACAATTACTTACACTCCTGTAGTCCCATGAAAAGTTGGTAAGAAATAATAAATCTGAATTTTGGTTGTTGATGCAAAAATTTGTATCAACCAAAGATACTCAATCGACCTCGAGAGGGGTCAGGTAAGATGTGCGCGTGGTTATTGGTAACTAGCAAGGTTGATAAAACGACGTAAGCAAGTAAAGAACAAAATAGATTTTTATAGTGGTCGATGGTACCAAGACCAAACCTACATCCATTGTTATGTTATTGCTTAGAGGTGTTACAGGATTGAGAGAAATTACAAGGGGAATGGACATGAGAGGACATTTAGCTTTGGTGACCTTCGCTCACTTAATGCTTTTTTACACGCACGAGTGTGTTTTCCTCTTGAACTTTACTAAAACTGGAATCTGTCACCTGAAACAGAGGTCGTGGGCTCCTTTTATACTTGGTCTATCTGATAGTGGTTGAAAGTGGGTATTACAGGGTTGCTTGCACGCTAAATCCCCTTAATCAGGATCTGAGTTAGTAATCCTCATACTTGTGATAGATCGGGTCATACTAATGGTAGCTTAACCCATGCTCATGACAGTTGTCACCTAGTGGGAGAAGGTAAGCATTGATGGGACGACATGTGGGAGGATCCAAGTTGTCAGGCTTTGATACACCTTAAGGATGAGTGGCGTAAATCTGACTATCAAGAAATTAGACCCAACATGGGTAAGTTTTACTTTCAAATTGGTGTGCTTTCTAAAAGTTATATCATATATGTGCATATTTGATAAATTATATTTCAAAAAAGTATATAATAAAATATAATATATGTTACGACATGTGGGAGGATCCAGGTTGTCAGACTTTGATACATCTTAAGGATGCGTGGCACAAATCTAACTGCCAAGAAATTAACACAACATGGGTAAGTTTTACTTTCAAATTGGTGTGCTTTCTAAAAGTTATATCATATATATGCACATTTGAGAAATTATATTTCAAAAAGTATTTAATAAAACAGAATATATGTTTTTATTAATTTATTTATTAAATTTAAAAATAAAAGAACTGGATTTAGTTAAACACTAATCTTGCAACATTTCGTGGCATATTATGCTGTGAATATCACTAATTTGTATAGAAGATAAGGCTAAAGAGAGAATTTTATATTTAGTAACTGAGATTTAGCATGGTATGTTGCAATAAAAGCACCAACATCATAATTTAATTTGAAATCCCATATATAGATTACAACTTTAATTAACTACTCCCATATTTAGATTACAGCTTTAATTAACCATATATTATTAATTAATAATACCAATTCCATTTATGTCTTCAACACGACAACACCAACAGCTGCAAAGGAAAGACAGATGCACCCAACTTGAACAATTAAACTAAGACACCCAACTCGAACTAGTCCTTCAATGAGAATAAGGTCTCTGTGTAAATGCAGATCCCAGTATCCCTTCGCAAATTCAGATTCGGACCTCTCCTAAAGAATCGACTTCCAACGTTGTAGAAATCCAACCTTTCTTGCTGAGAATTGATAATAAGCTCTCCATTCAGATAGCCAAGAATAAAGATTTGTGTCAGTTCATCATCAAATCCTTCCAACTTAGTCAAATCAATGGTATACTCCTTCACCCATATCTTCTTCACTGGATCTTTCAGAATCCACACATTTATGACCGGAGGATAGGCAAAAGTTGTGAGATCTAGAGAATGAGCAAAAAATGTTGTAACCATTATTTTGATAAAAGCAGTTCAGAGTTTCGAACTGAACTTTACAATGAAGAATAACTCTCTTTTATATGAAAGAGAAGAGAATTGAAACTACACCGTTTTTAGTGAAAGAGGATTTTACAGCTAATTTACAAGTTTGCCCTTTCTTACTCTTTGGTCAACATCTCCCCTCAATTGAGACTGGGGCATCAATTTTTCCTTGCCTTTCTAGTGATCATTTCTCTTCAAGAGCAGGGGCACTTCTTTCACGGCTTGTTACAGCTTGAATGCTGAAATTGAAAGCTTGGTACAGTTTCAGTTTCAAAGGAAATTGCTGAAATTGCTGAACTATTAGTGTTGAAGTTGCTGTAGTTGCTGCAGTCTAATCTCCATTCTCTGCACAATTAGTTCCAACAGATCTCCATAAATCTGTAAACTTAGACTCACACCCTGTTACTTTGTAAACTTAGAACCACATCAACTGCAGAAGCCTTCCAATCTGAAACTGCACACTCCACTGCTCCAAACTGAACTACATACGCCTTCAACTACATAATTTCCATAAGCTATTTACAAACTATCATAACTGCATTGGCTCAAGCTGGAACTGCAGATTCTGTTTTCAACAGTCTAAAACAACGACAATACTGCTCAACACTCCATTTTTCACACAAAGGTCAACTCAAAACGACAGCATATTGACTTTACAGCTTCAACACTTCATTAGCTCAAGTTTTCTCAACACTTTACAAACTACAATATTCACCAAACTGAAACTGCTGCAGAATCTATTTCAACAAACTAAACAAACTGCATATCCTATTTTCTCAACCCTTTGCAAACTACAATATTTACTAAACTGCAATATTAAACTGCAATATTCTCCAAACTAAAACTACATACAACTTTAACTGCATAATTGTCATAAGTTGTTTACAAATACAAGCTGTCATAAACTGCATTAGCTCAAGTTTTCTCAACACTTCACAAACTACAATATTCACCAAACTGAAACTGCTGCAGAATCTGTTTCAATTGACTAAACAACCATAAACTGCATATCCTGTTTCCTCAACACTTCACAAACTACAGTATTCACACAAACTGCCAGTTTTCTCAATCTTCACAACTGCAGTATTCACACAAACACCTGCATAACCAGTTTTCTCAATACTTCACAAACTGCAGTATTCACACAACCACCTGCATATCCAGTTCACACAAACTGCCAACAGACTAAACAACCATAAACTGCATATCCTGTTTCCTCAATACTTCACAAACTACAGTATTCACACAAACTACCAGTTTTCTCAATACTTCACAAACTGCAGTATTCACACAAACACCTGCATATCGAGCTTTGTCCCGACAGCCATGGGAGTTGGACAAGGATGAGCATCTTGCATTTTGGTTTTGACTAGTAGATCACCAATGTATTTGGTTTGCTTAAGATGAATACCCTCAGTATTTCTAGTAGTTTCTATCCCAAGAAAATAACTAACAGAGCCAAGTGTTTTTAATGAGAATTCACTGTTTAAATATGTCACAATTTTCAGAATAGAGGAATGCTCTGAACCAATGATGGGGATGTCATCTATATAGATGAGAATGTAGAGAACTTGAACTGAATCCTTGAAAATAAAGAGGCTAGAGTCTGATACTAAATTTTGAAATCCCCTATTCAATAGAGCTTGTTTGAGATTGTCAAACCAACCTCTTGGGGCTTGTTTGAGACCATACAAAGCTTTATTGAGTTTGCATACACAAGAAGAAAACTCAGGACGCTCAAAACCAGTGGGCTGACTCATGTAAACTGTTTCACTCAAAATTCCATTAAGGAAAGCATTATTAACATCAACCTGCTGTATGTCCCAACCATTTGAGATAGCAAGGGTAAAAATGATCCTAATTGTGAAGGGTTTGATAACTGGGCTAAAGGTTTCAAAGTAGTCTAGACCAAGAGTTTGCTGGAACCCTTTTGCCACCAATCTAGCTTTATATTTTTGCAAGGAACCATTAGCATGAAACTTTGTATGAAAAACCCATTTATTACCCATAACATTCATTTCAAAGGTTCGAGGAACAAGAATCCATTTCATATTTTTTAAGAGAGCATTAAACTCCTCTTGCATAGCCTTTCTCCAATCTCTACAAGCAAGAGCTTCATTCACAGAGGAAGGTTCAGGTTGGGTAGTAAGGAGTTTGGTTACTAAAGCAGTACTAGTTTGTTGAGCAGATTTTGCTCGAGTAAGCATAGGATGAAAATTAGTTACTGGGTGAGAGGATAGTGTAGGAGTAATAGAAGCAGATATTTCAGTTTCTGAGGGCAGATTGGAAGAAATCTTGGAAGGAATTGTCTTAAGATGCTGAGATGAAGAGAGATCAACTATAAGCTGACAGTCAGGAGACTTTTTAGACAAAGAAGATTGTGTTGTTACTATGGAAAGTTTAGATACTAAATCAGCAGGTGGAAAGCAGGTCAGATCTATAGTAAGAGGGCTTTTTGGACACTTTGAAATAGACAAATGATTTTTTGTAGTGTGAGTGTAAGGAGGTAGAGTTGAACTGATTGGAAAAGACCTGGATGATGAGCAAGACATGGAAGAGCTATTCTGCAATTTTGAGTTGGAAGCAGAGAAATTTGGTACAGAATTTAACTGAGGAGAAAGAGGAGTAGTAGATGGTGAAACTTGCTTACCACCTGCTATAGAAAAGGAAGGAGAGGAGCAGAGTTTTAGTGAAGAGACTTTGCTGTTTGTATTAGTTATACAAGGCATAGAAACAAATGGAAAACTTCCTATGATGGAGATGTTATTAGTATCAGGAGAGGACTGATGTGTAGGTGCAGGAGAGCAAAAGCTAGTGACAAAGGGAAATTGTGTTTCATTGAATTGGACACTAGGTGTAATGATAATTCTATTTTCAGCAGTAAGACATTTATAGCCTTTATGGACAAGACTATAGCCAACAAAAACACATTTAGAAGAGTGAAAATTTAGTTTATGTTTATGGAAATCCCTTAAATAGGGAAAACAAGCACAATCAAAGACTTTTAAGGAAGAATAAAGTGGAATTCTACCAAACAAAATTTGATAAGGAGAGATAAATTTCAAAACAGAAGAAGACATTCTATTTATTAAAAAAATAGCAGTTTCAAAGGCAAGCCACCAAAAATGCAATGGCATGGATGCTTGGGCAAGTAAAGTAAGACCGGTTTCAGCAATATGTCTATGTTTTCTCTCACTACACCCATTTGATGAACATAAGCACAAGAATGTTTAAATTCAATTCCAGCATTAGTAAGATAAGAACTTAATCCTTTGTATTCACCACCTTGGTCAAAATGTAAACATTTCAGTTTGGTATTGAATTGGCGTTCTACCAAATGATGAAACCTAATGAATGTGGAACTAACCTTAGCTTTGGTTCGTAATGGAAATAACCAGGTAAAACGACTATAATCATCAATGAAATGTATGTAATACCTAAATCCTTCTAGAGAAGCCATTGGTGCTGGTCCCCAAACATCACTGTGTATGAGTTCTAAAGGGTGATTAGCTCTGGATGGAGATACAGGAAAGCTTGTTCTATGTGTTTTTCCTAACTTGCAAGCATCACAAAAGGATAAAATAGGACCAGACTCTAGAGGTTTGATATGAAGCTGAGCCAGAATTTTATTAAGAGCTTCAACATGTGGATGTCCTAGTCTATTGTGCCAAAGGTTCATGTTTGCAGCTGTGTTAGTAACTTGAAATGCAGATGATGCAATAGGCAACACATGAGAGATAGAACCAGCATGGTTTTCATTAGAAAATGAATCAGTAGTCACTTTGGTACAGTCAGACAAAGTAGGCATTATATTATGAACAAAATCAGTAACTTGAAATGCAGATGATACAGTAGACATTGATGCAGTAGGCAACACATGAGAGACATAAGTAGTATGATTATGAGATGTTAAAGCACAGTCATTTGTAACAGGCAAAGCACACTGGGCAGAATTAGAATTAGAATTAGAGCTACTATGTGAAGAAATAGGCAATATACATAAATCAGAATTAGAATCAAAATTAGAGAGAACATCTTTAGGCAAATTACAATGAGAACTTTTATTTATTGAAGTTGAATTACAATTAGAAACAACATTTGCGCTAATGTTTGAACTACTTGGCTGTAAGCTAAAATCAAGAGTGCTTGATTTACTATTAGTAGCAGCAGAGACACTCAAGTTACACTTAGGAGTAATGTTGGGATTTAAAGACTTATTCATAGCTATGGAACTAAGACCTTGGGAAGTAAAATAAGGTTGACAAGGTTGATTTGAATGAGGAGGAACTATTTGTCCAGGACAACTAGAGGAACTATGTGAAATCTCATGAGTAGATGGCAAGGTAGAGGGGATGTGCAACTGATACAAGCCAGCTTTAAGTCCTCCCTGCAAAAGCACTGTTCGAGTGTCCTTGTCCTTAACAATACAGCAATCAGAATTAAATTCCACCACTACATTGTTATCTTTTGTGAATTTTGAGATGCTAAGGAGATTCTTAGTTATTCTAGGTACACATAAGCCAATTCTCAAGTATAAACATTTAGAATGTAAGGAGTTGGGTAATAAAGTAAAACCAACATGGGATATGTCTAGAGACTCACCACTCCCAACTTGTAGTTGATCTATACCATCATAGCTCCTGCTTGCTGCTAAGTGATGAGAATCAGAGGTAACATGGTCAGTTGCTCATGAGTCCATGTACCAAGCTGGATCAGTTGGTGTAGTAGAAGAAATGGTCATGGGGGTATGTGAGGTTGAAGATTGAGGAGGGTATTGGTGAGAGATAAAGTAAGCTTGACTAGGTTGTTGTGCTTGGACATTAGGAGAGAAATTGGTTTGTGTTTGGGCTAGTTGTGGAATGGGAAAGGATGTTGATTGTGGAGTGGGAAAGGATGTTGTATGATAGGCTTGGTTGGGTAAGTAGGTTTGTTGACTAGGGACTAGAAAACTTGGCTGGTTAGGGGCAGGAAAGTGTGTCTGCTGACTGGGAACAGGAAGATGTGACTGTGGATAAGCTTGTTGTGAGGTGGAGAATGAGGCAATATGACTTCTAAAGGGCAGATTACTGCCAAAAGAGTTACCACCAGTGGTAGCAAACTGAGATCTAGAACCAAGCTGTCCAGTTTGAGGAAATATGCCAAACTGAGAGTGAGAAGTTCCAAACTGAGGTGGAATGCCAATGTAAGTAGAATTAAACCTATGACAACACTGCACTGCACTGCTGTGTGTCCTACCTTGCTACATACTTGACATACTGGTTTACCCCTACCAGTACCTCTACCACGACCTCTTCCATAGGACTGAAATCCTGATGGTCTGTAATTTGTGACAGCAGGTTCAAAAGTTCCATTAGAATAACTTGGATGCCCAAAATTACTTGGATGTGAAAAATATCCATTACTAGGTGAATAATTGGGTGCAGTAGGCTGGTAAGTCTGTGTAGAGTGAGTCTATGTAGAAGGTGTAGTGTTTGATAGAAAAGGTACTTGATGAACTTGATGGAGACTATTAGAAGCATCAATAGAGCCTCTTAATCCTCTTGACACAATATTATTAAGAGAAGCAACATGCACTGAACTATTAACAAAATCTACATTGTTAAACTTCTCCAGTCGCATTTCATATTTCTAGAGCAAGTATTGCACTTCTTAAAGAGATATTGAATCAAACTTAGACTCAATTCTAGATGTTAGGTTCACAACAACAACATCAAATTCTGGGCCTAGGCCATCTAATACATACTGAAGTAAATTTTCATCAGTTATCACCTGTCCACTAGCGGTTAAGTTCTCAGCAATACTCTTCATTTTCTTAACAAACTCATTGACACTCATATTTCCTTTCTGAGTATTTTGCAGGAGATTCTTCAAATGAAGAGCTCATGCTTTAGAGTCAGTAATAAACTCATTTTCAAGTGCATACCAAATTTCAGTAGCAAATTGACACTTAGAGATGTAACTAAACATACATTCTGAAATTTACCCTAAGAGCCAAGTAACAAGGAATTTATCAGTCTTTTTCCATGCTACATAGGCTGGATTAACTTTTTCCTTAGCTAGGGTTTCATTCGACTGAGATGAACTAACACTTTCAGAAACAATTTAAGGATCAGGACATGGAATAGCACCTGTTAGATGTTCTTCCAATTCATGAGCTCCTACAGTTGATAACACTTGAGACCTCCAGAATCGATAATTATCATTGTAATTATCTCTCGTCAGCTTCGGAGTGATTACTTGCAAACTGGACGAAAAAATTGAGGATTGAGTTGGATTAAGGAGCGTTGTTTTCTCCATAGTGATGAATTGAACAAAGAAAACCCAGAATCGTTGCTGTAGACATTTGTCTTCAGCTCTGATACCATGTGAGATCTAGAGAATGAGCAAAAAATGTTGTAACCATTATTTTGATAAAAGCAGTTTAGAGTTTCGAACTGAACTTTACAATGAAGAATAACTCTCTTTTATATGAAAGAGAAGAGAATTGAAACTACACCGTTTTTAGTGAAAGAGGATTTTACAGCTAATTTACAACTTTGCCTTTTCTTACTCTTTGGTCAACAAAAGTGTCCACTAAACACAGCTGCCCTTGAAGTTCCACCATAAACATGTCGTTTCCTTCAACATAAGAAGTCACTGTGGATGAGTTTCTGTTTCCAAATCTAGGGACATGATTAATTGATTCTCTGTGGGGTTGCATCCTTCCCACACCATCCAGTAAAACTTCTTGTCCACTAAAACGCCCCAACCAGAAACCATGACAGGGCATTCATTCTCGAGTTGTTTCCATGAGTTAGAACTTCCTACGCCGCCATCTGATAAAGTCATGATCTCACATTTGATGGTGTACTCCAACTCTTCTTCATTTTTAATGTTATAGAGATGAACTAGCTTGTATTCCTTCGTTGATTGAATGTAGCCAAATCCTACATCGACTCCACCGCAAGTGGAAGGTTGCGCCTTGGTGAGTCTTGCAATCTTCTTCATGCTGGGATTGAAGGCATAGAAAATCCCTCTGTTAACGAGACACACCAAGCCATGGCCCGATGGTATCATGTACATGTAGCCAACGACAAGTCCACGAGCTCTCAATTGCATTATGCCCTCCATGTTTGTGGTGAAGAAGCGAGCAACTTATCTCCAATTGTCTTCCTCGTCATAATGATCAGTGGATTGATCAAGAAACAACAACTGACGATCTTTCTGAGCTCACTCAAGGTGTAGTTGTAAGAAATATGGATCAGTTAATATGCCCAATCACTCATTGGATACGCACCAACATTTGCCTATAATCTTCGCAGGAAGTCTTGAAAATATGTTGGACTTGATCTCTGAAAAAGATCTTAAGGTACTTTCAAGAAAATCAAGAAACTAGAAAAGAAAACAGGGGAAAGAGATGCACAACTCTGATTCCAAAAACAAGTTGACAGTGTTCTTTCTTTTCTGTAACAACTTCTTTCTACTATAATTATCGTAAAAACATACCAATAAAGAGACAAGTATATTTATCAAAAAGGTTGTTCCAAAAAATTTCTTTACTTAATAGATACATTCTTTACACAATACAACATCATTTGTACAAAAAGACTCTAAAAAATAGTGGACAGTGCAGCCAAATCTCCCCGCTTGCCGACGTCCATCTAACTAGGTTCTCACCTATGTCCTGTACAACAAAGAAAACAATGGAGTGAGCACAAAGATGCCCAATAAGTAAATTTTCTACTCTATAATCGCCGTCCATTACTCATAAATCCTTTTCGTACTCTTGTCACTTTCTCTAATTCTAGTTCTCGCTATTCTTTTCTTTCTTTCCAGTCTCATCACCCATGGAGAATATCATAACCATGTATGGACGAGATATTAGAGCATAATAATGCATTTTCTTTCTTTTCTTTTCTTTCTATTCTTTTCTTTTGTTTTTTCATTCTCATTCCGCTCTCTCATAGCGGAGACCGCTC
Organism: Pistacia vera; assembly: GCF_008641045.1. Taxonomy (NCBI): domain Eukaryota; kingdom Viridiplantae; phylum Streptophyta; class Magnoliopsida; order Sapindales; family Anacardiaceae; genus Pistacia; species Pistacia vera. Next base: position 493,137 of record NW_022196026.1, on the reverse strand, counting down.
TCTCTCATAGCGGTTTACATGTATTCCGCTCTCTCATGGCGGAGACCGCTCTCTCTCATAGCGGTTTACATGAGGGTAACTCTATACTCACGGGTTCCCCATCGCACAACCTATTTTTCTTTTCTTTTCTGTAACACTAAATATTCATTTTATTTTCTAGTGCTACTTCTTTCTTTCTCTTTATTCTAAGAGAATTGATTCTTTTCTTTACCTCCATTCTTAGAGGGTTTCTTTCTCATTTCTCATATTTCTTTCTCATGTGATTACTCAATTAAACATATGCATAAGGATGGCTCATGCCTAAAATCTTTCTTATATGCATTCATGAAATGCAAATATGCTATGTTGCATAAAGTAAGGTTCTGTACTTCTACTTATGCTTATTTTAGGCATTTCATCAAACAATATGTGTGCATACATAAACTCTATTCTAACTTTAATCATATTTCTTACTTAACCATCCAAAATTGGAGTTCAACTCCTTTAAATCATCACACATCCTACAAAGAAAAACACACTTCAAAAATTCCTCTCAATTTCTTCTAATTCTACCCATACTTCTACCAAAATTTAACAACACAATCCACCCTTCTCATGGTGGAAATTCCTTCATATAACAACATTGAACTCATTGATGAATTCATCAACTCATTTCAACATAAAAATTCAAGCATTAATCATATATAAATTTCTACACATCATTCAATCATGCTAATCACAACTTAGATGAATTTACTTACCCTAAGCTCAAGGAGAAACCACTTAAGCTCTCTACTCTTGATGGCTTGATACTTCCTCTTAAACCTTCAGTACAAACTCAATAAGGATTCTACCTTCAATACAAACTCGATAAGGATTCTACTCTTTCAACAATAAAACTCACATCTAGAGTAAGGATTCTCACCTTTTAGTGCTTAGGATTAACTTGTATCAATTTCTAGTCAAAAGCTCTTCAAAGATCCTTGGAAAATTGAATGAAAATTTGAGAGAAGTGAAGGATGAAAGAGGCGGTGGAGAAGAATCAAGTGAAAGGGTTTCTAAAGCTAAACCCATAATATCTCATATTTTCTCCACTCTTTCCCAATATACCAATACTCATTCTTTGAAATTCCACCTAAGACCTTTCATTCTTTGCAAAAACAACCCCATTCAAACTATTCTCCATGCAATTTCCTTGCATTTCACTCCCCACTTTTCTTGCTAATTAGGGGTAGAATGGTCATTGAGTCTCAAAAGGAAGAATTCTCTAAATCTCAAGGGACAAATTTAGCCGAGTCTTCGTCGTGGCGAAAGCTCACAGCAGCTACACGCGGTTGTAGCACTTCATCGCTGCAGCGAAGATTCTTCTTCGCCCCGGCGAAGGCTGTAACCTCAAGATTTCGCCAAGTCTTACAAATTTCAGGGCAATCACTCAACCAAACTAATACACCCTTTCAACCAAGGGTAAACCAAGCAATAATAACAACATACAGACCCAAATGAGGATAAATTAATAACATTCAAGCCATTCATCAAAACTTAACTACGTACCTCAAGTGGGGCGTTACAATTCTCCCCTCCTTAAAAGAATTTCATCCCCGAAATTCAGGCAAACAACTCCGGGTAACGACTTTGCATGTCTTGCTCTATCTCCCAAGTGGCTTCTTCAACTTTATGGTCACTCCAGAGGACTTTCACTAAAGGAATACTCTTATTTCGGAGCTCTTTAATCTTCCGATCCAAAATCTGAACTGGACGCTCCTCATACACGAGATTCTCTTCCACAATTACATCCTCTGTACTCAATACATGGGAGGGATCACTTATATACTTCCGTAACATCGAAATATGGAAACATCATGCACCTTGTCCATGCTAGATGGTAGTGCCAATCTGTAGGCTACTTTCCCCACTCGTTGCAACACTTCAAATGGACCAATGAATCTCGGTGCTAGATTCCCTTTATTTCCAAACTGCATCACCCGCTTAAAGGGGGAAACTTTCAAGAAAACTTTATCACCCACTTCGAATTCAACTTCCTTTCTCTTCAAATTAGCATAACGTTTCTGTCTATCTTGGGCTTGTTGCATTCTGTTTCTAATCAGCTTCACATCTTCAATCAATTTCTGAGTCATCTCTGGCCTAATAGCTATATTCAACTCATCTTTCTCACCTATCTCATCCCAATGTAGTGGAGATCTACATTGTCTACCATACAAGGCCTCATAAGGCGCCATCTTAATTGTAGACTGATAATTATTATTGTAAGCAAACTCCACTAAGGGCAACATCTCATGCCAGGATACTCTATAATCCATACAGCAAGCTCTTAACATATCCTCAAGCACTTGATTTGTTCTCTCTGTTTGTCCATCAGTTTGAGGATGGTAGGCAGTGCTAAAAGCCAATCTAGTACCCAAGTTTCTCTGTAAGCTCGTCCAGAAAGCGGAGACAAATCTAGAATCTCTATCTGAGACTATTGTCTTGGATACCCCATGAAGTTTCACTATCTCTCTGATGTAAATCTGGGCTAGCTGATCCGAAGTAATGCTCTCTTTCACCAGAAGAAAATGGGCTGATTTTGTCAATCTATCAACAATCGCCCAAATAACATTAAATCCTCTCTGAACTCTAGGGAGGCCTACAATAAAATCCATCGAGATACTCTCCCATTTCCACTCAGGAATATTAAGTGGTTGAAGCAATCCTGATGGCCTTTGGTGTTCTACTTTCACTTGTTGACATACCAGGCATTTAGCTACAAATTCTGCAATAACATTCTTCATACCTGGCTACCAATAGCCTTTCTTTAGATCTTGATACATCTTGGTTGCTCTAGGATGAGTAGTGTAGGGTGTGTCATGAGCCTCCATAAGAATTCTCTCTCTCAACTCCTTATCTTGAGGAATACACAACCGATTCCTGAAACGAAGAACACCATCTACTAGATGGAACTCTGGTCTCTCGTTCTTATGCACTCTTTGCACTAACTTCTGACACCACTCATCAACTACTTGCTTTTTTCTGATTTCGTCCAGTAAGGTAGACTGAATTTCTAATCTGGCAATCCCTCCTTGAATCACTTCAATCTGTTCTTTACACAACTCATCCATTAAATCTCTCTGTCTTGTGAGTTGGGATAAATAAACTTTTCTACTCAACGCATCGGCTACGACATTAGCTTTCCCCGGCTGATATTTAATCTCACATTCATAATCTTTAACTAGCTCTAACTACCTTCTCTGCCTCATATTCAGCTCCTTCTGAGTAAAGAAATACTTCAAACTCTTATGGTCAGTGTAGATATTACTCTTTGCACCATAAAGATAATGCCTCCAAATTTTCAAAGCAAAGACTATCGTTGCCAACTCTAAATTATGCGTAGGGTATCTTGTCTTGTACTCTTTCAATTGACAAGAAGCATAAGCTATCACCCTACCTAACTGCATCAAGACAGCACCAAGTCCCTGCAGTGAGGCATCTGTAAAAATATCATAATCTACACCCTCTTGAGGCAACACTTAAACAGGAGCCGATGTCAACTTTTTCTTTAACTCGTGAAAACTCGTTTCACAAGCAGTTGACCATATACAAGGAATTCTCTGCTTGGTAAGAGCTGTCAATGGCTTAGCCAACTGGGCAAACCCTGCTACGAATCGTCGGTAGTAGCCTGCTAATCCCAAGAAACTTCTCACTTCTTTTACCGTTTTCGGCCTTTGCCACTCAAGGATTGCCTCCACTTTACTAGGGTCCACTGAAATCCCTTCGCTAGAAACAGTATGGCCTATAAATAATACTTGATTCAACCAGAATTCACACTTGGAAAACTTAGCATACAACTTCTTTTCTCTTAATCGTTGTAGCACCATTCTTAAATGCTCCTCATGCTCTTCTCTCGACTTAGAGTAAACCAGGACATCATCAATGAAAACCACAATGAATTGATCCAAGCAATCATGAAATACTGGGTTCATCAAGTCCATAAAAACTGCTGGGGCATTCGTCAACCCGAAAGGCATCTCTACAAACTCATAATGGCCATACCTTGTACGAAAAGTAGTCTTAGCTATATCTTGCTCAGCCACTGTCACTTGATGGTACCCTGACCTCAAATCAATTTTTGAGAACACTGCTGCTCCCTTTAATTGATCAAACAAATCATCTATCCGAGGTAGCGGGTACTTATTCTTCACTGTCACCTTATTCAGTTCTCTGTAATCTATACACATCTGTAAAGATCCATCCTTCTTCTTCACAAAAAGAATTGGAGCTCCCCAGGGAGAATGACTTGGTCGGATACAACCTTTATCTAAAAGCTCTTGGAGTTACTTTTTTAATTCCTGAAGCTCGGCTGGGGCCATTCGATAAAGGGCTCTCGATATTGGTGCCGTCCCAAGTGCTAGTTCAATACTGAACTCAACCTCTCTCTCTAAAAGCAAACCCGGTAATTCTTCTAGAAACACATCTAGAAATTCTTGAACTATAGGCACCCTCTGAATTTCTGGCTGAGGAACATCACCACTCTGCACTACATGTGCAATATATCATGAACATCCCTTTCTCAACATCTTTCTAGCTTTCAAGCTACTGATCAACATACTCAATTGATGGCCTCTCCGGAACTAAACTTATCTCCACTATCAAGATTAAATCTTGCTTTCTTCTTCCGACAGTCAATTTCTACTCCATACTTCCCTAGGAAATCCATACCCAAAATCACGTCGAAATCAGACATATCAAACACTATTAAATCAACTAACAACTCTCTTCCATGAATCACTACGGACTCTCTCGGAAGCATCTCACGGGTCAAAACACTAACCCCATCAGGTAACTCTATCCTAATGGGTTGGTCTACCATGACAGATTTCAGACCTAATCTTTCTATCATCCAATGAGATATAAAGGAATGCGTGGCTCTAGAATCTATTAAAGCATAAAGAGGAACTGCATGAAAGAAGAACTTACCAGTTACTACTGATGGACTGGCCTCTACCTCACCCTATGCCACGGTAAACACCCTGGCATTCGTACCTTTAGAAACCTATGCTGTTGGTGGAGGATGAGCTTTACAATCTTTCATTACGTGCCCTGGCTGGCGACACCTATAGCAAACATTCGGACCGAACTCTTTTAGACGCTCCCCCAAATGATTCTTCCCACACTTAGGGCACGGAGTGACTCCAGCTATTCTAGGCCGCTTACTTTGCCAATCGCCCCGATTCTTCTTTGGTTGGAACCTCTTTTTGTTCCTCATGTCTCTACTTCTCCCAACCTCCATTCTTTCTTTCTGCGGAGCAGGGGGTGGTTCATTCTGTACTATCATGGATGGCCCTTCTGAACTCATCTTGTTCACATAAATCTCTACTTTCAGAGCACGGTCTAAAGCTTCCATATAGGTATGAGGAGGCTCTGCTCCTATCATAACATCACGGGCTATTTCTGACCTCAACCCGAGAACAAACTTCTCTCTTCTCAACTCGGGAGTACTCACTATCCTGGGTGCAAACCTTGCAAGAGAGTTGAATCGAACTGAATACTGTTTCACTATACTCATCCCTTGCTTCAGGTTAATAAACTCTTGTATTTTCTTATGAACCCGGTCAACCGTTCGATACTCGGTCTCAAGTACTCTTCTAAAATCTCCCCAAGTCATGGTTGCTGTGTCATGAGTCTCTTCCATTAATTCCCACCAAATCCGGGCATCACCCCGAAATAAGAAACTAGCATAGCTAATCCTCTCTCTATCATTCATGGGAAACAGGGCCACCATCCGCTCAACGGACTTAAACCACTCTTCTGCTTCTAACGGGTCCCTAGTACCCCTAAACTCTGGCGGCCGATGCTGACTTGCAAGCCCCTGAATCGGATCAACTCGATTCTGTATTGTCTGAGGTACCGGCCCTTCTCGCTCTTGCCTTACGGGCGGTACTCTACTAGGGGTCTCAGTTCTCTCCGGTACAACTCTCCTCTAACTCTCTGCTAACATCTGCTGTACAATGGTTCGAATCATTGTCGCATCAAGGGTAGGGAGAGTTTGTTCCAGCGGGTTAGAGGATTCTCCCTCATTCATCACACCCTTACCTTTCTTTCTATTACTACGTCTCATCTACAAAACAACCATTCTCACATCAACTTCAATAACCACTAATAAGAAAAGAATTTAACTTACAGTGGTCGGATAAGACACGTCATAGCGGCGAGAATGACACATTGGCCCATCCCAAAATCATTGCTCTGATACAAAAAATGTAACAACTTCTTTCTACTATAATTATCATAAAAACATACCAATAAAGAGACAAGTATATTTATCAAAAAGGTTGTTCCCAAAAATTTCTTTACTTAATAAATACATTCTTTACACAATACAACATCATTTGTACAAAAAGACTCTAAAAAACAGTGGATAGTGCAGCCAAATCTCCCCGCTTGCCGACGTCCATCCGACCAGGTTCTCACCTATGTCTTGTACAACAAAGAAAACAATGGAGTGAGCACAAAGATGCCCAATAAGTAAATTTTCTACTCTATAATCGCCGTGCATTACTCATAAATCCTTTTCGTACTCTTGTCACTTTCTCTAATTCTAGTTCTCACTATTCTTTTCTTTCTTTCCAGTCTCATCACCCATGGAGAATATCATAACCATGTATGGACGAGATATTAGAGCATAATAATGCATTTTATTTCTTTTCTTTTCTTTCTATTCTTTTCTTTTGTTTTTTCATTCTCATTCCGCTCTCTCATCGCGGAGACCGCTCTCTCTCATAGCGGTTTACATGTATTCCGCTCTCTCATGGCGGAGACCGCTCTCTCTCATAGCGGTTTACATGAGGGTAACTCTATACTCACGGGTTCCCCATCGCACAACCTATTTTTCTTTTCTTTTCTGTAACACTAAATATTCATTTTATTTTCTAGTGCTACTTCTTTCTTTCTCTTTATTCTAAGAGAATTGATTCTTTTCTTTACCTCCATTCTTAGAGGGTTTCTTTCTCATTTCTCATATTTCTTTCTCATGTGATTACTCAATTAAACATATGCATAAGGATGGCTCATGCCTAAAATCTTTCTTATATGCATTCATGAAATGCAAATATGCTATGTTGCATAAAGTAGGTTCGGACTTCGACTATGCTTATTTTAGCATTTCATCAAACAATATGTGTGCATACATAAACTCTATTCTAACTTTAATCATATTTCTTTCTTAACCATCCAAAATTGGAGTTCAACTCCTTTAATCATCACACATCCTAAAAAGAAAAACAATTCAAATATTCCTCTAATTTCTTCTAATTCTACCCATACTTCTACCAAAATTTACAACACAATCCACCCTTCTCATGGTGGAAATTCCTTCATATAGCAAGATTGAACTCATTGTGAATTCATCAACTCATTTCAACATAAAATTCAAGCTTAATCATAATAAATTTCTACACATCATTCAATCATGCTAATCACAACTTAATGAATTTTACCCTAAGCTCAAGGAGAAACCACTTAAGCTCTCTACTCTTGGGCTTGATACTTCCTCTTAAACCTTTAATACAACTCAATAAGGATTCTACTCTTTCACAATAAAACTTACATCTAGAGTAATTCTCACTTTTTAGTGCTTAGGATAACTTGTATCAATTTCTAGTCAAAAGTTGTTGGACAAATACGCGTGTTTTTAAACTCAAATAATAAAGAGTCAAAACACTGTCGTTTAGAGTGTAAAAGCTCACTGAAAATCTGTATATGTAAAACAGTAGCTACTTTACTTGTTATTAATGAAAAGTGCAGAAAAAGCATTTCTTCTCTGCTCCGCTATTTTCTCTCTGTTTTTCAATTTTTCTTGTCAATTTTCTGCTTTTCAATTGCAAATTTACTGGTACAAGCTGTGACTTGCGTCAATGGCGAATTCTGGAAAATCCTCTGATGTGCTCAATGACTCAAACAGATGTTGAAGCAACAAGCAAATCGAGCTACTCCAACTCTAGCTACTAGCCTTCAGCATAAATCCGAGCTAACTCAAAGTATACCGTTTTTGGAGCTCTCAGGTGCTGGCCAGAGTTTGGCTCTCATGAACTTGAAGATCATCTACTTGGTAGGGTTTCCTGTCCCTCACCTCTTGTAATCTCTGATTCAACAATTGAGCATGAGTTAGGTCAATCTAGTGGTGAAGTTAGGGCAAGTAGTGTTTCAGTTAATGAAAAATTGAATCCTGCCTATATAATGTGGAAAAGAACTGATAAGTTCTTAGTTAGTTGGTTATTGGCGTCGATCTCAGAAAGCATGTTTAGGTATGTGTCAAAATGTAAAAGCTCCACTGAGATATGGTTTGCGTTAGAACATGAGTTCATTACTGATTCAAAGGCTAGAGCATTACATCTCAAGAATTTACTTTAGACAACACAAAAAGAAAATTTAAATGCAGGAGATTATCTGAAAAAGATGAAGGAAATCTCAGAAAGTCTGTCTGCTAGTGGATTGATAATCACTGATGAAGATTTACTGCAGTATATATTAGATGGACTTGGTCCTGAGTTTGATGCTGTGGTAGTGAACTTAACCTCAAGAATTAAGTCGAAGTATGATTCTGTCACACTACAAGAAGCCACATTTTTGTTGCAAAAATATGAACTTAGACTTGACAAGTTTAATGCTATTGATCTATACAATTGTTCAGCCCACATAGCTTCTACTGCCAACTCTGTTGGTGATTCTAGTTGTTCAAACAATGTACCAAATATTTCCTCCAAACCAAATCCACATACTTAATAAACTAACAAACTGACTGGACCAGGTTATACAGCACCTCCCACTCTGATGTCTCTTGGCAATCCTCATTACCCTCAATATCCCATAATACCTACCTCTCAATCTATCCCTCAAACCTAAAGTCAGCCTTTGTATAACAAAAGACCACCTTACTTTGGGGGAGTATCATATGGTAGAGGAAGAGACTGTAATGCTGGAAGGGGAAAGTTAATTTGTCAATTATGCAGTAAAGCAGGGCATTCAGCTGGGCAGTGTTATCATAGGTATAACTCTGCTTTTACTGGTCTGTCTCAGAATCCTAGTGGCTACCCATCACAATCACCCAGTTCGTATCATGAAAGAGTGTCATCTCAGCCACATAACAATCAGCACTCGTATAACCATCATCAATACAACAGTGGTGGCAATCATTACTCATCCAGCATTCCTCAGTTTAATGGTCCTATAGGAGGTTCTTATTGTCCATCAGCTTATCCACAACCAGCTTATAATACTCAAGTTGGCACTCAACATGGGAACTTCAATGGTGGCATAAATCCATCAGCTTATTCACAAACAACTTATAATACTCAAGTTGGTACTCAACATGGGCATTTTAACAATGGCTTAAATCATTTTGACAATGTGGCTGCTACTGCTTAAAATGTTCAAAGTCAGCAGATAACTGGTCAAAATCAAGCACATTTTGTGGCTATGGGTTCCAATTTTCACTCAGCCCAACCCTTTCAACCTTCTTCAGTGCAATCCTCTCCACAAGCACAGCAGCAATTTGTAGTAGCTACATCGCTTACACCCACTGATCTAGTGTGGTACATGGATTCAGGGGCAACTGATCATGTCACTTCAGACCTCAGTCATCTCAATGTCAGCAAAAACTATAGTGGAGTGGATCAAATTTAGGTTGGAAATGGTGAGTACCTTAATATTTCTCACACTGGCCATTCTTTTCTGCCTAGTACCTTTCATTCAAAATCTTTGCATCTAAAAAACATTCTTTGTGTCCCTAAGATTACAAAAAACCTATTAAGCATCTCTAAGTTTACTAAAGATAAAAACGTTATTGTTGAATTTGATGCTCACTGTTGTGTTGTCAAGGACAAATTCACAAGAGCAATCCTACTGCAAGGGGATCTTAAAGGGGGCCTGTACCAGCTGAACTCTTCTTCCAACAAGCCTTCTCTTCATGTGTCATCCCCTAATAANAGGAGGTTCTTATTGTCCATCAGCTTATCCACAACTAGCTTATAATACTCAAGTTGGCACTCAACATGGGAACTTCAATAGTGGCATAAATCCATCAGCTTATTCACAACCAGCTTATAATACTCAAGTTGGTACTTAACATGGGAACTTTAACAGTGGCTTAAATCATTCTAACAATGTGGCTGCTACTGCTTATAATGTTCCTAGTCAGCAGATAACTGGTCAGAATCCAGCACCTTTCGTGGCTGTGGGTTCCAATTTTCACTCAGCACAACCCTTTCAACCTTCTTCAGTGCAGTCTTATACACAAACACAACAACAATTTGTAGTAGCTACATCTTTTACACCCACTGATCCAGGTGGTACATGGATTCAGGGGCAACTGATCATGTCACTTCAGACCTCAGTCATCTCAATGTCAGCAAAAACTACAGTGGAGTGGATCAACTTCAGGTTGGAAATGGTAAGTACCTTAATATTTCTCATACTGGCCATTCTTTTCTGCCTAGCCTTTCATTCAAAATCTTTGCATCTAAAAAACATTCTTTGTGTCCCTAAGATTACAAAAAACCTATTAAGCATCTCTAAGTTTACTAAAGATAACAACGTTATTGTTGAATTTGATGCTCACTGTTGTGTTGTCAAGGACAAATTCACAAGAGCAATCCTACTGCAAGGGGATCTTAAAGGGGGCTTGTACCAGCTGAATTCTTCTTCCAACAAGCCTTCCTTTCATGTGTCATCCCCAAATAATTTGTCTTCCCATATAGCCTCTGTTAGTTCTATTAAAAAACCTGTGTCTCAATTGTCAAATACTTGTAATGACATTAGGTTTTCAGTCCAGTTAAATGAAGGTCAGTTTAATAATACAAGTCAGTTCTATAATAAAGGTCAGTCATCTTCAGGTCAGATTTTCTCTGATCTCAATGACAATGTTGATTAGGTCTCTCATATTTTAAATAATAGCACTTGTACATCTCTTGTTACTGAAAATTGTCAATGTACTACTTGCTTGAAAAATAATGAAATCTCTGATTCTGCCAATATTTCTGTCTCTAAAACAATTTTTCTAACTAATAATTCTGATCATAAACACCATAATCCTGATGTTCATTGTTTAATTGCTAACACACGATCTGATGAATACATGCTTTGGCACAAACGATTAGGTCATCCTCATTCACAAATTCAGCATCAAATATTAACTTATTTGCATTTAAAATTTCCATTAAAAATTAGGATCTCTGTCAGTTCCAGTGTTACGTACTATGATGCTTGCCAATTAGGCAAATTACATCAGTCTAGCTTTCCAGCATCACAATCTCATGCCATAGCTCCATTAAAACTAATTCATAGTGATGTTTGGGGCCTTGCCCCTTGTACCTCAGTAGAAGGTTTTAAATACTATGTGCAATTTTTGGATTATTATAGTAGATTTACATGGTTGTTTCCTTTTAAGACCAAAGCTGAAGTCAGATCAGTTTTTATTAAATTTCAGCATCTTACTGAAAGACAATTTGGATGTAAATTAAAAACTCTATAGTCTGATCAAGGTGGGGAATACAAAGCCCTTTTACCATACTTAGTTGATCAAGGTATTCAGGTTAGACAGTATTGTGCTTATGTTTACCAACAAAATGGTATGAGTGAGAGGAAACATAGACACATTGTAGAGTCTGGTCTTACACTATTGGCCCAAGCATCTATGCCACTACAATACTGGTGGCTAGCTTTTGAAACTGCTGTTTACTTGATTAATAGACCATCCACTCCTGTCCTAAATAGTATGTGTCCTTATAAAAAGCTTTTTAACCAAATTCTTGTTTATGTAGGCTTAAAAGTTTTTGGCTGCTCATGTTTTCCTTACACTAGGCATTACAATAGGCATAAATTTGATTTTCATACCATAAAGTGTGTGTTTGTTGGTTACAGCTTAATACACAAAGGTTATAAGTGTCTAAAACCTAATGGAACAATACTTATCACCCCTAGTGTACAATTCAATGAATGTGAGTTTCCTTTTGCAGTCAATAATATGCTTTCTTTTCCACACCCAATCTGAATTCTTCATCTCTAACCAGTGTTGACACTTGTACAAGTCCACAAGTTTTGCATTTTCCTTATGTCTCTAATTCTGGTCATTATCACCCTTCAGCTCCCCTTGGTTCCCCTGCAGTAATTGACTCTTTTGATTAGTCTTTCTCCGACAATGCAGCAGTAGGTAAGACTTCTCAATTCATTTTATCTCCTTCACACACTATACCACACACTATACCAGCTTCTACAACACCAATTTCCTCTCCTAATATCTCCAATATCCTTACTATACCTCATTCTGATCATCATAAAACCACAGTAGATACTCTTCCTATTTTTTCTACAGACCACAATCAAATCACAGTAGATACTCTTCCTATTATTCCTGCAGATTGCTCTTTCTCACCATGTCAGCTTGTTGTTGATCTTACTTCATCACAAGTCACTGCTCACTTAGATGACAGTTGTCTTGGTGAAACCCTTTGTTCCAATAAATTAGCACCATGTAATTCACTGCAAGTTGCTGCCGAACCAACTGATAAGTCAATACATAAAAATATTCATCCAATGGTGACCAGGTCTAAGTCAGCTATTCAGCCCAATATGGTTTCTTATAGTCAAACTGGTGAGGATAATCATTTTGCACTTCTCATTGGTGGGTCTGGCAGTACTGAACCTGCTGAATCAGAGCCTGGTACAGTCTTTGAAGCTCTCCAAAGCAGCAACTGGAAAGCTGCCATGCAGTGTGAGTATGATGCGCTTATAGCCAAAAACACTTGGACACTTGTTGATCCTACTTCCCTAGTTAGTAAATACGCGTATAAAACGCGTATTTACGTATTTTACAAAGGATTGCCGAATTATTCGAGAATTATTGGAGTGTTCGTATAATTCGCGAATAAATTATTCACGAATTTAAAAAAAAAAAACTAATTGAAACGATGTCGTTTTAGTGGAGAAGAAGAAATCAGTGGTAAGGCCTAAGAGAAGAGATTGGAAAATGGGGGAATAAAAAAATAACCTTCTCAAAGACATCCACTTTCCCGTCCATTCCCCCTCACTTGACACCTTTACATTTTAAACTCAAAACACATTTCATTTTTTAAATTATTTCCATGCTATCTAATAAATTAGATTGGATTAATGAAATTAAAATAATAATTTATTGTGAAAAAAAAAAACTGTCATATATTATAGGTATAAAATAATAGTTAGACTATTGTAACACTAATCTTTTATATAGATTTGTGAGACAAAATTTTAGTTTTTGATTTAAATAATTTAATGGATTAATGGGAAGTTAAAATTGGTTACATTTAATATCAAACTTATCAAGTTTTAAATTAGTAAAGAATAATGGCTAAATATTATATTTGAGTATGGAAACTATAATTTGAATATCAGTTATATATTGTATATTTGTGTTATTGGTTAATTGAATACTTTGCATTTGAAATACTATATTGATTTTAGTCAAATAATCCATAAAAGTATTAAAACTAAGATTGATATTACCGTATTTTTCAAAACGTATTATTGACAATGCACCATATTAAACCAGTATATACCCGTATCGTATTTTTTCCATATCCGAATTTTATGGCCGAATTTTTATAAACGTATTTTTTACTGTTTTCCGTATTATACCTATAAAATTCCCGTACCTTTTTTTTGTCGTACCCGTATTTACTAACTAGGCCTACTTCTGATATGAACATAGTGGGAAATAAATGGGTTTTTTGCACAAAATTTAATGCTGATGGAACCCTACAAAAATATAAGGTCCGGTTAGTTGCAAAGGGTTTTCAGCAGACTCTCGGCCTTGATTACTTCGAGACTTTCAGTCCAGTGATTAAACCAGCTACTATATGCATTGTTTTCACTCTAGCTGTGACACATGGATGGGATATTCAACAGATAGATGTTAACAATGCATTTCTTAATGGAGTTTTAACTGAAACAGTCTTTATGAAGCAGCCACCTGGTTTTGAGAGTTCTGTTTTCCCTAATACAGTTTGCAAGCTGAACAAAGCACTTTATGGTCTCAAGCAAGCTCCAAGAGCTTGGTTTGATCGATTGAAGGCTGCTTTACACCTTAAAGGCTTCCAAAATTTAGTATCAGACTCTAGCTTGTTTATCCTGAAACAAGACACTGGTTCTATCTATGTTTTGGTGTATGTCGATGACATACTAATCACAGGCTTTGATCAGGTATTTATTAAGCAGTTGATGAAAGATCTTAACGATAATTTTGCCCTAAAGACACTTGGCTCACTCAAATACTTTATGGGCTTGGAAGCAACAAGAAATTCAGCAGGTATTCACTTAAAACAGTCTAAGTATGCTTCAGACTTATTAGTTTGAACCAAAATGATGGAGGCACATCCATGCTTAACTCCCATGACTGTCGGTATCAAACTTAGTTCAACTGACAGTGAGCTATTTCAGAATCCCAGCTTGTATAGAAGTATAGTAGGAGTACTACAATATTTAACACTTACAAGACCAGATATCAGCTACACTGTTAACAAGTTAAGCCAATTTTTACAAGCACCTACTAATCTTCAATGGCAGGCTTGTAAGAGGGTGTTGAGGTACATTAAAGGTACTCTGGATTTTGGTCTTATGTTCAAACCAATAAGCACTCTTCATGTTGAGTGTTACGCTGATGCTGATTGGGGAGAAAGTATAGAGGATCGAAGATCTACCAGTGGCTATTGTGTTTAGCTAGGAGCAAACTTAATTCAGTGGAGTTCTCAGAAACAGAAGGTTGTTGCCCTTTCCTCTACTGAAGTTGAATATAGAGCCCTTGTTCACACAGCCACAAAGATATCATGGCTTGAAAATATGTTTACTGAGCTTGGCCTAACTTTTCACACTATACCAGTAATTTGGTGTGATAATGTTAATGCTGGTGCTCTTGTATCTAATCTCGTATTTCATGCTCGAACCAAACATATTGAGATTGACGCTCATTATGTTCGAGAACAAGTCTTGGCAAAAAAGATAGCCATCCAATATGTTCCCTCCAAGCTACAAATTGCAGATCTGCTGACAAAAGCACTCTTAGTTTACTGATTTAAGAGCCAAACTAAATGTGGTGTCATTAGGAAATGTGTGCAAGTAACTGATAGTTGGTTCAGTGCTAATTTTTTTTCTGGTTTGTAGCTCAGTTGATTAATCTATAGTTCTGATAAATTGGTGGTGGTTATAGATTTTGGAGTTATTAATCTAGAGTGATTGCTCTGGAAATTATTCTTGAGGTTCTGGAGTTATCTCTGTCTAATTTGGAATTCTGATTTTTTTTCTGGTTTGCAGCTCAATTGATTAATCTGCAATTCTGATAAATTGGTGGTGGTTACAGATTTTAGAGTTATTAATCTGGAGTAATTGTTCTGAAGGTTTGGTTGTTCTAGAAGTCTGATTCCTTACTGTTGGTGCACTTTGAAGGTTCTGGTCTGGGTTGCAACTTAATGAAGTTGCTCTTCTGCAAGTGTTGAGAATTTTTTTTTTCTTGTTATGATATTTTTAGTTAGTGGATGTATTTTTTTTATTTATTTATTTATTTTTTTTTGTTGCAGTTCTGCTATTTGTAGATTTGATCTTGAGTGTTGAGAAATTGTTTTTTTCTTATGATGTTTTTAGTTGGTGGTTGTTCTGGAGTTGTAGTTCTACTATTTGTAAGTTTGGTCTTGAGTGGAGTAATTGTTATGTAGTTTTGGTTGTAAGGAATCAATTTGTTCTGAAGTTTTGGTTGTTCTGGAGTTGCAGTTCTGCTACTTGCAGATTTGGGCAGTTTTTGAAGTTCTTGTTTTGCAGTTTCTGCTACTGCAAACTTGGTGCAGTTTTGAAGGTGTTTTGCAGTTCTGCTACTACTGTTTTGCCCCTGCAGATTGAAGTTTTAGTGCAATTATTTTTTTTTCTCCTTCAAATTTGAAGTTTCAGTCTTTGAAACTGTAGATTTGCAGTTTTTGCTACTGCAAACTTGGTGCAGTTTTGAAGGTGTTTTGCAGTTCTGCTACTGCTGTTAAGATTGAAGTTTTAGTGCAATTTTTTTTTCTGCAAATTTGAAGTTTCAGTCTTTGAAAGTTTCTTTTGGTAAGAAAAATGCAGCCCCTGCAGAATTGAAGTTTCCAATTTTGAAACTTTCTTTAAGTAAGAAAATGCAGCCTAGTAATTTGATGTTGTGGTGAGAAAATGCGGAGAAAATGCAGCTCAGCCATTTGGTTCAATATAGTTAGCTCTTCAGTTCAAACAATGGGGTGACTTCCAGTTTGAGGGGCATTGTTGGACAAATTTAGCACAATGCAGAAAGTACAATGTAAATAGCTTAGGCAGTCCAGTTTGAGGGGCAATGTTGGACAAATGTGATGCTGTTTTAACTCAAATAATAAAGAGTCAAAACACTGTCGTTTAAAGTGTAAAAGTTCACTGAAAATTTGTATATGTAAAACAGTAGCTACTTTACCTTGTTATTAATAAAAAGTGCAGCGAAAAAAGTGTTTCTTCTCTGCTCCTACTCTTTCTCTCTATTTTCATTTTTTCTTGTCAATTTCCTGCTTTTCAATTGCAAAGTTACAGGTGTGCGAACCAAATTCATTCATAGACAAAACTTGAATCAGCTGGGTTGGTGATAGCTATATTCTTCCTGTCTTGGGGCGACATGGCAAATTCTAAGTGGCGCAAAGCCTTTTTGAACTCTGATTGGTGCTCGCTGATGTAAGCTTATGTCAGTCCTAATTGTTTAAGCATAACTGAAGCTCCCCAATTCTTGAAATTTAAGGAATTGGAACTTGAGAACTTCATGATTATGCTGCGACCTGACTTGACTTCAGAGATGCTTGCTTAAGTGAAGAGTTGAGAGGCAATCACATCATGGTAGACGATGTGAAGTTGACTGCTTGATTTGACTTATGAAGTATTGTCTTGATTTGTGAACTGAATGCAGATCATGAACTATGATTTGAGAGTTACACAGGCGACCTGACGTGATCGTTTGTTGAGATCTAACGACCTAAGCTTGATCTTGTCTTGAGACATCGGGATGTGTTTTGAACTCTAACTGCCATTCACGACCTAGAAATATTTGAAATATTCCATGGTCGAAAATTTGAATTATCTTGCTTGGTGTTCGCGTTTGACATGTTGAATAAATGTCTTTTTTTGAATGACCTCTTCAGATGTTACTTGTTGCATGTGATAGCTAGCTCGGTCAATAAAGCAATCTTTATTTGACAGACATGTTACTGTGTGCAATAAGTGTCAGCCATGAGCATTAAATGCAAGCCATGTTGAAACGACATTCCCTTTTGGTGCATTAAATGTGATTGAAGGTGCATTAAATGCAGAAGAGATAATCACACCGGCAATTGGCATTCTTGATAAACGGTAACATCACTTGGTTTCTACAAGGCGTGGGAGTTACTCTTCCCATGGATCGATGACACGTGGTAGCGATCTATGGCCAAGAATGAATTCCTGCCTAAACATCGCTTATAAAGAAACTGTAACGTCGTCTTCTTCACTATGAAACCCTAACTTTTTCCTAACTTTTTAGAAAACCCAAATTTTTCTGAGAGAAAATTACATTTTCTTGCCCCAAAAAATTTCGTTCTTCCTTCACCAGTTCATGCGAACCCAATGCTACAACAGAATACCCATTTTAGGCAACCAAGAGGTAAAGAAATTTCTTCCTTTTTCTCTTTTTCACATTCCTGCAATTTTTTTTTCTTTTTATAGTCATGGTGGTTATGGGTATTTGGTAGGTTTAGGAAATGAGTACTTTTGGGTAGTGTTCAAAAGAAACACTTAAAGGTTTAAAACTCAAGGTAAAAAGTCATGGAGGACTGTTTTAGGAGTTTTTAGGGTTTAGAAGCTTGACGGCCATGGAAAAAACCATAGAGATATCCTTTACTTCGTTTGAGTTGTCGTGTGAGGTAGATTTTTTAGGGTTTGAGTCTTCCCTAAATGTCGTACCTTTATAGTCGATGGAGATCCCTGAAGTGATAACAGTTGGCAAAGAAAGCTCACACCCATTGGGTACCTCTATAGGTCCTAGGAAGGTGATAAGGTCAACTGCCACAATGGAAGAGATTAAAAAGGCATTGGACCAATATTCAATTGATATGGACGTATACCAAAAGAGTTTGTATACTACCTAGGATCCTCCCGAGGGAATGACTGCGATTTTAGAAGCAATTTTTAAATTCCGAGTGAGAATTCCCTTCCACCCTTACATCAAGTCGATTCTCGACCACTTCCAGGTCACACCATTCTAGCTGACGCTGAACATGTATATGATAGCTGTAGCTGTATATCTATCGTTCTGCGAGCATGACCTAAGAGAGCCAACGGTGCTGGAGCTAGCTTGCACCTATATTTTGAAAAAGAGTAAAGATAAGGACTCATACTACCTCTCCAAGCAACCAATGATCGAGGGAGGAATATTTGGTTATCCTAATAACATGGGAACTTATGAAACCAAATACCTTTTCTTTAAGTATGAAGGTGTTTGTAAATTTTAGGAACCAAGTAGGTTTTTCCCTTCAATATCAGGTCCCTTGCCCCTTTTTACCTTTTTTTTTTTTTTTTAAATATAAGCTAACGAACTCTTTTCTTTGCAGAAAACAAAACGACCAAATTGCAGCTGTTGACCAATTGCAGTCGCATTCAAGAATTTGGCCAACTTCCTGACAGAGGTTGCAACACGAAGCTACTCGTGACAACCGAAAATCTTTGGAAGTACAGATTCTTCCCTCCAAAAGCATACTTAGACGGTTTAGCTTGTAAGTTTTTGTTAAACTGAAAAACCTAAGTCTTTTGCATATTTAGACTCTTTTTGCTAATCGTTTTTTTATGCCACGCAGTCAAAGAAATCAAAGCGATCTGCAGTAATCACATTTCCAAGATTGAATCCAGATGCCCAAGCTAGAGTAACTCCAACCGATGTCCTTGTAACAAGGACCCAAACTGGTGCCAAAAGGTGACCAACTATAGAGTGACGTGAAAAAGCCCCTCAGCCTACCGCAGCATATCAAATGAAGAAGAAGACAATAACAGTATAAGCATCTTAGTCTGAGTCAAACGACTTCAAGATACTGCTAGGCGGACTATAGCCTACCCAACTTCCTACTTTGAAGGCCCGTTCAAAGATGTGCGGAGGCATCCCAAAGGAAAGAAGGTGAAGCTACTTGGGGGAAAGAAGGAGGAGCCAGTCAAGAACAGACCAAGGAAGTTCCCAATACGAGAGGTTGGGACCAATCTGTCTTAAGCCTCCTTGGGCAGCTTCCTGATCACTTAAGGCTAGCGATCTTCACCCTCCTTGAGTGCAAACTGGAGTCGACCTTCAAAAGGTACATAGCCTCCAGACCTTTCAACCTTATTGTCACTACGCTTTAGATGCAAAGCCAGGCAAAGCAAATCTTTCTCTTTGCAATCTCTTTAATGCTAATCGAATTCCTTAGTTAAAAAAAAAAAAAAAAAAAAAAAAAAAAACTAACTCTTATCCATTTTCTTATGCAGTTTCTGGTTGCCATGAACATCGCACTTAACAAAATAAAGACGAACTCCGAAGGAAAACTTCATGAAATGAAAGAGGAGATTGTTAAATTGAAACAAGCTCTTGCAGATTCTAATGAAGCCGCAAGTGATGCACAGTTTTAGGCGAGCACACTTTTGGCAAAAAAAGACTCTACTCTGCGAGTAGTGGACAACCAAACCAAAGAGCTTTAGATGACAATGGCGAGGCTCATAGAGATCTGAGCCCACGAGAACATAAGCTTCAATAAAGAAATAAAAAACTTCAAGAGAGCTTGGATCACAAGAGGGAGAAAGAAAAGACTCGAGTTGCTTTGTGGGAGAACATAGAGAAAAAAATGAAAGCAAAAGACACAAAGCTCGAGATGTCTTATCGGTGAGTCACTTTGTGACTGAACAGTTGCAGTAGCTTACCAACGAGGTGGAAAGTAAAGTCAGCCATTGGTTGCTGCAAGTTATTCATAGCTTGCGAGTGAACAATCCAAACTTGGACATTTCTAGCTACCCTGAAGAATATCATGTAGCTCTCGCATCAATGCAGTCAACCGAAGAACAAGAAGACCAAGAGACTACGCAGGAGGAAAATCAACAAGAAAAAGAGAATCCCGAAGACCAAGCTACTAATCCGAAGATTGTAGCAGTTGTGTTCAGGGATTCTGAAGTTCAAGAGAAATGATCAACCTCCTTTTTACTTGCTCTCAAAGAACCTCTTTTGTTTCTTTTTTTCATTTTTGATGTAGCTCGTTGGTCATCTATATTTTTCAATATATAAATAGACTTTTTTACCATTTATGATAGCATTTTTATAACTTAAGTACTTCACGAAATGAATACAACTTTTCTAATCGTAAAACTTGTAAAACTTTGTAAAGAACAAGATTATAAAAACTTGAGATTATGACACAAGTAATTCTTGAAGAAGAATGAGAATAATCTTATTGACAATATTTACAAGCAAAAATTACAAGTAAAATAGTTCGCAAAAGCTATAAAGAGTTTGGAATTTACCGATAATAAGGACACAAATTCTTAGCATTCCAAGCTCGTCAAGCTTTTTGAGATGATACATCCTAGGTCATATCACCTTAGCGACTTGTTAGGGACCTTTTTAGTTAGGCCCTAGTACCCCTGCGCTTGGTTCTTTCATATCGAGAAGGACTTCTTTGAGGAACAAGTCATCGACCTAAAAGTCTCTTCTCCTGACTTTGGAGTCGAAGTATCTTTTAGCCCGCTACTGGTAAGAAGCTATTCTTAGCTGAGCTTTGTTGCAGTGTTCTTCAACCAAGTCCAGACTTGCACACATAAGTGCTTCATTATCTGCCTAATTGTAAAATTCTCTCCAAAGTAAACTAGTTCTTACTTCAACTGGGATCATTGCCTCACAGCCATATGCTAGCGAGAATGGTGTCTTTGAAGTAGAAGTTCTCGGAGTTGTTATATATGCTCATAGAACTTTTGGGAGATTGTCGGCCCAATTACCCTTTGCTACGCCAAGCTTGGCCTTCAAGTGTATTTAATGATTTTGTTGACAGCTTCAACTTAACCATTAGGTTGTAGTTTTGCTACTGAGGCGAATTTCTTATGAATTCTTAGCTCTTCATAAAACTATTTGAACTCCTCATTGTTGAACTGTTTTTCATTATCTAAGATGAGTGTATGAGGAATCTCGTAGCGACACATTAGATTCTTGAAGACAAAGTCTTTGAGCTTCTTTGTGGTGATCATGGCCAAAGGTTCTGCCTCGACCATTTAGTGAAATAATATACTGCAACCACAACATATTTAACGCCACCTTTCTAGGTTGGCATGGGACCAATGAGATCAATTCCCCACATAGTGAATGGTTAATGACTGGTCATCGTTATCAATTGGTGGGAAGGAACTCGTGGAATGTTCTCGAATCTCTGGCACTTATCACACTTTTTCACAAAGTTGTAGGTGTTTTCGTGAAGTAAAGGCCAATAATATCCCTGACAGATAATTTTATTAGCGAGAGATCATGCGAAAGTGTGATTACCGCAGATCCTTTCATGTATCGCTCTCATGATGTAGTCTGCATTTGTCACACATCAAAGGAAAGGAGTTCTAAATCCTTGTTTATACAACTGATCTCCGATTAAGGTGTAACGAGGAACTCTAGTCTGTAGGAGTCTTGCTTAAGTCTTACTATTAGGAAAAACCTTTTTTTTGATATACTGAATGATTGGAATCATCCAAGACATAGATTTAGTTGTAGCCACTGTCTGGTCAGGTGACTTAATGCTGGAAGGTTTGATTTATTTGACCAGGATGTTATTCATCACATCGGAGTGCAGCAGTAAAGCTACTTCGCCAAAGCATCTGCGATAAAGTTGTTATCTCTCAAGGTCTACTTGATCGTATAGAGCTTGAAAGGCTCAAGTGCAGCCTTAGCTTTCTTTAAGTAATTGATCATGTTCTCTTTTTTGGCTTGATATTCTTCCAATATCTGATTGACTACCAGCTAGGAGTCGCTGTTGATGTCAATCATTTCTGATCCTATCTCTTTTGCTATTCACAAACTAGCAAATAACACTTCATACTCAGCCTCATTATCAATGGCTTTGAATCCGAACATAGGGGCTCCATAAATGAGAGTTCCCTCAGGACTAATGAGTAGAAGACCGACTCCAACTCTTCTTTTTTTTGGAAGACCCATCAACATAGAGACTCCATGTTGACAAGTTTTGAATAGTTTCTTGGATGGCTTTGCTAGCTTGCTGTTCGTGTTCCCAATCTAGTTGATAAAAGAACTCCGATATAAAGTCAACTACAGCTTGCCCTTTAATTGTTGCTTTCGGTCAGTAATGTAGATCAAACTAACTCAATTCCATGGCCCATTTAAGAAATTTACCTAAGGCCTCTAGCCGTTGAAGGACTTGTCTGAGTAGATAATTGGTTAACACATGGATGGTATGGGCATGGAAGTAAGATTGCAACTTCCTGAAAGCGATCAGTAAGGTAAAAGCTAATTGTTCCATCTCTGGATACCTTGACTTGGCATCCAATAACTATTTGTTGGTATAATACACTGGCCATTGAATTCTACCTTCTTCTCGAATGAAGTTACGCTGACTGCATACTGAGAAATGGACAGGTGGAGAAACAAGATTTCCTTGGAAAGTGGCTTAGACAGATAAGAAGGCTTTCCAAGATGCTCTTTTATGCTCTAGAAGGTTTGCTCACATTCTGGCGTCCATTCAAATTTCTTGTTGGCCTTGAGTACATTAAAGAATGGCAAACGGTGTTCTGTTACTCTTGATATAAAGAGACTGAGAGCCGTTATTCTCCCATTCAAGCTCTGAACTTGTTTATGATTTGTGGGACTTTTCATATCTAGAAGAGCTTGAATCTTCTTGAAGTTGACTTCAATTCCCCAATGGTTAACCATATACCCTAGGAACTTTCTTGAGGATACTCTGAATGAACGCTTAAGATGATAAGCTTCATTCTATACTTGCGGAGTATAGTGAACATTTTTGCGAGGTGGACTATGTGATCTGAAGTGACATGTGACTTGACTAGTATGTCATCAACATAGACCTCCATTGTTTTCCCGATTTGCTTAGAAAACATATGGTTAACCAGACGCTAGTAGATCACCCTAGTGTTTTTCATACCGAAGGACATGACTTTATAATAGTAATGTCCTCGATCTATGATAAATGAGGTATGCTCTTCGTCAAGTGTGAACATCAGAATTTGATTATATCCTGAATAGGCATCCATGAAGCTCAACAGCTCGTGCTCGTAAGTGGCATCAACGAGCTGATCAATTCTTGGTAGAGGGAAACTCTCCTTTGGGCAAGCTTTGTTAAGATCGGTGAAATTAATGTAGTTTCACCATTTACCGCTAAGTTTTTTTTTCACCAAAACAGGATTGACGACCCAACTAGTGTCATGAGCTTCCCAGATGAACACATTTGAGAGGAGCTTATCCACCTTAACCTTAAAAGCTGCATAGCACTCTAGGTCCATAGCTCTTCTTTTTTGATGAACTGGCTTGAATTCATTGTCAATGTTAAGTGCATGACATATGACCTCAAGGCTGATCCTGATCATGTCGGCATAAGTCCATGCAAAAACATCTATATTATGCCTGAGAAAGCTCACTAAATTAGCTACGAGTTGAGGGTCGAGGTTGCTTTCGATTCTTAACTAGCCCACTGTGGGTATACTCCTCTTGAACATGAGGATCAATGTTGTTTTCCACTAGACCAGGCTGTGGCTTGATCTTGCTAATTGCCATTG
This sequence comes from Pistacia vera, assembly GCF_008641045.1. NCBI lineage: Eukaryota > Viridiplantae > Streptophyta > Magnoliopsida > Sapindales > Anacardiaceae > Pistacia > Pistacia vera. The sequence continues at coordinate 469,341 of NW_022196026.1, read as the reverse complement.
CCTGTTCAGGAATGCCCTTAGGCTTCTATTTTCCTTTACATGTCATCTGAACTACCCTATTATAACAGTCACAAGATTCACGTTGTGATCCCCTAACTTCCCCACACCTTATCGAAGTGGGAAACTTCATCTTCTGATAGTAAATTGAGGTGAAAGCCTTGAAATTCCGTAATAGAGGTCGTCCGAGGATGGCATTAAATGCTGAAGGACAATCCAAGACTAGAAATTCTATCAATTTAATAACTTCGTAGGGATCTCCCAAAGTGATTGGAAGAGAAATCATTCCTCGGGGAGTTAGATAGTCTGAAGTAAAACCATAGAGAGAAGTGGTGACAGGCTTCAGGTCTGTCTTTTCCAATTTCATCTCCTCAAAGTCTTACTAAAATAGGATATTCACAATGCTCCCATTGTCCACTAACATCTTATGGACTTTGCACATTCCTATCTTAGCCACGACAACTAGTGTATCCTCATGAGGGTGGTGCACTCGTTTTGCATCTTTCCCAGAGAAGGTAATCTCCTCTTCTCTACATAGTTTGCAAGGTCGCAGTTCTAGATTAAGAACATTAAAAGGTTCATGCCAAGCTTCTTGGGCATATTTTTCTTATGCATTCCAAGAATTCCTGACTATATGAGTCCCCCAAAGATAGTCTCTACCAGGTAAAGACCTTTGCGCCTCTCCCCGTCACCTTTTTTATCCTTCTCTCTTATGAGAGTTGGACTATCAACATACTTCTTGAAGTGACCTTTTTGGATAAGGTCTTCAATTGCTTGCTTAAGACCTCGGCACTCATTAGTGTGATGGCCATTATCCTAGTGGTAACGACAATATTTCTTGCCATTCGTTTTAGATGTGGGTTTTTTCATGGGCTATGGCTCTCTGACCTGATTAGCTTCTGCTGATTTGTTAAGAATAGCTGAAACCAATGCATTGAGTGGAGTAAAGTTATCGCGGTCGCAATCACGACGAGGAATTGGAGCATAATATTTCTTAGGTTCAAACCGTTGTTTCTTTCCCTTTCTTTAATCGTCATTAGCATATTTATGATTAGGTCTTCTACTAATTTCTCTCGAAACTCATCCCGTCGACTAAGAGCGTTGGTTGAAAGCTTGAGGTCATGGAAATTCAAAATTGCCACTGAGTTTTCTATTCGTAGATATTTCTTTGCTAGATTGTAAAAGCAAGTGAGGAAAATATCGTCCTTAGATTGTAGTTTCTTCCACAGGTCGGTTTGCAGGTGAACTCCGACAATAATCAAAGTTTGAACTAAATGTTTAGGTGTATTAGCCACCTTATTCAGTTCCCTGTGAAACCTATCAATATAGGACTGGAGCGACTCATTCTTCTTTTGTCATATGTTGCTGAGGTAGCTTAACGACATTGAGAACTTCCGATTGGCCTGGAAGTATCTCAAGAACAATGAGGTCATTTGCTACCACGAGTTAATAGAGCCTGGTGGAAGCAATTTAAACCAATGTTTAGCATGGGTTGTCAGGGTCACTGCTAAGCAATGACGCTTCGCCAAATTAGAAACTTGATGAAGCTTCATGAGGTCGTTAAACTCATAGAGATGATCTTGCAGATCAGAGTTCCCATCGAATGCTCTCATGTCGGGATTCTGAATCTTGATAGGAGAGGAGCAGTCAAAACAACTAGAGAAAAGGGAGATGCCTGAGCGACTTGCCCCTGCTCATTCTGTTAAGCCCTAAGCTGATCTAGAGCTCATTGTAACTCATCTATTTGAGGAATAGAAGCCCTATGGGGATCACTTTCTGCAATGTAGGTACGCTCCTTATGATTGCGATTGATGAAAGAATGCAAGTTGGTGCTTTCTCTTCCTCAATCAAAGCCTTCGGTCTACCTTGACACGTGCTAGCATGAGCCTTGTGAAGGCACTGAATGGCTTGGGGAGTTTTCCCGACCTCTACGGTGGTCAGAACTGACCCACTGATGGTGGATACTTCCCTCACGGTGATTGTCGAAACCATCATGTTGACGATAGTAGGAATCTCCCTACCGATCACTCTTGTGGGGGTGCCCTTACGATATGACATAGGTCGGCTCTTGGTGCGACATACTACCGAGTCGCTGAGCCATGGTTTTTTTTTCCCTTTCTCATGACCAGGATTCGCTTGGCCTTTTGAGCCTTTCAACCTATGTTTAGCCACTTGTTTTCCTATACTTTTCTATGCTGTAGTGTGCATGGTATAAGTTTTTGCTCGTTCCCAAACTTTCGAGTGACCTACAAGCGTTTTTAGAGGTGGTACCACCTTGTCAGAATTTGGTGGCAAGACCTAATCCAAATGAACTAGCCTTTGGCTCATCATTTGTGTGGATTAAAGTGTTAGAATTCAGAAGTTAAGGGCTTAGCAAATATTTAACTAAGCAAACACAAAACGCTGTCGTTTTTGTGTTTCTCTCTTAAAGAGAACGCATATCTGTATCACTTTCCCTTTTTGTATCTTGAAACACTCTCTGAGCTACTGATTCACTTAAGTAGCAAATTCTAACTGTATTGCAAATTCATTCAATCAAATACACGAAATTGAAGCTTTGCTTTTCTTATTTTTTTCTCTCAATTTACGAATTTCACTATTTGGAAGGTGTTATTAAACTTCTCCAGGTAGCCTATCACAACTGAATCTACCTGAGAAGTCGAGGGGATGTCCCTCGTGGTACTTTGGGGAGGTGGAGCTACTTTGAGAGTAGTAGTCTCTTGACCATGGGAAATCTCCTTGTTGTTGGTGCTAGCATGCTCAGTTTCAAGACCACGAGCCATGAGTTTTTATGGTTGACCTTTGTAGGTGAAACTAACTGGTTAGTCGAGAAAACTAGATAGAGAGCTGATGTGAATCATGCCTTCCTTTTAGCACCAAACTGTTGATGCATGATTTTGACACTAACGACCTCGCACGTGCAAAGTGCTAAGAGGGTCTTAGAAATTACGCGTGATTGACTTTGAGATCTAGTTAATAGTCACAGTAACATGCAAAGACTTAATAGTAAATGAGACAATGAGAGTTTTATAGTGGTTCGGATGCTTAAAGCGATTCCTACATCCACTGGTATCTTTTATATTAGTGTTCTTGGTGATTAGCCAAGTTTACAACAGGTCATGAATAGAAAACATAATTACAAGAGCTTGGTATTCAGAGAGAATATTAAGCCAGACTCTTTCTCGTGGGTTGTCTTTGCTATTTGTTTTTTGTGAATTCAGAGAGTCTGATCCTGATTTTGTGAGGAGGGGGGCCTCTGTTTATAGCTGTTGAGTTCAAGGTAATGATTACAAGTCTGCAAGTGGGTAGGTGCCATGCAAATCCTTCCTTGCGTCCCATTGGTTGGTACCTTATGAAATATCTTTAAATTATATGGGGCTTGGACAAGTGTGCAAACCAAATTCGTTCACAGACAAAACTTGAATCAGCTGGGTTGGTGACAGCTATATTCTTCCTATCTTGGAGCGATGTGGCAGATTCTGGGTGGCGTAAAGCTTCTTGAACTCTGATTGGTGCTTGCTGATGTAAGCTTGCGTTAGCCCTGATTTTTTAGGCATAACAATTTAAATATCACGCTGTAATAAAATTAAAATATTTTTTTAAAGTAAAAAATAGTTTAATGAAGAAAGAAGCTTTGCTATGGAATATATCAGGTTAGAAGTAATATAAAATTATATGCTTTTAATTACTTATTTTTTTTCAATTCAAGTTATATTTTATTGATTTTTGATAACATATAAATGTATCATTTTTCTTCAAAACATTGGTAATTATTCTAATATCAATAATTGTATGTGCTGTTTAACTACGTTNTGTGGATTAAAGTGTTAGAATTCAGAAGTTAAGGGCTTAGCAAATATTTAACTAAGCAAACACAAAACGCTGTCGTTTTTGTGTTTCTCTCTTAAAGAGAACGCATATCTGTATCACTTTCCCTTTTTGTATCTTGAAACACTCTCTGAGCTACTGATTCACTTAAGTAGCAAATTCTAACTGTATTGCAAATTCATTCAATCAAATACACGAAATTGAAGCTTTGCTTTTCTTATTTTTTTCTCTCAATTTACGAATTTCACTATTTGGAAGGTGTTATTAAACTTCTCCAGGTAGCCTATCACAACTGAATCTACCTGAGAAGTCGAGGGGATGTCCCTCGTGGTACTTTGGGGAGGTGGAGCTACTTTGAGAGTAGTAGTCTCTTGACCATGGGAAATCTCCTTGTTGTTGGTGCTAGCATGCTCAGTTTCAAGACCACGAGCCATGAGTTTTTATGGTTGACCTTTGTAGGTGAAACTAACTGGTTAGTCGAGAAAACTAGATAGAGAGCTGATGTGAATCATGCCTTCCTTTTAGCACCAAACTGTTGATGCATGATTTTGACACTAACGACCTCGCACGTGCAAAGTGCTAAGAGGGTCTTAGAAATTACGCGTGATTGACTTTGAGATCTAGTTAATAGTCACAGTAACATGCAAAGACTTAATAGTAAATGAGACAATGAGAGTTTTATAGTGGTTCGGATGCTTAAAGCGATTCCTACATCCACTGGTATCTTTTATATTAGTGTTCTTGGTGATTAGCCAAGTTTACAACAGGTCATGAATAGAAAACATAATTACAAGAGCTTGGTATTCAGAGAGAATATTAAGCCAGACTCTTTCTCGTGGGTTGTCTTTGCTATTTGTTTTTTGTGAATTCAGAGAGTCTGATCCTGATTTTGTGAGGAGGGGGGCCTCTGTTTATAGCTGTTGAGTTCAAGGTAATGATTACAAGTCTGCAAGTGGGTAGGTGCCATGCAAATCCTTCCTTGCGTCCCATTGGTTGGTACCTTATGAAATATCTTTAAATTATATGGGGCTTGGACAAGTGTGCAAACCAAATTCGTTCACAGACAAAACTTGAATCAGCTGGGTTGGTGACAGCTATATTCTTCCTATCTTGGAGCGATGTGGCAGATTCTGGGTGGCGTAAAGCTTCTTGAACTCTGATTGGTGCTTGCTGATGTAAGCTTGCGTTAGCCCTGATTTTTTAGGCATAACAATTTAAATATCACGCTGTAATAAAATTAAAATATTTTTTTAAAGTAAAAAATAGTTTAATGAAGAAAGAAGCTTTGCTATGGAATATATCAGGTTAGAAGTAATATAAAATTATATGCTTTTAATTACTTATTTTTTTTCAATTCAAGTTATATTTTATTGATTTTTGATAACATATAAATGTATCATTTTTCTTCAAAACATTGGTAATTATTCTAATATCAATAATTGTATGTGCTGTTTAACTACGTTCTTTTTTCACATATAAATGTATTAATTAGTTTTACCAGCTTGTACATTGCATTGGTTGCATACTGACTTCATCAACTCTATGTTGTCTAATCTAATTCGATGCGTATCAACCATTGGATCAAGTCTCTGCTGAAGAAGAAGACCAAGACCTTTATGTGCCAATAATAACAAGAAATTCATAAAATTATTTTAGAATAAAAGAATTTGCATTCTTTCCTAGTACAAAAAGGAGGTTAATTTCCATCAATAAAATGGAGCTATAACGATAGCAAAAATATTTTCTCAATACATCCAAAGAGAAAAACTTTCCTTCCATGCTAGTACCCAATAAGAGACCACGACTGTGCTGTGATTAGAGTCATGAAAGTGACTCTATTTTGATGATAAAAATACCATTTGTGTAATTAAATTGAAGTTATATTGAGACAATTGAATAAATTTTGGAATTATTAAAGGAAAATCACATTTTAATTTTTCCTTACAATTTGTGCATGTTTGGAATGATTTTTGAGATGTTGTGAGTCAATATTAGGGTGTGGTTTATTTATTAGGTCTGAATTTGTCTCATTTATTCTGTTTAGGGGGTAAATTGTCATATTTTTTGGGATTGATTTTGTCAGTTTTCATTCATAGAGGGACTGATATAAAGCTTGCCAAACGTAGTACAATAGAACCTCTCTATAGTGATACTCTATATAGGAATAACCTCCATATAGTCATAAAAACTTCCTGTCCTAACTTGGGCCAGTTATAAATAAAAATAAATTTCATATTGTAATAAGTTATAATTTTGATAGGTCTCGTCTTAGAAAACTTGCCTCTACATAATAATAATTATATACATATTGCAAAAAATATATGCTATGTTACATTAAAGGTTTAAGATGAAATAAAATATTTATCTAAAGTTATTTGGGATAATGATTTATGCTTTAACATTGTTACTACATCTTTTATCTTGCGGGTACATAAGCCAAAATATTTCTAGCTCTCAAGCATGTTTACAGCTTCTTGGCATGAAATTTTTGGTATTTCTGTACTATCATCCTCAAAATTATCTCCTTCCTCTTCTTGTCTAATTCCAATGATGATTTCTTTTTCAGTTAAAACATACATGACTAGTTGCTCATTTGGATTATTGAGGAAGGCATTGATATCCATTTGATTAGTGTAGTGAAGTTATCGAATCTGAGCACTCAATTTTACAATGACTCTTTGATATCCATTTTCATGCTATCCTAATGCTACTAAAACAATGAATTGAAATCCTAGTATAATTACTAAAACATGAATTATAAAATAAGAAATCAAAACAACAATTCTTGTAACTACACATTTATTAAATTATAACTTATTTATAGTAATAAATTTAATTGGTCATAATATTATGACTATAAAGAAGTTCTACTATATAAAACAATATGAATAGTTCCCGATCAAGAGTGCCGCTCACCCCCAAACATAACACACGTGGCCTTGTATTTCTGATCTTTTTCACAAAAATCAAACATTCCTTCTACATTAATAACACACATACTTCAAATTCATTAACAAAGAGAACTAGTCACTTTCCAATATTTACCTATATTTCTAATCACCAATCCAACCAATCCAAGTTATTTTCATGAATTAATGTTCTTCTTGTTAGGTTTCGTCGGTTGATGTGGAAATGCTACCCTTGCCCACCTTTAGTTGGAGTATTATTAATATTCAATAGATTTTGTATTAGCCCCCGTGACTTTTAGTTTAGGCAGAACCCATATTTTGTGGGTTAAGTATGTTAATTAAGTAATTATCATATTGGTGACAAATTAAGTTTGTCCATGTGAAATATGGAATAATATAATATGCATTTATGAGGGATCGATATAGAGGAGGAATGAGTTCAAGCAAACTGTTTTTCTTCTTTCAGTTAAAAAAAGAAAATTAAATATTGCCTATAAGACAAATTTCTAGTTTTCTAGCCCATGATAGGATTTGGGTCAGGTGTGGTTGTTAAAAGGCCCATAAAGATTCTAAGAGTGAAGAGTCCAAAATTTAAAGAAATGTGGTGTTGAAGCCCATCAAATTATGATGTACATCAAATTTGCCTCATAATAGAAGATAAACTATTGATTTGATTATAATATATTTGGTAAATTAAAGAAATTCTGACGCTCAAAAACAATAATAAAGTAGCAAAAACATTTAAAATATTATCCATTTATGGGTTAAACATAATAATCTCGTAGATTATGCATGCCATGATTATATTATGTCGATATTGTGTTTCCATGTTGAAAAACATATATCACATGCATAAGTAATCTAATACACATATTTAATGCAATATAATTTCAATTTAATTAAAATTTCTTCACTTTCATGACTCTAACATGTGCCACACGCAGTCTTTATTGAAATTTGTTTTTATTTTGCTGTAGTTTTTTTGAAAATGATCACAGATAAAGGCCTTGGTCTTCTTCTTCCACAACGACTTAATCCCGTGGCTGATACGCGACACAAATTAGAATTGACAGCATAGAATTAAAGAAGTCAAATGAATAAGACCCCACTATGTCGGCTATAATGTTGGGAAGTGAAATTAAAATAGATGATTAATTTAGTTGCCCTGCTTCTTGCCATAGAATGCTTGGTCAAGTAAAAGATGTTAATGTTTTACAGTACTGGAAAGGAAAAAGAATCAACAAATTGGACTCCACCAAGGACAGGGATCAAAAAGTTGCAGGGTCTTATTATTAATTGAAGTTTGAAACACTAACGGGGCTAGTTTTGGTTTATTCAGTTCCGTCTGTGTTATTTAATTCTACTTTCAGGAAGCAACATTGGATTAACTAGAGTTTCCAATTTATTTGTAAGTGCTAGCTCTGCAGAGGTTAAAGGTATCAGTGTGAACTTTAATACTGGAACCATAAGGATGATATATTGGAGACAGATTAAGAGATCCTTTCCTCGGTGAAAGAATTAACAAAATATTTCATGGAATGAGCTTTCAGGCCCTCCATTAATATTGGAACCATAAGGAGGATATATTGCAGACAGATTATTCATATTTGGTTATGACTTGGATATTTTATAATGTAAGAATTGGAAGATATTTCCGTGACGTCTCGGATCTGACTCATGCAAGCGACGTTAATCTGTTCCTTGATCAAAGTCCACACATTGACTCATAAGTCATAAGAGTAAACGATACCTTCCCACCCAAGGTTGAGTGAAATGACAGTTCCTACCCTGTTATCATAAATTTCAGATCCTCTTAATGTAACTGTTAAAGGGTAAAATAGTCTTTTGCTCTTCATTAAATCTTAAATTAAATTGAAATGAAAATGAAAATTTCAAAATATGCCTCCACATCTCGAAGCGTAACATGGCTGGATGGTGGCTTTGGGTGAGGAATTTTGTCAAACAGGTGGTGAACTGAAGGCTATAAATAAAAGAGCACTTCATCTTCATTGGAACACCAAATCAAAAGAAGAGATTGGAACACCAAATCAAAAGAAGAGAAATCATTCAATTTTTAATTCACCAATAAAAAATGGCTCTAGCAATGGTAGTGGCACCAGGAGTCGAGAAGAAGAATAACAACAACACTAAAAAAAGAGAAGAAGAAGATCTAAATAAAAAATATAAGGCAATTTACGAACATGTAGATTAGAAATTCTATTAATACAAGATAATAATTTGTTATATATATTAAAGAAAGAGAAGAAGAAGATCTAAAGAAGAGAAACGAAGAGCTCGAAAGAGAGTTGAAGAGAAGAACAAACGAGAGTTGAGCTTCAGAAAGTTCTGGAACGGCTGCGTTTGGCAGAGGAAGCTGAAGAAATGCTATGTTCATAGCTAGGTGAACTTGAAGTAGAGGCTGTCAATCAGGCGCGTGACTATCACTCTCAGATTGTCTCTCCTATGAGCAAGCTGTCCAAAGAACTTCTGCCATTACTGTGTAATTTTATTTATTCTTATTTGTTAGTAGTTCCTAAAAAAAAAAAGTTTCTCTAGAGCTTATGAACGTCGGTCCAATCATGAGCAGAAATTTTATTTCTGGTAATTTGAATGTTAAAGGGATTTGATCTGTGCAGTGTGGTGCGGTGTAATTGATTCGTGCTCACCGGACTTGAGGTCAAAGATGACGCCAGCCTCGTCGTTGTGTTGTCGCACGTCATTAGTCGAAATTTGTTGGGATTGTTGGTGATGAAGTTTGTTTGGATTGAAAGAAAATTAGAGGGTTAGGTGGGTTTGGATTGAAGAGGGTGTTGGTGAATGAATTTGAGATGTATAGGACTTTCCTAAAATTTTATTAATTTGGCTAGATGGTGACTGTGGCGACAGTGGTAGTGGTTAGGTGGTTGGAGATTGGGACTGTGAAGGATGAGAGTGAGGGTGTTATTGAAATAAATTTGAAAGTAATATAGTTATTTTTTTAATTCTACTAATTTGGAGGTCAAAAAAATTTATTAATTTATTAGTCAAGGGCAGTATGGTAATAACCTGTTGCACCTGTATGTGAACCTAAAATTTGTTAATGGTGTTAGTTTAAGGGTGAAATCTGGAATTTACAAAACCAAGGGTGGCACTTCTTACTTTTCCTTGCGCTAAACCTTGGGTGGGATCATGTTGTTTACTCTAAGTCAACTGTGTCAACTGTTTTGAGTGAACTTGCTCACGCATTTTCGGGCCCCCGCACACACACATGTAAATTTTCTCCTAAATAAACTTAACAGAATATGATTCTAAGTATACACACACATACATAAATATAATTTTTCTCCAAAATAAACTCATCAAAATATGATCTGAGTTCACTAATGGCTCCAAAAAGAGTTATGCTTGCAGTGTTCTTTGTCATCTACTCTTTAATATTCTTCTCAGCAAAATCAGAAACTTGGGTTAAAGGTGGTTACTGGTATTCACGCAGCAAGCTCCCGAGTTCGGGCATAAATTCTGCTCTCTATACACACCTTCATTGTGCTTTTGCGGATGTAAATTCAACCTCTTATGAACTCTCTTTACCAGAGTCTGATGAGAAAAAGTTCTCCAATTTCACAGATACTGTGAAACAGAAGAACCCATCAGTCTTGACTCTTCTATCAATTGGGGGTGGAGATGCAAGCTATTCAACTTTTTCTTCAATGGTGAGTAATTCATCTTTCAGAAAATCTTTCATTGATTCTTCAATAAGAACGGCCAGGCTTTATGGCTTCCAGGGCCTAGAACTTGGTTGGGCTTCCGCAAACTCAAGCTCTGATATGTACAACATGGGAGTTCTCTTTGAAGAGTGGCGAGCCGCTATCAAGTTGGAGACAGGAAACTCTAGCCATGCACAACTTATATTGACTGCAGCTGTTCGCTTTCAACCAGGTTTAGATTCAAGAAGCATCCCTGTAGAAGCGATGGAACGGTACTTAGATTGGGTTACTGTTCAGGCTTATGACTACTACACGCCTCAGCGGTATAATTTCACTTCCGCTCACGCTGCTTTGTATGATCCAACTAGTAATGTTAGTACTGATTATGGTATAAGCGCTTGGATTAGCAGAGGACTTTCTGCTAATAAGATGGTTTTGGGTTTGCCTTTCTATGGTTACGCGTGGACGCTTGCAAACCCCGTGGAAAATGGTATTGGTGCCCCAGCAACTGGAGCAGCCATTAGAAGAGGTGGAGCCATAAATTATAAGGACATCAGGGATTATGTTCTGAGATATGGGGCTAATGTTATGTACAACGCAACTTATGTGGTGAATTACTGTACCGTCGGGTCAACTTGGATTTCTTTTGATGATGTTGAGGTTGTCAGAATTAAGGTTGCTTATGCCAAGGAGAAGAAGCTACGTGGTTACATTGCGTGGGAGACCCCCTACGATGATAACTGGATGCTTTCTCAAGCTGCAGGTAAGTGATCAGAACTAAATTCACCAAGAAATCTGTTTCATTATTTCTATCTATAGTAATTACGTGGCTTCCCCAATTTTTTTATGTTATCACTAGTTCCATAGCCGGCACATAAAGCAAAACTATGACATTCTTTATTCATCAGATGACTAGATTTTTTGATCAAGCGGCGATATAAGTATAGGTATGACAATGGCATAGTAGTTAGACCAGTTGTATTGACATATGACCATTTATAAAAATAACAGAACACAAAGTTTTGCACATTGAAAAATTGATTGACAATGAGTTGAATGAAGATTTTTATGGGAAGTCTAGGTAACATAAGGAAAATATTTTTTTCAGCTCAAGAGGGTAATAACGATGGAAGAAATAAGCGGCGGTTTTTAGCAATTTTGTTGTCTACTAGTGCAGCTGCTATTCTGCTTCTGGGCTGCTTTTTGATATATTACTTCTGGATAAAGAAGCTCAAATCAAAAGGTGACTTGTCCAACTATAATGTCTCTTATGATAAAGTGATGAATGATCATCTGATTTTTACTGCCATGTTTATTTGGGTCGGCTAATGAAGGATCAAAGAAGAGAATAAATGACCCATCTGCAGCTGGGGATTTTAACAGCAATGCTCCTAATTTGATAACTTATAATTTTCATGACATTGAAGCCGCTACAGACAGATTTTCTTTTGAAAATAAGCTTGGGGAAGGAGGATATGGTCCTGTTTACAAGGTATATTCTATTAGGCCATTTATTCTATTGCAATTTGGTCTTCCTTGCTGATTGTGGAACATAAATTTCTTTTGTTTGTCAGGCCTTGCTACCCAATGGGCAGGAAGTAGCAGTGAAGAAACTTTCAAAAACATCCACACAAGGATATGAGGAGTTCAGGAATGAGGTTATGCTTACAGCAAAGCTCCAACATGTAAATCTTGTTCGACTTTTGGGATTTTGTACTGACAGAGAAGAGCAGATGTTGATCTACGAGTATATGCCAAACAAAAGCTTGGACTACTACCTCTTTGGTACTGTGAATACTTTGGTGTAATTTTTTGCATTCATTTGCTTTTTTTGCCTTGATTGTTGACAATTTTATTTTATGTAGATCCTATTAGACGATATATATTGGATTGGAGAAAACGTATACATATCATTGAAGGGGTTACTCAAGGTCTTCTATATCTTCAAGAATACTCAAGATTGACTATCATTCATCGGGACTTGAAAGCTAGTAATGTTTTATTGGATGAAAATATGAAGCCTAAAATATCAGATTTTGGTATGGCTAGAATATTTGCAAAAGATGAACTTGAAGCAAACACTGAACGAGTTGTTGGAACCTAGTAAGTGCATATATTTCCTTCTAATGGTACATATATAGTATCTCATATACTCAACCTTGATTGTCCATTGTAGTGGGTACATTCCTCCTGAATATGTTAAAAGAGGCATATACTCTACGAAATCTGATGTGTACAGTTTCGGGGTTTTACTTCTACAAATTATAAGTGGAAACAGGGTTTCTTTATTCTATGGCCCCGAAGAAAACTTAAGCCTACTGGATTATGTAAGTTTCTTCATAACCATTATTATTTACTAAGGACTGTAATTGTTCAAATTTTGGAATTTGAATTGAATGATAATTGGCATTTGATCATTTCAGGCATATGAGCTTTGGAAAGATGGCAAAGGCACAAACTTTATGGATCCATCACTAGACGATATGAATTCCTCTTGTAAATTAATAAAGTGCTTGCAAATAGCTTTGCTATGTGTCCAAGAAAACCCAAATGATAGACCATCCATGTTGGAAGTTTCTTCTATGCTTAAAAATGAAACCTTCGAGATAATGAGCCCGAAGAAGCCCGCTTTCTCAGTACAAGCTGATGGAGATAAAGAAACTATATGCACATTCAATGATACAACCATTTCAGAAGTTGTAGGTAGATGATTGCAGCAAATGTGATGACCAATGTGTGTTATATCCTCAGAAAGAACACATAGGATTTGTATTGTCACAAGTTTCTTAGCCTCCATTTTTGTTTATATTATCAGTACTTTCTCAGCTGGCACATAAGGGAAAACTATGACTTATCTATTAATCAAATGACTGGATTTTCTTGTCAAATGAAGATATCAGTATACTATGATGTGAATTAATTATCATTTATCAAAGAGAACGGGAAGGTGTTAAACAATTAATTTGGTTAATGATATATAGTTCACAGGTCGGGGGACTCCAATAAATGCTTGACAGGTATGACTGTATGACTATTACAGGGTTAAAATAGGGAAATATTTTTTCATCTCAAAGGAAAATAAGCCGCAGTTATTAGCAATTGTTTTGTCTACAGCCGCAACTGCTATTCTGCTTCCAGGCTGCTTTTTGACATGTTATTTCTGGCTAAGAGAGCTCAAATCAAAAGGTAATGTCCAGCGATAAGTCTGTCACTTATCATAGAGTGATGAATGATTATCTAATTTTATTGCCAAATGATGTTTCTTTGATAGGGACATCTGACTCGACTTATAGAAGATCAAAATACAGAATAAATAATTTATGCAGAATATTTCTCATACAATATTATGTGACAATATATGATTGACTGATTATTTATTCTGTAATCAAAATGGAATCATCCTTACCATGTTTCATCTGTATGTGTTGGTAATTTCAATATATTTCATCATTATACCAGAAAAATTATAAAACATAAATGGACACAATGTAGTTGTGCTCAATAAATTTGAAAGGCAAAATTTCTGAAAAATGATTCAAAATGAAATTATCTTACATAATCCTACAAAAAGGCAAGAATCAATGATCAAAGTACATCATATGAAGTGTACAAAGTGGCACAAAACTTACAACATTGTTTGTAAGCAAGTAAGGCTATGAATTAGAAAGATCTAAAACAGTGAGAAATGAAGTTAATAATAAAAAAAAGAGCGATGTTTACCAAAGTTTGATCTAGCTTTCTGGTACAAGTTCTAGGCAGATTCTTTTGCACTTCTTAATATTCCAGAAAAAAGGTCAAATACAGAACTTCATGTCATAGTTAAATTGAATTTTCCATCATGGAAAGTAAAAAAATTTTCTATGGTACCTGTAAGCTAACAATGCTGGCATACATATTCCTTAGGCTGTGCCCACCAGAGAGATCAACTCAATTGAATAAATGAAGATCATTAGTTTGGAATGTGCTTACAGATAAAGAATTGAATCCCAATGGATATCATAATTTAAGAGAATTACGCATCAAGGAACATTCCACCATCACTTAGGCATTTGACTTTAGTTGTGTTTGGAAATAAGTCCCGAAACTCATCACAATGAAGCATGTATGCTAAATCCCCAGCAGAGCATCCAGAAAGAAGATCCTCAGTAGATGGATGCATAAAACTATCATAAATTCAAGGCTAAGCAAAAAAATAAAATAGAAAATAGAAAATAAGAAAGAAAAATGAATTTTAAATGCATATTAAACCTGTGCAGCATTTTGCATTCCCTTGGCCATGAAATGTTCTTTAGCAGCTAACCAGATACACTGTCCTCGAAAATTTACAGCATCATTTCAACTATCCCCACTGAAAGATGCTCCATCACAGTAACGTAACTTAACCCAGTCCCAGTTGAAGAAATCTGAAACCATAATTAGGCCATCCAAAACATATACTCCTTAAGCATAAATAATTATTAATCTGATTTAGACGGGTAAGTAAAAGCATGTAGATTTAGAGAAATTAACCAGGATTTTAAATAAACAGTCAGCAAAACTCACTAATCACATGGTGTAGTTTATTCAAGATCTATATATATATACCTGAAATATAAATTTAGATCAGCAGCAAACCAAATTGAAACGTGGAACTTATCGTAAAATTTAATGAAATGTTTAAAGAGTTTGGAGACATAACTGCTTAGTATTTCATCTATACTTGATATTTTTATGAACAAAAATGTATACTAACATAGACAAAAACATTACAACGAATCAAAATTTTTAAGAACAAGAAAGAAAACCTTGTGATAGGAATGCATGTATAATGCATCTGTGATAGGAACTGATCATATCCTGAACTTCACAAAATGCCTTTGAATGAAACAAATGGAGATGTTGTGGTAAGAGCATTCAGTCAAGAAAAATGTCTATTAAATCTCAATAATAAAAAAAATGAAATCTAATGAACAAAAATAATAAAAATAGAGCTTAACGTCAATGCAATTTCAGAGATGACATACAAACCTGTGTGAATCATTCATAATAACAGGTTGTCGGAAAGCGATTGGTGAGGCAGCAATGTCGGTTACAATGAAGTTTATCTAGTCCATCAGAATGACAAAGCAATTGACAATCCTGAAGTAGAATGAAACAACAAATTAAATACTGTAATATCCACTCACGCTATTAATTACAAAATTAATCATGAAATTAGTCATTTCATTAATTGACAATCCTGAAATAGAATTAAGGAAGAATAACCATTGAAGACAAAACATAAGAACAACACAAATTGGCCTTCTCAAGAATTTCCAAAACAACCTGCTCGATCAACCAGAACACATACAAACTAGGAATACTTTCCCAAAGCTTGACCATTACATCAATTATAAATGCACCCTTCATAAATATAAGTAGAGCAACAATGACCAACACTATCAAACTGTTAAAAGACAATTATCAATAACAAACCTCATATAAAGTACAGATTCAATGCTCTGAGACATATAATAAATAGTTAACATTGATATCTACATGAAATTCAAAGTAAATTTGATACCTCAGGCTGTAATTCAACATAATCAACATCTGCCACAATGTCCTCTGCATTACGGACACTATTAGGCAACTCGAACCCTCCGACGAACTACAAACAACAATAGCGTCATTCCATTATCTGTGCACAAAATTGAAGTCTCCTGGTGATCGATGACGGGAAAAATAAGCCGATCGTGGCGCCACGCAAGAAGCTCGCTTAGGCCGAGAGAGCTACTCTCGCTAGTGCAATTGCGTTGCTTACATATCCACCGCAAGCTACTGCACTGAGAGTGCAGCGATGAGTACTAATTGCTTCCATGGCGCAAGCACGAGCTGCGGACGACGGCTCCGCCATTGGCTTGCGGCTGTCGCTGGGATATATTGGATATTAAAACGACGCAGTTCCACAATTTGATGACCTAATTAACCAGTTATATATTGGATGATATCTATTAAGTCCCTTTTATGCTCACATTATTTCAATTTCATCACATGAGAATATTAAACAGTCCCTCAAATTTTAAATTAATATTAACTATATCCTTTTAATCAAGGAATTTCCCATGGCAATGCTATGTGTTTTCAAGGGCAATATTACCATGGGAAATTATAATTAATTATACTATAAATCAATTAAGTAATGTTATAAAATTATAATTAATTAAGTAATCATTTAACTATAATATAATGTTATAATTGATTAAGTATGATATTTAACTAGTAATTAAATTTATTAATGTTTATCAATTTATCATATATAATTAATTAATTACTAATTTATTATAGATATACTTAGAACTTGATAATTGAAGTAAATAACTAAATATATTATTACTCAATCAAATATACTATTTTATTCAAAAATAATTCTTTTAATAACATTAAAAATGTAAAACACTTTTAATTGGATCATAATTCCAATTATTCACTTAATTGATCAAAACTTTAATATTAATGTATTATAATATATTAAAGCTTTTAATATAGTGTAATTTATATGTAATAAGTATAATTGTATTCGTATATTTATTTAATTAGGTTATTCTAAAAATTTAACTTTTTCTATTTTAAATTTTTTTATATGTAAAATAATAGAAACCCCCCCATTATTTACATTTCACAAATATTTCATTATAGTCCAGGTTCCAAAATAGGTTCTAAACAGGTTCTAAAAACAGGTTCCAAACATGTTCCAAAACAGGTTCCAAAGCAGGTTCCAAATAGGTTTCAAAACAGGTTCCAAACAGGTTCCAAAACAGGTTCCAAACAGGTTCCAAAACAGGTTCCAAACCGGGTACCCCCTACAGGTTCCAAACAGGGTACCCTTTTTACAGGTTCCGGTTCCGGTTCCTCCATATGCAAGAACCGGAACCGGAACCACACAGTAGTGGTTCCAAAAAATTGGAACCGGAACCTCCCCGCACAGTGCAGGTTCGGGTAGGTTCCGGTTCCGGTTCCTGTTCTTACCCCCGGTTCTGGTTCTACCCGCTACCCGTGCTCACCCCTAAATTGGGAATTGATCAAGTATAATTATATCCTTTTCCCAGGGAGTTTTTTTACCCTTGAAAAAACTCTTGGGCCCCTTTGGTACTTTTTTTACCCTATTCTATTTCACTATCCTATCAAATCCTATCCAAATACATATTTGTTTCAATATTCAATATTCAAAATACAATACTATTCTATTAAACTTAAAATATTTAGATTATTTTTAACCCCCTAGGTTTGTTAATTTAACTAAACACCTCCAACAATAAAAGTTTATAAATTGACAAAAACACCCCTACCCACCCACATTTGCTAGATTCTGGCCGCCACTGTCGGAAGGTGGTCAGAGTCAGCAGTAATGGTGCACTACCGACTGGATATGGTCGGTAGTGCGTCGATATGACATTTTTCAGCCAAATCTACCGCGAATGTGGCCAAGTTGACAACCGTATCTTGGCCGTCAACAGCTAGATCTAGCGATCGTAGATTTGGCCTTTTCCGGCCAAATCCACGGTGGATCTGACCAAAAAATGTCAAATCAGCGCACTACCGGCCATATTCAACCGTTACTACGGCAGATTTCGACCAGCTTTCGGCGATGGTGGCCAAAATCTAGCAAATGTAGGTAGGTGGGAGTGTTTTTGTCAATTTATAAAATTTTAATTGTAGGGGGTGTTTAGTTAAATTAACAAATCTAGGGGGTTAAAAATTTAATCTAAAAATTTTCAAAAAAATGCTATTAGAAAAGTATACAAAAAACTTCTCAAAACACTACTCAACTCAACTTTTTTCAAAAGATTATTCTAAAAACTCCCAAAATGGTGAACCAAACGGGATTCTTAGAGCATTTTAAGGCCCTAGGAAATTTAATAGGAAATAGAACCTTTTTTTGTAGTGAATGTTCCACATCTGATGGTCTAAACTTTGGAATTTGGATGATATTAACGCAACTAGCTACTACAGGATTTCCAATAGAAGGGGTAAGTGCCAAATGGAAAGGAAATGGCGGTGAAGTAACTTGTTGAAACCTCCACTCTAGGGATTTGCGGAATTCAAGAATGAGGTTATGCTTACTACGAAGATCAAACATGTACATTATGTCTAAGTTTTGAATTCTTGTATTGATGAAGAAAAACAAATATTTATCTATGAATACATGCTAAATAAAAGCTTAGACTCTTATCTATTTTGTCATAATTTTATGTGCAATTTTGTTCATTCCTTTGTATTTATTTCTTTTGGCGTTAGCCTCATGATGGGTACATTATTAAGTGTTCACTAACATGTTAAATTTGATGCAAGCCACATTAAGCCATATATTCCAGATTGCGGAAAAACGTATGCATTTGATCATAGGAGTTGCACACATTTATTTATCAAGATCTGAAAGTTAACAATGTCTTGTTAGATAGAGATATATATGAAACAAGAAATATCATACTTTGACATGACCTTAATTTTGTTATTCTTAGATTAAGGTTTAAACAACATCACGTTTTCACAAACTAACACTTTCTCTTTGACAATGATCATGTTCCTACTAAATATGTTGGAAGAGACTTTATAACAGATATAACTAATTCTCTAATTCTACCATATATAATGTTATTAGTTTTGGAGTTCTACTTCTACATATCATCATTTGTGGCAAAAGGATTTCCCTTTTATATGACTCATAAACAAAAGAAATATAGAAGATAGTTGAAAGGTTATTCAATGAGCACTCTATCAATTAATTAATGATGTGACAATTAAGGTAACGTAGTTAGATGAAATGTAAATCTTTTTTTTTTTTTTTGTATTTGTCTTTAAATAGGTCAAGATTTTATTATTCAGTTGCAAATGCGTTTTCACATGGTCCTAAAACAAGTCAATAAAAGCCAAGTCAATGTCTTTTTGACTCAATGTCGGACAGAAATTTCATAATAACTTCCCATGCATGTAGAATTTATCTTAATTTAGTAATTACTCTTAGATTATCTATCCAGACCTTCTATTTCTTCATTTAAAAAATCATAGAAATAACTTCTTATTTTCTTTTTAAAAAAAAATTACTAATGACTTATTATTTGAAGTTCTAAACAATATTTGCCTTTTAGTCAATGTTTTTACACCAAGATCGGGCCTTAACCTAGTCAAGGGGTCAGTCCCCAGGTTGGGTGATCCGACTCTCCAACGATCTGACTGGCGAGTCGGATTGTTGACGTCAGCATAAAACCCTAGTATGAAACTTAACCAACATACTCTTGAGAAATTAGTCCTTGGACGTTTAAAATACAACAAACACATCCTTGCAATTTTGTTAGGAAACCGTAGCCGTTGCAACTGCAATCCACCCCAGATCATCCCAACGTTGGACCACCACCAGCCCACCATGAAAACCCTAATCCACCATAAAACACCACCATCTGCCATAACAAAACCTACCACAAACAAGGGGAGCCATCGCGAAGAGGAACCACATGGCCGATGTCGTAGAGGCGAAGCGATCTATAATCCAGATCGATGATTAAAAGATTTGAAGGAGTGAAGATGAAAAATTGAAGATGAGGAAATAAAATTGAAGAATAGAATTTAGATATTTTAATTTTAGGAATTCGGATTTTGGCTTAGCCATAAGTTCTCTAACCCGGCTATTGAACCAGTGATTTGGCATTGTTCCACTAGTTCAACCCCGAGTCAATCGGGTCCAACTGCTATAATTAGGTTTAGAATGTACCTGAGCCTTTTAAGGGTATGGTTCCTGATTGGACCAATTGAATTGGCAGGTTAGATCTGGCTTTTCAAATAATGCTTTTAATTACACTTATAATTTATAAGGACTGTGAATATGATTACACAAAAAACCTTATGTATACAGATTAATTTGAAACTTAAAAAGGAATATAATAGGGAATGTTATAAAGTTAATTCAGTATATTAGGATGGTTAATAATGTGACAATAAAAATCAATTTCAATATACAGTATGAGTGCAAAGTTGTTCGCCATGCAATAAACTTATTAAACCATAATTATAAGAAGATTCTCTAAGTCAGTCAATTAAAGAAAATAAAATTATCAATTAAGCATCCTCCTTTTCTCTTTTTGGCTTACCCCTCACACCCCACCAAAATCCCTTTCCAACAGGGAGTTTACATTGTCTTTTTGACTTGATTTGATTTCATATTGTGCAAAGCATTGAAGTTTCTATCACGTATATGTAAAATACTATGAAGAAATTTACAGAGCCTTCTCCATATGCCTATATATATGTAACACTTAAGAGCTAATAGATAACAAGTTGGGCAAGCTTTAAGAAGCTTTTCAAATTGTTGATGCTGGATTTTGACACCAACGACTCACACATGGAAAATGCTAAGCGGGCTTAGAAGTTACACGTAATACGAAAATATGTAGCAAGAGAGTAAATAAAAGACGATTTTTAAAGTGGTTCGGATACTCAAAAGTGATTCCTATATCCATTGTGATTGTATTAATAGTTTGTTACAGTCAGGTCGCATGTAGCGAGCTTAGTTACACTATAGAGAGAATATACAGAGAGAAAGTGTGTATGCTATTTTAGACTAAGATAAGCCAATCCTATAAATGAGTGGGGAGTCCTCTATTTATAGTGGGAGAATTCAAGGTAATGATTACACGGTTGCAAGTAGGTAGGTGTCGTGCAAGTCCTTCCTTGCATCCCATTGGTTGTCTGCACAAGAGATATCCTTAAATTGCGTAGGGCTTGGGTAGGTGGATGATTCCTAGCCACTCGCAAGCTTGACATTCACTTGCTGTATGGACAAGAACCATACCTCTTCCGTCATTGCACGTCATGGCAACATCTAGATGGTAGAAAGCCTCCCTGAATTCTGATTGGCTCTTGCTGATGAGAGTCCACGTCAGCCCTGACTTTTTAGGCATAACAGAAGCCCCCCAGTTTTTAAGGTTTAAGGATTGAACCTTGAGAACTTCATGATTGTACCATGACTTGACTTGACTTGACTTGTCCTAAATGACGTTTGGTCGAGCTAATAGAGTTGCAAGGAGGTCGCAACATATAACTCTAAGAATAGCACAAGCGATCTGAGGTGGCCTTCTCTCACAGGTTCAATGACCAGGGTCAGACCCCACTCAGTGTCATACTGACATGCTTTGAATCTCATCCGCAACTCGCGACTTGAGAATACTTAGCGCATTTTTATCGAAATCAAGGAATCACATTGTCTTGAAATCGATACACGGCGAAGAGTGTTTTACCTAAACGACCTCTTTAGATGCTATCCGTTGCGCTTGACACTAGGCTGGTAATAAAATAATCTTTATTTTGACATACGTGTCTATTGCGCAATAAGTGCCAACCATGCACATTAAATGCAAGTCATGCTCAAACGACATTCTCTTTTAGAGCATTAAATGTGGATGAGGGCACATTTAATGTGGAGGAGATAATCGAGCCATCGCTTGGTTGCTTCAATGGAAGGAAGCGTTGATTGGCACTCTCAAAGCGTGGTAGTTACTTCTTCTCACGGATTAATGACACATGGTCGCAATCAATGGTGAGAAACATATCCCGCCCCAGTGTCGCTTGCCTAGGGAAACCAATCGTCACTTTTCCCCTTATAAAACCCCTGGCTTGCCTCAAGTTTTGTCATAGAACTCATATTTTCAGAGAAAGAACAAAACTCACAAAATCGGTCCGCCCTTCTTCCAGTTGATGTGCACTCTCTATTATGATAGGAAGTTAATTCCCTGTAGCCAAGAGGTAAGGAGGATCTCTCATTCGTTTTCTTTTATTATTTTGTTGGTTGCTTTACTTTTACAATAATGGTTTGTATGAACTGTCTGGTAAGCTTTTACGTTGCGTATTTTCGGACAATTAGATGGTCCTCGATAAAACCATAGAGAGAAGTGGTGGCAAGCTTCAGGTCTGTCTTTTCCAATTTCATCTCCTCAAATGCTCGTTGAAATAGGATATTCACAATACTCCCATTGTCCACCAATATCTTGTGGACTTCGCACCTTCCTATCTTAGCCATAACAACTAGTGCATCCTTATAAGGATGGTGCACTCGTTTTGCATCTTTCTTAGAGAAAGTAATCTCCTCTTCTGTACATAGCTTGCTAGGTCGCGGTTCTAGATTCAGAACATTAAAGGGTTCATGCCAAGCTTCTCAGGTATATTTTTCTTGTGCATTCTGAGAATTCCCGACTATATGAGATCCCCTAAAGATAGTCCTTACTAGGTAAGACCTTTGCGCCTCTCCCGTCGCCTTTTTGATCCTTCTCTCTTGTAGGAGTTGGACCATCAACATACTCCTTGAAGTGGCCTTTTTGGATAAGGTTTTCAATTGCTTGCTTAAGAGCTCGACACTTATCAGTGTGATGCCCATTATCTTGGTGGTAACGACAATATTTTTTGCCATTCCTTTTAGATGCGGGTTTTTTCATAAGCTTTGGCTCTTCAAGCAGATTAGCTTATACCTATTTGCCCAGAATAGCTAAAACCAATGCATTGAGTGGAGTGAAGTTATCGTGGTCGTGATCACGATCGTGACGAGGAATTGGATCATAAGATTTATTGGGCTCAAACCGTTGTTTCTTTCCCTTTCTTTGATCGTCATTAGCCCATTTACGATAAAATTTTCTACTACTCTCTCGTGGAACTCATCCCTTTGATTAGGAGCATTGGTTGAAAGCCCGGGGTCATGGCGATTTAAAATTGCCACTGAGTTTTCTATTCGTAGATGTTTCTCTGTTAGATTGTAGAAGCGAGTGAGGAGAATATCATCCTCATATTGTAGTTTCTTCCACAAGTCGGTTTGTAGGTAAACTCTGGCAATAATCAGAGTTTGAATTGAATCTTCAGGTGTATTAGCCACCTTATTCAATTCCTTATGAAACCCATCAATATAGTATTGGAGAGACTCATTCTTCTCTTGTCGTAAGTTGCAAAGGTAGCTTAACAATATTGAGAACTTTCGATTGGCCTGGAAGTGTCTAAAGAACAATGAGCTCATTTGCTGCCACAAGTTGATAGACCTTAGTGGAAGTGATTTGAACCAATGTTTAGTGTGGGCAATTAGGGTCACTGCTAAGCAACGACACTTTGCCAAGTTAGAAACTTAGTAAAGCTTTATGAGGTTGTTAAACTCATAGAGATGATCTTGCGGACCAGAGTTCCCATCAAATGCCCTCATGTCAAGTACTCTAAATCTTAACAGGAGAGGAGCAGTTAAAACTACTAGAGAAAAGAGAGATGTCTCAGCAACCTGCCTCTGCTCATTCTGTTGAGCCCTAAGCTAATCCAAAGCTCTCTGTAACTCCTCTATTTAAGGAAGCAGAGCCCTATGGGGATCACTTTCTGCAATGTAGGTACGCTTCCTATGATTGTGATTAATGAAAGAACGCAAGTCGGTGCTTTCTCTGCCCACGTCAGAACCTTCGGCCTGCCTTGACACATGTTGGCCTAAGCCTTGTGAAGGTGCTGAATGGCTTGGGGAGTTTTCTCGACCTCTGCAGTGGTCAGAACTGACACATTGATGGTGGATACTTCCCTCACCGTGATGGTCAGAACCATCATGCCGATGATAGTAGGAATCTCCCTACTGAGCACTCTTGTGGGGGTGCCTTTGCAATATGGCATAGGTCGGCTCTTGATGCGACATACTATCGAGTCGCTAAGCCAAGGGATTTTTCCATTTCTCATGACCAGCATTCACTTGCCCTTTTGAGCCTTTCAACCTATGTTCAACCACTTGTTTTCCTATACTTCTCTACGTTATAGTGTGCATGGTATGGGTTTTTGCTCATTTCCACACTTTCGAGCGACCTACAAGCATTTTTTGAGGTGGTACCACCCTGTCAGAATTTGGTGGCATGACCTGATCCAAATAATGTAGCCTCTGGCTCATCGTTTGGAGGGTGTTATTAAACTTCTCCAGGTAGCCTATCATAGCCAGATCTGCCTGAGAAGTCGAGGGGATGTCCCCTCTGGTACTTTGGGTAGGTGGAGCTACTTCGGGAGTAGTAGTCTTTTGATCGTGGGGAATCTCTTTGTTGTTGGTGCTAGCATGCTTGGTTTCAAGACCACAAGCCATGAGTTTTTATGGTTGACCTTTGTAGGTGAAACTAATTGTACAGTCGAGAAAACCGGGCAGAGAGCTGATGTGAATCAGGCCCTCCTTCTAGTGTCAAACTGTTGATGCGTGATTTTGACATCAACGACCTTGCACATGCAAAGTGCCTAAGAGGGTCTTAGAAATTACACGAGATTGATTTTGAGATATGGTTAAAGGTCATAATAACATGTAAAAACTTAATAGTAAATGAGACAATGAGAGTTTTATAGTGGTTTGGATACTTAAAGTGATTCCTACATCCACTGGTATCTTTTATATGAGTGTGCTTGGTGATTAGCCAAGTTTACAATAGGTCGCGAATAGTGAACAAAATTACAAGAGCTTGGTATTTAAAGAGAATATTAAGCTAGTCTCTTTCCCGTGGGTTGTCTTTGCTATTTGTATTTTGTGAATTCAGAGAGTCTGGTCCTGATTTTGTGAGGAGGGGGCTCTATTTATAGCCGTTGAGTTCAAGGTAATGATTACAAGTCTGCAAGTGGGTAGATGCCATGCAAATCATTCCTTGCATCCCATTGGTTGGTAACTTATGAAATATCTTCAAATTATATGGGGCTTGGACAAGTGTACAAACAAATTCATTCATAGACATAACTTGAATCAGTTGGGTTGGTGACATCTATATTCTTCCTTTCTTGGGGCGACGTGATAGATTCTGTGCGGTGCATAGCCTTCCTGAACTTTGATTGGTGCTCGTTAATGTAAGCTTGCATCAGCCCTGATTTTTTAGGCAAAACAATTTAAATATCACTTGTAATAAAATTAAAATAATTTTTAAAAGTAAAAGATAGTTTAATGAAGAAAGAAATTTTGCTATGGAATATATCCGGTTAGAAGTAATATAAAATTATATGTTTTTAATTACCTTTTTTTTTTTTAATTCAAGTTATATTTTATCGTTTTTTGGTAACACATAAATGTATTATTTTTCTTCAAAACATTGGTAATTATTCTAATATCAATAATTGTATGTGCTGCTTAATTGCATTCTTTTTTGGTCACATATAAATGTATTAGTTTTACTTGCTTGTACATTGCATTGGTTGCATACTAACTTCATCAACTCTAGGTTGTCTAATCTAATTAGATGCGTATCAACCACCAGATCAAGTCTCTGCTGAAGGAGAAGACAAGACCTTTACCTGCCAATAATAACAAGAAATTCATAAAATGAATAAAAGAGAATTTGTATTCTCTCCTAGTAGGTTAATATCCATCAATAAAATGGAGTTATAACGATAGCAAAAATATTTTCTCAATACATCCGAAGAGAAAAACTTCCCTTCCATGCTAGTACCCAATAAGAGACCAAAACTGTGCTGTGATTGGAGTTATGAAAGTGACTGTATTTTGACGATAAAAAGACTGTTTGTGTAATTAAATTGAGGTTATATTGAGACAATTGAAGAAATTTTGGATTATTAATGGAAAATCACATTTTATTTTTTCCTTACAATTTGTGCATGTTTGGAATGATTTTTGAGATGTTGTGAGTCAATATTAGGGTGTGGTTTATTTATTAGGTCTGAATTTGTCTTATTTATTCCGTTCAGGGGGTAAATTGTCATATTTTTAGGGGTTAATTTTGTCAGTTTTCATTCATGTAGGGACTGACAAAAATTTTCCAAACATACACTAGAACCTCTCCATAGTGAATAGTGATACTCTAAATAGGAATAATCTCCATGTAGTCATACAGTCCCAACTTGAGCTAGTTATAAATAAAAATAAATTTCACATTGTAATAAGTTATAATTTTTCTAGGTCTCGTCTTAAGGAACTTGCCTCTACATGGTAATAATTATATGCATATTACAAAAAATATATGCTATGTTATATTAAAGATTTAAGATAAAATAAAATATTTATCTAAAATTGTTTGAAACAATGATTTATGTTTTAACATTGTTACTATATCTTTTATCTTGCGGGTACATAATAAGCCATCAGTACGGACACCTTCTTGTTGAAACCAAAATATTTCTAGCTCTCAAGTATGTTTAGAGCTTCTTGGCATGAAATTTTTGGTATTTCTGTACTATCATCCTCAAGATTATCTCCTTCATCTTCTTGTCTAATTCCAATAGTGATTTCTTTTTCAGTTAAAGCATACACGACTAGTTGCTCATTTGGATTATTGAGGAAGACATTGATATCTATTTGATCAGTGTAGTGAAGCCGTCGAATTTGATCACTCAATTTTACAATGACTCTTTGATATCCATTTTGGTATTATCCTAATGCTACTAAAACAATAAATTGAAATCCTAATATAACTATTAAAACATGAATTATGAAATAAGAAATCAAAACAATAATTCTTGTAACTACACCTCCATTAAATTATAATCTCCTTATAATAATAAATTTAATTGGTCCCAACATTATGAGTATAGAAAGGTTCTACTGTATAAAACAACATGAATAGTTCCAGATCAAGAGCACCGCTCACCCCCAAAACACATCTCCACCGCTGGCGACCTTTCCCCTCCCATTTCTGGCGACTCCATAACTTCCCCTTGCATCGATCAGGTGAAGGAGATGATGGATCTTCTGGTTGGAAGGTGGAAGGTCGTCAAAAAAGGGGAGAAAAACCATCGGATGTTGAAACGTCGCCAGTGAGGGGAGGTAAATCATCACATCGATGCAAGGGGGAGCTTTGAAGTCACTGGAAATGGGAGGGGAAGGGTCGTCGGTGGAGCTGTGGTTTGGGAGTGAGCGGCGCTCCTGATCTAGAACTATTCATGTTGTTTTATACCATGTTTAGAAAATCCAAATCAGTCCCTGCATGAATGAAAAATGACAAAATCAACGCCCACAAATATGACAATTTACCCCCTGAACAGAATAAATGAGGCAAATTCAAACCTAATAAATAAATCACACCCTAATATCGACTCCCAACATCTCAAAAATCATTCCAAACATGCACAAATTGTAGGAAAAAATTAAAATGTGATTTTTCATTAATAATTCTAAATTTTTTTCAATTGTCTTAATATAACTTCAATTTAATTACACAAAGGATTTTTTTATCATTAAAATAGTCACATGACTCTAACATGATGCACACGCAGTCTTTATTGAAATTTGTTTTTATTTTGCTGTAGTTTTTTTTAAAATGATCACATATAAAGGTCTTGGTCTTTTTCTTCCACGCGACACAAATTAGAATTGACAGCATAGAATTAAAGAAGTCAAATAAATAAGACCCCCCAATGTCGGCTATAATGTTGGGAAGTGAAATGACAATAGATGATTAATTTAGTTGCCTTGCCAATTGCCATAGAATGCTTGGTCAAGTAAAAGATGTTAATGTTTTACAGCAGTGCAAAGGAAAAAGAATCAACAAATTGGACTCCAGCAAGGACAGGGATCAAAAAGTTGCAGGGTCTTATTATTACTTGAAGTTTGAAACAATAACGGGGCTAGTTTTAGTTTATTCAGTTCCGTCTGTGTTATTTAATTCTACTTTCAGGAGGCAACATTAGATTAACTAGAGTTTCCAATTTATTTGTAAGTGCTAGCTCTGCAGAGGTTAATACTGGAACCATAAGGATGATATGTTGCGGACAGATTACGGGATCCTTTCCCCGGTGATAGAATTGACAAAATATTTCATGGAATGAGCTTTCAGGCCCTCCATTAATATTGGAACCATAAGGATGATATATTGCAGACAGATTATTCACATTTGGTTATGACTTGAATATTTTATGATGTAAGAATTGGAAGATATATTCATGACGTCTCGGATCTGAGTCATGCAAGCAACGTAATCTGTTCCTCGATCAAAGTCCACACATTGACTCATAAATCATAACTGTGTCAACTGTTTTGAGTGAACTTGCGCACGCATTTTCGGGCCCGCACACACACATATATTCTCCAAAATAAACTCATCAAAATTTGATCTGAGTTCATTAATGGCTCCAAAAAGAGTTATGCTTGCAGTGTTCTTTGTCATCTACCCTCTAAAATTCTTCCCAGCAAAATCAGAAACTTGGGTTAAAGGTCGTTACTGGTATTCACGCAGCGCGCTCCCGGGTTTACGCATAAATTCTGCTCTCTATACACACCTTCATTGTGCTTTTGCTGATGTAAATTCATCTTCTTATGAACTCTCTTTATCAGAGTCTGATGAGAGAAAGTTCTCCAGTTTCACAGATACTGTGAAACAGAAGAACCCATCAGTCATGACTCTTCTATCAACTGGGGGTGGAGATGCAAGCTATTCAACTTTTTCTTCAATGGTGAGTTATTCATCTTTCAGAAAATCTTTCATTGATTCTTCAATGAGAACGGCTGGGCTTTATGGCTTCCAGGGCCTGGAACTTGGTTGGGCTTCCGCAAACTCTAGCTCTGATATGTACAACATGGGAGTTCTCTTTAAGAGTGGCGAGCCGCTATCAAGTTGGAGACAGGAAACTCTTGCCATGCACAACTTATATTGACTGCAGCTGTTCGTTTTCAACCAGGTTTAGATTCAAGAAGCTTCCCTGTAGAAGCGATGGAAGGGTACTTGGATTGGGTTACTGTTCAGGCTTTTGACTACTACACGCCTCAGCTCACTTCCGCTAACGCTGCTTTCTATGATCCAACTAGTAATGTTAGTACTTGTTATGCCTGGGAAAATAAAGGGCTGACGTGGAAAAATCGTGTGAAGGGCGACCTGCTCCCGTCAGAGCAACACGCACACGTCAGACCTGCCACATGATATGGAGCTCACACGCGTCCGTTTCTCTGCAGCAAATCGTGCGAAGTCAGCTTGGGAAGAGGGCAATGGGACATAAAGCCGGATTATATCCTGACAATCACACCAACCCATGGATTTAATGATGATTACACGCTTCAGTTTGATATAAAATGAAGAAGACCTCTTCATTAAGGGGATTCGGCCATTCTTTACATGAAAAAACTCTCTCTCTTGTAAAAAACACTTACTTTTCATAACTCTTATGTACGTCAGTCCGCTTCGCGACCTGACCCACACCAATATCAATACAAATCAGTGGACGTAGGACTTGCTACCTTAGCATCCGAACCACTTTAAAAGTCTTCTTTGCATTTATTTCACTTCATATATCCATTATCATGTGTGTTAATTCGTCAAATAGCAATACCCACGTGACAATTGGTTGGTGCAAAAAACGAGCATCAACAGTTTGGCGCTAGAAGGAGGGCCTGATTTAGTGTCTACCCTTCATCAGGATAATCTTTGACCTACTGGCCCTACAGCAGCAAATGGCCCGCCAATCTGAACCTGAGCAGGTCAACCAGCGTGCTGAAGGAGTCCCCCTAGCCCAGAGGGACATCCCTTCCAACATACCTCCAGTTTCGCAAAATGCTACCGGGAATATCCCAGCAGCTCCGCAACTGGACCCTGCCATCAGAAGCTACCTGGAGAGGTTCGACAATACTCTCTAGACGGTCAACCAGAGGTTGGACCGTTTGGACCAAGGCATGTCATCTACGACAACCGGAGCGGTGCAACCGCCAAAGACGCCTGCAGGTCGCGTGAAAGCACGGCAAAGGGCGATAGCCCGTGCCACGAGCACTGCAGCGCGTAAACGCAAGGGTAAGCAAGTGGCAAAAAGTAAGCCTACGGGCTCCCAAGGGCCAGCGAATACAAAAGGCGCCCCGAGCAGGGTGTCGGCAAAGCTGAGACTCGGTGAAAAAGTAGATCCCGAGCTGTCCCATGCCACGTCGCAGGCAAACCCAAGCGAAAATGCTGGACGCAATGATTCCTATCACCACCAGCAGAACGACCCCGATCGTTCTCATGCGGGTGGCCCCCACACCTCGCGGGGCGGTTCGTACCACCGCGAGGGTCGTGAAAATGCCCCGCACTATCCATCACCTTCACGCGCCTCTAGTCAGCGTGTGTCGAGCGCGGCTGGAAATACCGGCCGAGGCGAGGAGGAATCTGACCTCCGAACTCTCCTGAACCGCAACCGAGAAGGTCGGGCTCGCATGGGTGAAAGCAACCCCCATTTGGCTCCTTTACCACAGATTGAGGAGCTCCAGCGAGCTCTGGATAGACTAAGGGAACAGCAAAACGAACAGGCGCAGGTCGCCTCAGCATCCCCTTTTTCTCCCGAGGTGCTAGTTGCTCCACTTCCACCGGGATTCAGGATGCCAGATATGCGGCCGTTTGATGGAAACTATGATCCGCAGGATCATTTATATGAGTTCAACGACCTGATGGAGCTCCACCAGGTTTCGGACCTTGCAAAGTGCCGCTGTTTGGCCGTGACGCTGACCTCTCACGCCAAGCGTTGGTTCAGGTCGCTCCCAGCGGGATCTATCGGTTCGTGGCCTCAGATGAGCACGACGTTCCTGCGGCATTTCCAAGCCAATCGGAAATTTTCAATGCCCTTGAGCTACCTCAGCAACATAAGGCAAGAAAGAGACGAATCCCTGCAGTCCTACATTGACCGCTTCCACAGGGAACTCAACAAAGTGGCTCACGCACCAGAAGAGTCCATCCGAACTCTTATAATAGCTGGAGTTCGCCCGCAAACCGAACTGTGGAAAGAACTGCAGGCTGAGGACGATATTTCCCTCACCAGATTCTATAACCTGGCAGAAAAGTATCTCCGAATAGAGAACTCACTGGCAGCACTCCGCCGTCGCGATCACGGCACTTCCAGTAGTATGTCAGGTCGGGGAGACAATAGGCGAGTTGATCGCAAGGGAGACATTGACGGTCAGCGAAAAGGGAAGAAACCCCGCTACGAGCAGAAAAAGTCCTATGCTCCTGTCCCCCGTCGCGACAGCGACGAGACCCAATACACTCCGTTGAATGTGTCCATATCTGCGATCCTCGACAAATCCGAGGAAGCTAGCCTGCTCGGTGAGCCTGAACCAATGAAAACCCCCGCTACGGCTAGAAACAACAAAAAGTACTGCCGTTATCATCGGGAAAATGGGCATCTCACCGATGAGTGCCGAGCTCTAAAACAAGCTATCGAAGAGCTCATCAAGAAGGGACACTTCAAGGAGTACATTGATGACTCCCCGAAAGAAAACCAAGGGGAGCGAAAGAAAAAGCGTCGTGATCGCAGCGGGTACGACAGTGTTAACATAATCTTTGGAGGTCCGCACCTCGCGGGAAACACGCGAGGAGCGCAGGAAATATATGTTCGCGAAGCGCGCCATGACCCAATCAGAGTAATGAATACTTCGCAGCGACCTCCGAAAGCCAGAAAAGAGGAGCCAATCACCTTCTGAGAGAAAGAGGCAGCTCGCTTGCACCATCCTCACGAGGATGCTCTGGTAATCACGCCCCTGATAGGGTGTCATAATGTCTGTAGAATGCTTGTAGACAACGGAAGCGCTGTGAACATCCTGTTCAAATCCGCTTTCGACAGAATGAACCTGGTCGAGGCCGACCTGAAAACAGCCTCGATGCCTCTGTACGGTTTTACAGGGGATCACCTGATCCCCAATGGAACGATCCAACTACCAGTCACGCTCGGCGACTACGACGAGGTGACTAGGGTTACCGAATTTTTGGTCGTGGACTGTCCATCGGCCTTCAATGGAATCCTGGGGCTACCTCTGCTGAGAACCTTCAGGGCAGTCACTTCCATTTATCATCTCAAGATGAAGTTCCCCACTCCAACGAGGATAGGGGAGGTAAGCGGGTCGCAAAGCGCATCTCGTGAATGCTATGTAAGATCGGTCCAAATGGCCGACAAAGGGAAGTGCATTTCGCGATGTGCGCCCCGCCAGGCTATGGCGATCAGCCGGATTGAGCCACAGCCCGGTCCGGCGGAGGATAACATAGATCCGCGAATTCAGGAAATTCTCCCGAGCGGCCCGGTTGAGGATCTGTCCGAAGTCTCAGTTGATCCAGAAGAGCCGAGCCGAGCGCTAAAGATCGGAAGCTGTCTCAACCCTCAGCTCGCTTCCGAGCTGATAAGCTTCTTGAAGGAGAACATTGACGTGTTCGCCTGGTCGCACGCAGACATGGTCGGGATCAGCCCGGACGTTATTTGCCATGCACTGAATGTCAACGGTGAAGCGAAGCCAGTTCGCCAAAAGAGGAGGGCGATGGATCCGGAGCGGTACGCCGCACTAAAATCAGAAGTGGAGAACCTTCTCCGAAATGGATCCATTCGCGAGGCTCTCTACCCGACATGGGTTGCTAACCCGGTCCTGGTAAAAAAGCCAAATGGCAAGTGGCGAACCTGTGTAGACTTCAGCGACCTCAACAAAGCTTGCCCGAAAGACAGCTTCCCCCTGCCAAGAATCGATCAGCTCGTTGATGCCACCTCGGGGCACGAGCTGTTAAGCTTCATGGATGCTTACTCGGGATACAATCAGATCCGATGTATGGCCAGATGAAGAGCATACGACCTTCATTACGGATCGGGCTTTACTGTTACAAAGTCATGCCCTTCGGCCTCAAGAACGCAGGCCGACCTATAGAGGTTGGTCAACGAATTTCTGACCAGATCGGGAGGACAATGGAGGTCTATGTGGACGACATGCTGGTCAAATCCCAGGTCGCCTCAGACAATTCGCATCGCTGAGATGTTTGACATACTCCGACTCTACAGAATGAAGCTGACCTCTCAAATGTTCGTTCGGGGTATCGTCAGGAAAGTTCCTGGGATATATGGTCAATCAGCGGGGCATAGAGGTAAACCCCGAAAAGATTCAAGCTCTGCTCGATATGGAAAGCCCGACCAGCAAAAAACAGGTCATGAGTCTGAACAGGCGAATAGCGGCGCTTAGTCGCTTCATATCAAGGCTAACAGACCGCTGTTTACCATTCTTCAACGTCCTGAAGGCTAATAAGAGATTCGAGTGGACTCCCGAATGCGAGCAGGCATTCCATAATATAAAAGAACACCTTGGGAAGCCACCTCTCCCCTCTAAGCCTCTTCCACAGGAGACCCTGCTCGTCTACCTATCCGTGTCTCAGTTCGCGGTCAGTGCAGCTTTAATACGGGAAGAGGAAAAGGCTCAATGGCCAGTATTTTATGCAAGTAAGCGTCTGTCAAACGCCGAGATGCGGTACCCAGAGATGGAGCGACTAGCTTTTGCTTTGCTGGTCGCATCCAGGAAGCTGCGACCTTACTTCCATGTCCATACGATCAATGTAATGACGAATTACCCTCTCAGGCAGGTCCTCCAGAAACCAGAGGCCTCGGGTAAACTGCTCAAATGGGCCATGGAGTTGAGCCAGTTCGACCTAAAGTATAAGCCCAGGTCGACTATCAAAGGACAGGCTGTTGCAGACTTCATCTCGGAATTTTCCTATCTCCCAAGCGAGCAGCAGCCTAGCGAAGTCGGGCAAGAAATTATTCAGAACCTGTCGACCTGGAACCTCTACGTCGACGGGTCATCAAACAGGAAAAGAGCCGGCGCGGGTCTTCTCCTTGTGAGCCCCGAGGGGGCTCGGGTTCACGGTATCCTCTGATTCGGATTTAAAGCGACCAATAATGAGGCCGAATACGAAGCCTTGCTCGTCGGGTTGCGACTTGCCAAAGAAATGGGTGCAACCGCGATCAGCATTTACAGCGACTCTATGCTGGTCGTCAACCAAATCCTAGGGGAATACCAAGCCAAGGAAGAGAACATGGTCCGCTACCTGAAAGAGGCTAAGGCGTCTCTGGGGTCGTTTGAGCGCTTTGAAATCGCTCAGATCCCCAGAGAGAGCAATTCTATAGCGGACGCCTTGGCAAAGATAGCCTCGTCATTGGATTCAGAGGCTCCTGATAGCATTCCTGTTCGCTTCGTCGACGCTCCAACTATTAGCTCGACCGAACAGGTCTTAAATGTGGCCCAATCGGATTCCTGGATGACTCCCATCGTCCAGTACCTCAAGGATGGGATCTTGCCTAGCGACAAGGTCGAGGCAAGGGTCCTACGAGTAAGGTCTGCTCGTTTCACACTCATCGGGGATCAGCTGTACAGGAGAGGATTCAGTGCCCCTCTCCTCCGATGTGTGACCAGTGAAGAGGCAGACTACATCATGAGGGAAATTCATGAAGGGATCTGCGGTAACCACACAGCAGCTCGATCTCTTGTGAACAAGGTTGTTTGTCAAGGATACTATTGGCCCCGGATCCAGGAAGATGCATACAACTTTGTCAAGAGATGTGACAAGTGCCAGCAGTTCGCGAACATTCCGCGAGCCCCATCTCACGAGCTGATTACTATGTCTAGCCCCTGGCCATTTTCCATGTGGGGGATCGACCTTATCGGCCCCATGCCAGTTGGAAAGGGAGGGCTCAAGTATGCCGTGGTCGCGGTAGACTATTTCACAAAATGGGTTGAAGCCGAGCCGCTAGCCGCGATCACGACTAGGAAGCTAAAAGATTTTGTTTTCAAGAATATAGTGTGCCGCTACGGAATTCCTCACACCCTAATCTCGGATAACGGGAAGCAATTCGATAATGAAGAGTTCAAGCAATTCTGCGACGAGCTAGGGATCCATAAAAAGTTTGCCTCAGTCGCCAGACCGCAAGCGAATGGCCAAGTTGAAGCAGTCAACAAGACCATCAAGCACACCCTGAAGGCCAAGCTCGGGGCAGCCAAAGGAAATTGGGCTGACGACCTCCCCGAAGTCTTATGGGCGTACAGGACAACTCCAAGATCCTCCACCTTGGAAACCCCATTCTCACTAGCCTATGGCTGCGAAGCGATGATCCCTGTAGAGGTCGGAACTGGTTCTCTTCGGAGGGACTTGTACAATGAGGTCGAAAACGAAGCGCTTATGAGAGCAAGTTTGGACCTGGTCGAAGAGCACCGCAACAAGGCTTCGCTAAGGGTAGCAGCCTACCAGTAGCGAGCAAAAAGGTTCTTCGACTCAAAGGTCAAGCGAAGAGACTTCCAGGTCGGAGACCTTGTGCTAAAGGAAGTTCTCATTGGGACCAGAGAGCCAAGTGCGGGGGTACTAGGGCCTAACTAGGAAGGTCCGTACCGGGTCGACAAGGTAATCAGACCGGGGACCTACCATCTCAAAAGATTGAATGGCTCCAAAGTACCCTGAGCTTGGAATGCCGAGCACCTCCGGCCATACTATCAGTAATTCCGAACTCAACTCAGTTTTTGTCAATTTCTTTCAAGTATCACTTTGTTCGCTCGAAACAGTTCGTATGTGTTCTGTTCGCATGTAAGAATTTGTAGACAATTGCTTATGTAAATCGCAAATTGTAAATTGTACATATAATATATGAAAAAAGCGAACTGCAAATTGTAAAGATAGTTCCATTCATTTACAAACAAAAAGAGTCAAAAGACCCGATTACAATGGGGACAACTTATTACGCTTAAGGCTGGTCAGGGGGATCCTTTGAACCAGAACCCCCTGCCTGGTCGGGTCGTTGGGCGCCCGCGGCTTCCAGATCGTCCTCTTCGGCCATGATCCGCAAAGTCGCTTGCCAACACTCCAGGAGGTCGGACATGTCCAAATCCGAGTTCATTACTCACAGGGAGTAAATAGACCCGATTGCCCAGTCCGCGGCCTTTTCTTCCAGCTCCTCTGACTGATTCTGCATTTCTTCAGTCAAGGAAGTGATTTTGTCCTAACTCTCCTGGAGCTCGGCCTCGAGAGCTTGCCTGTCTTGCTCAGCTCGCTGAGCCCGTGCGAAGGTCTCTTGGAGCTCCTGGTCCTTTTCTCCGACCTCCTTGGAGAGCCTGGCGGTTGTCCTTTGAAGTTCTTTAACTTCCTCCGCACGTCGGTCGAGTTCCATCTTTTGGAAATCCACCGTTCGTAAAGTGGCATCCTTTTGGTTCAGATACCTGTTCGCCGCTTCGAACGCTTCTGTTCTTTCCGCTTCGACGGACTCCAAGCTCTGCTTCAGCTTCGCGACCTCTTCCTCCAGGTCGCTTGTCCCCTTTGCGGCCCCCAGCCGCGTCTTTTCCATGGCCATCCTCATCGCAAGTAACGCCTGCGAGCAAGATATGAGTTAGGAATAAATCAGAATGAAGTTTTAAGTCCAGCTCGTTTACCTTGCTCAGATGCTGGAACGACCTGGTCATCAGGTCGTCGCCCGTGTCAGCGAACTCATCGTATGACTCCGATAGCTCGCACTCGAGCAGGCCATAGACTATCGGCTGCAGGTGCTCGGGCAGACTCCCTAACTAGTCTAGGACTGGTGTGTCCTTCGCCTTGCCGGTAGTGGCCGCCTCGCTCGCGGGCTCCTTGCCCGACCTCCTGGATTCCTGGCGTGTCCTCAGAGGCTCCTCCTCGAATTCGGTCTCAGACTCTTCGGCCTGGACCTGTTTCCTCTTCTTGGACCTTTGGGCCGGAGCCTTCCGCCTTGGGCGAGCAGATGGCGCCTGAGCGACCTGTTCCGTCCTGGTCGCTTCTTGCGCAGGACGGGGCTGCGAAGGCGCAGAAGCTCGTAGCGGCTGCGCCGGAATAGGACGGGCAGCTTCGGCCGCTCTCTCCCTCCTCGATCGAGGGAAAACGAATGGTGCTCGGCAGGACTGCCCGGACTCCTTTGGGGGAATGGTCTCTGCATTTAAATTCGTCAGTAAGGAAATTTATTCCACGACCAGAAAGGGACCAGTATAACTTACCTTCTAAGGGTTCTAACGACGCCTTGTCGCTGAAAAAACCGTACTTCCGCAGGTTCGCGGTTGTCACAAGCTTCCTCGCGTCCCGTCTCTCCTCGTCCAGTACTCCAAAGGATACAAGCCTGTCTGGGTCGGCGAGTAGCCTCTGCTCGGTCGTTCTATTAACTGCAAAAGAAAACAGGTCGTTATTATGGATCAAGCGAGCAGATAATGAACTCAGCGAAAAAAAACCTACTTGGATCCTGAAAATGGCAGTGGCCGTTATAAAAGAAAAAGAAAAACTTTGTCTCGTAGGCCCCCGCATTGCTGGGATAGCTATGTATCCCCGCAGTAATGGTAGGTCGCCGAGACAAATAGTAAGAATCCTTGTCCCTACTCTTCTTCAGGTAGTAGGCGACACCGAGCTCCACCGCCGACGGCTCCCCCAAGCCGTTCTCGCAGCACGCGATGTACATCGCGACAGCGATGACATACGCGTTTGGCGTCAGCTGCATTGGTGCGATCCCGAAATGATCCAGGACCGACCTGATGAAAGGATGGAAGGGAATCCTCCCTCCACCCTTGAAGATCTCCTCAGAGATCGCGGCAAGGCCATTGGGCAGACGCCGTGACGGCCTAGTGTGGTCGAGGAACACCTCCGCACGGATGTCGAACTGCCTCTTTATTCTAGTATATTCCTCGGAGGTGAGAATCGAGTAGACATCGAGAGCTGCGTCCTCGGGAGCTCCCCGCGAGGATGAGCTGGCTCCTTCCTCGGGTCTGGATGTTGACGATTCCATTCCAGTCTGCAACATCGACAGACACGGTCATTTAGGCCTTCGTGTTTGTCCCATGCGGCGGCAGGGGACAAATACTTAAAACCTAGCAGTGGCTCAAGCCGCCATCCACGGCTCGAATCCAATGATGGCGTCGCGTCTCCGATGAAACACCGAGAGACCCAACGCCATGGTCCATCCAAACCAGTGCAAAATAAAAAAAAAGAAAGGAGAACCTTACTCTTTGGGATGCGAAGCTGAGGCCGAAATTTGTTTCGGTTGCCTGAAAAGCACCGATCGGAAGAGAATGGTTCCTGGTTTGCAAAGGTTTGTCACTCGGAGCAAAAGAAATTTCGGTGACCTCATCTGAAAACTACAAGTTTTTATATGGATTGCGAATCGATGGTTACCACCCCTCGGAACCGAAACGACAGCTCTCTCTCTCTCCGCATTAAATGCGCCCCACGTCGCATTAAATGCCGTGATAAGAGTCGTCATTTCGAATCCACGTCGCATTAAATGCCGTGATAGGGGTTGTCGTTTCGAATGCGTTACATAGTCAATGCTGTCAAAACGGCGTCGGGTCAGCACACAACGCATTTAATGTGTCTGACAGACGCTTTAACGCGTGCAGAGCGCCTGACAGCGCAGAGCCAGGTTCATTGAACCTCTAAGGTACAGAAAGGAGCGTCCATCAGGTCCAGGTCGCTAGGATGAAGATTGTCAGGTCGCTTAGGCAAGGGATCGCGCGAGATCGTGTTCGCCACGAGTCCTGTGCCGAGCTCATCCCATTCAGGTCGGAGCGACCAAAACCTCCAATGTGACTTAGTTTCCAAGGCTCCATCCTCAAACCTTAAAAACTAGGGGGCTTCTGTTATGCCTGGGAAAATAAAGGGCTGACGTGGGAAGGTCGCGTGAAGGGTGACCTGCTCCCGTCAGAGCAACACGCACACGTCAGACCTGCTACATGATATGGAGCTCACACGCGTCCATTTCTCTGAAGCAAATCGTGCGAAGTCAGCTTGGGAAGAGGGCAATGAGACATAAAGCCGGATTATATCCTGACAATCACACCAACCCATGGATTTAATGATGATTACACGCTTCAGTTTGATGTAAAATGGAGAAGACCCCTTCATTAGGGGGATTCGGCCATTTTTACATTGAGAAACTCTCTTTCTCTTCCCTGTAAACACATTTACTTTTCATAACTCCTATGTAAGTCAGTCCACTTTGCGACCTGACCCACACTAATATAAATACAAATCAGTGGACGTAGGATTTACTACCTTAGCATCCGAACCACTTTAAAAGTCTTCTTTGCATTTATTTCACTTCATATATCCATTATCACGTGTGTTAATTCACCAAACAGTAATACGCACGTGACAATAGGTTGGTGCCAAAAACGAGCATCAACAGAGCTAGTTGATGATGAACATCCATTAAAATACAAGCCATTTGATCATAACGGATTACTTCAGTTCTTTCAATCAAGCAATGTCCCAAATAAAACGGACGGCGACTGCATAAAAGCCTACTGCGGCGTTTAATCATCACTGAACTTCAGCTGCGTGCACACCTATGTTAAATTTTATTCATGTTCAGAGTTTGTTCAGTTAATTAATAAGGGTTTTTCAGAATATTCTTCCATGGCTTTCTTGTATTTGGATTTGTCATTTTCATTTTCTTGCAATAATTCTGTACCTGTTCTGTTTACTAATGGAATTCTTCTTTTTAAATAATCGCAGGATCACGAGTTCATACAATCTAAAAATTATCCTGTTAATACGAGACTATGACTTTTTTTTCTAGTTAAATAATGTATTTCATGTGTGAAACTTAGGGTTTGAACAAAGAATTTGGGAGAAAAATTAGAGAGAAGATGAGTATTTGGATTTCAGTAGATTCAATGATTAATTAGCTCTGTGTACAGTAACTGTATTATAACAAACAAACATGGACTATAACGGCATCACGTTGCCTTAGACTAGAAAACGACGACGTTGTGACGTACAAAGTAAAATAGCTGCTGAAGGCCTTCTTAACATCATGCTATAGATCGAAGATTTGTGAATTTCTTCTGGTCTGCAGTGCACTGTGTTGAGACATCAATTGAAGCAACATATTTTTTCTAGCTAATTTTAACATTTGTGTCAACATAATAAGTTGACACAAATGTAAATTTTGACATTCAACCTTTATCTTTAAAATGATCCAGTCTCAACTTATAAGAAATGAAAATATAATTATATACAATGATCAGAATATGAATGAAAAGTTACAAATAACCCTTTAAGGGTGTGTTTCGTTGAGAGTAAACCTTCCGTTATTGAGGTAATGTCATTTTATATTACTTATATTACTATGTTTGGTTGTTAAGTAATATAAGATTCTAATAATTTTCTAAAACCAAGAGTAATTATTGTTGATTATATAAGTGGTAATCTATGAGTGGATCCAATACTATTCAAACATTGTCCTGATTAGAGAATTATATATATATATATAGTATTATTCTTTTGTACAAAATGGTTAGTACACATAGTATTATTCATTTGTGTTAGGTATGAAAAATCTATTCCACAAGATTAATTCTGAAGATGTTTTGATAAGATTTTGAAATAGCCAATTAAAAAGCTCATTGGCGAGTCAGCCCAACCATATTTTACTATTATAATCAAGAAAAATGCTAACCTTACTCACTTCTCTTACTTACCTTTGTTAAAATGACATATGGTATCCGTACTATGCGCATGGTACCTGTACTATGCTTTATATTTACAAAAGTGAATAAGAGAAGTGAGTTACGCTAGCATTACACTATAATCAAATGAGAAATGACTTTTGCCTTCTAGACGCAGAATGCCAACACCACCAATACAAAGTAGTTGCTTTTAGGTTTCTTCCTTCTAATTTCCTTTCCTTTTGGCTAATTGTAACTCATCCAATCTTATAATTTAATTAGGCTTGCTGCTGCCACATCACAAATCATTCGATATCTTTTTTCCTGTAGTATTTGCACAATCGTACTTGATTTTTTATATTATCATACATCTCTGTTCTAAAATTCGTTAAATAATCTTTAAAAACTTATATAATGTGATACAAGTTGTCTTGGCAATCCTAACTTTTTGACAATTCTTATCATTTTGGCTTTTTCATAAAAAACATTATAGTTAATTGACTTCGTTAAACAAAGGCTGCTCAACTTGTTTTTATTATTTTTTTCCTACTTGCGAATTTAAAACAAATCCCTCCCACTCTAGTCCGAGTTGGGTGGGGTTTAAGCACGTGAAAACTTGTACCTTCTAAATATTTAGATCTCTGAGAGTGAAATTTCAGAAGCCATCTTATCCTACCTCTCAAAAATGGCCATCTCCAATACGAAGAGGATTCTTTGCTGGTGCAAACGGGTGAGGGCCGATGATTGCTGGTGCAAACGGGTGGGGGTAATGGGGGTTTGTTAATTCACTATCCTACCCTTATTTATAACAGACTTTTGACCATCTTGTCATTCTTCACAACGAAATTTACTAATAGAATTGTACTTTGGATAGTATAATAGTATTTTAAAAGTCAGTGAATGACAATATGTTATTAGGCTATTATTTGGGTGGGAAAAAGTCGTTTGCTCCATATTATATATTAAATATTTTTTCTTATAATGATCAATAAAGATCAATGGATTGAAGATCTACAAAGATATTAAAAAAGTGAGGAGGGTAATAAATCTATATAAGACAATGATTGATGTTCTCTTGTTTAACACACTCATCACATAATCTTATAATATTGTATAAAATTGAGATCTCAACTTATAAGAAATGGAAATATAATTATATATAATGATAGAATATGAATGAAAAGTTACAAATAACCATTTAAGAGTGTGTTTGGTTGAGAGTAAACCTCCCGTTACTAAGGTAATATCATCTTATATTACTTAGATTATCATGTTTAGTTGTTAAGTAATATATATAAGATTCTAATGATCTTCTAAAACCAATAGTAATTACTGTTGGTTATATAAGTGGTAATCTGATTACCTTTATTTTCTTAGGTATTTTAAGATTACTTGGTAATTTTAATTTTATTACAATTTTACCCTTAACTATTAAAATTTTTGGACAAAAATACCCTTATTTTGAAATTAATTTATATGAACCTATCATTACAATTTTATCCCTAATTAATTAAGTTTTTGGACAATAATGTACTTATATTTAAAACAAATTGCAGGTCACCTAGGACCGCTACAACTCGCCAACGACCACCATTGGCTGTTAGCCAACCACCTCTGATAGTCATCGAAACGGTGCACGACCAACATATCTAGTCGACCGTGCACCGATCTAGCCATTTTCGGCCATATCGATGGTCGAAAATGGCCAAATGGCTATATCTGGCTGAAAATGGCCAGATCCATGATCGTTAATAGCCAGATCTATTCTGGCTAGAATAGTTTGGCTGTTAACACCTAGAATTCTTACGCACAACACCAAAATAGATCTAGCCATTAACGACCATTGATTTGGCTAAAAACAGCCATAATAGATCTGACCGTTTTTGGCTAGATCCACGTCCAGATCGGCGCACAGTTGGCCAGACTCAACCGGTTGTGTGCCTTTTTGCTGACTACCGATGGCGGACGGCGGTGGTGGCCAATGGTCAGTAGTGGCTTGGGGTGGGTGGGAGTGATTTTTTTACAAATTAAATTTTTATATGGTTGGGGTGTTTTGGCAAAATTTCAATTGTAGGGGGTTAAAAGAGATAATTGAAAAATTAATATTTAAAAAGGAGGGCAATTTAGTAATCTATATAACATATCCACTAATTAATTTATTCCAACCTAATCAAACACATTTTCCTAAATATTCCTAATAATCTTCATGAAAATCTATCTTTCTATTAATATAACATTCCCAATAATACAATATTTTCTATACCAAACACACCCTAATAGTTGTTTCTATTCTATATAGTTAAGTATATGATGCAATCTGTGTCTCAAAAGCATCATTGGTTATTATGTATCCTAAAAAACAAATGTTCGTGGAAAATTTATATATTATTGATTAAAAAAAAAAAATTACTCTATCCAGGTATGGTATCATGCCCATAAATTTACGTTTTATTCGTATCTCTCTCCCTTTATATGTTTTCTTGAAAAAAAAAAAAAAAAAATCCTTTAATATGTATGTTTATAACACATAGCTCTCTATATATAATCCCCAATTACAAGATAATTAACAAGTTCACGTCAAAAAAAAAGTATAATGAAGACAAAGTGCCTAACTAATTTAAAGATTCTTCAAAACTAAAGTAGACTATTTTTTATGAGTGTTATATATATATATATATATAGTTATGATGTTATGATGTTGTAATATAATTATACGAGGATTATACATATTCACTTATACATCTTTATATATAAAATATTATTTCATTCTAATGAGTGAATCCAACACTATTCAAACATTGTCCTAATTAGAGAATTATATATATGTGTGTGTGTTTTTATTTTTGTTTTTGTTTTTGTGTTTGGTATGAAAAATCTATTCTACAAGATTAATTCTGTAGATGCTTTGATAAGATTTTGAAATAACCAATTAGAAAGCCCATTCGCGAGTCAGCCCAACCATATTTTACTATCATAATCAAATGAGAAATGACCTTTGCCTTCTAAACGCCGAATGCCAACACCACCAATACAAAGTAGTTGCTTTTAGGTTTCTTCCTTCTAATTTCCTTTCCTTTTGGCTAATTGTAACTCATCAAATCTCATAATTTAATTAGGCTTGCTGCTGCCACTAATTGGTTAATAAAATCTCACCTATCAAGCCCGTCAGTCAATTACACAAATCAAACCCTAATCAATTTCATATATCAGGCTCATCCCATCCGCCTTCCACATCACAAATCATTCGGTATCATTTTTCCTATAGTATTTGCACAATTGTACTTGATTTTTTATATTATAATACATCTCTGTTCAAAATTGGGATAATTGATTCCTAAAATTCGT
Organism: Pistacia vera; assembly: GCF_008641045.1. Taxonomy (NCBI): domain Eukaryota; kingdom Viridiplantae; phylum Streptophyta; class Magnoliopsida; order Sapindales; family Anacardiaceae; genus Pistacia; species Pistacia vera. The sequence goes on along the minus strand of NW_022196026.1, from coordinate 425,470 downwards.
TAAATAATCTTAAATAACTTATATAATGTACACAAGTTGTCTTAGCAATCCTAACTTTTTGACAATTCTTATCCTTTTGGCTTTTTCATAAAAAATATTAGAGTTAATGGACTACGTTCAACAAAGGCTGCTCAACTTGTTTTTATTATTTTTTTCCTACTTGCGAATTTAAAATAAATCCCTCCCACTCTAGTCTGAGTTGGGTGGGGTTTAAGCACGTGAAAACTTGTACTTCTAAATATTTAGATCTCTGAGAGTGAAATTTCAGAAGCCATCTTATCCTACCACTCAAAAATGGCCATCTCCAATACGAAGAGGATTCTTGTTATTCAATTCTTTGTGATCATCACCTTGTTATTTTTAAAAATTCCGGCTGCGAGTGCTTTATCGTTCAACTTTTCTAGTTTCAGTTCTAATCGGGAAAACATGACATACCAGAGAGCTTACCCACAAAACCAAGTTATTTTACTAGCCTCAGGAAACGGCATGTTTGGTCGGGCCACATACTATAAACCTCTGCGCCTTTGGGACAATGCCACGGAAAATCTCACAGACTTCACGACTCATTTCTCTTTCATTATTGATTCTGAAAACAGAAGTGCTTATGGAGATGGGTTGACCTTCTTTCTGGCGCCTCAAGTTTCAATGATTCCTGTGAACGCCACGAGAGGAGGGTCTTTTGGTCTTGCAAACGATGATGAGCGATTAAATTCAACCTCCAATCCATTTTTTGCTGTGGAATTTGATATTTATCATAACCACTATGATCCACCTAGCATCCGTGAACATGTGGGTATCGACATCAACTCTTTGAAGTCTGTGAAAACTGTGGCATGGTGGAGTGATGTCATGGGTGGAAGAAGAAATGAGGCATGGATCAATTACAATTCTAGCACAAAGAATTTGAGTGTTGAGTTCACTGGTTTTAGAAATGGTACCATTGTGAAGCAGCACCTTGATTATAAAGTCGATTTGAGGCTTTATTTACCTGAGTTTGTAACTTTTGGTTTCTCAGGGGCAACTGGAAATGCAACTGCAACACATACAGTTAACTCGTGGGAGTTCAGTTCAAGCTTGGAAGATGGTAATTCAACTAATCCGCCAGTAAGCCCAAATCTTGTTGACGGTAGGAAAAGCAAAACCGGGCTGGCTGTGGGATTGGGTATTGTTGGTGGTGTGTTGGTTGCCGGGTTGGTTTTGGTTCGGCTGGCTTGCTTTGGTAGGAAGAGAGATGGGAAAGATGAAGAAGAAACTATGGATAATGAATTTGAAAGAGGAACTGGACCCAAGAAGTTTTCGTATGAGGAATTAGCAAGCGCTACAGATAATTTTAATGACGAAAACAAGTTAGGACAGGGAGGTTTTGGTGGGGTTTATAGAGGATTTATGAAGGACACCAACTCTTATATTGCAGTTAAGAAGGTCTCCAAAGAGTCTAAACAAGGGATAAAGGAGTATGCATCAGAAGTGAAAATCATTAGTCGATTGAGGCACAGGAATCTGGTGCAACTTCTGGGTTGGTGCCATGAGAAAAAGAATCTTCTACTTGTTTATGAATTTATGCGTAATAGCAGCTTGGATTGCCATCTTTTCAAAGGAAAAAGCTTATTGACATGGGAAATGAGGTACAAAATTGCTCAAGATTTGGCTTCAGGATTACTATATTTGCAAGAAGAATGGGAACAATGTGTGCTGCATAGAGACATCAAATCAAGCAACATTATGTTAGATTCAAATTTCAATTCAAAGCTTGGGGATTTTGGGTTAGCTACATTTGTTGACCATGCAAAAGGGTCACATGCTACCGGTTTGGCTGGAACTCGGGGCTACATGGCACCTGAATGTCTCAAAACAAAGAAGACCAGCAAGGCATCAGATGTTTTCAGCTTCGGTGTAGTTGCACTGGAAATTGCATGTGGAAGAAGATCAATAGAGCACAAATATGAGGAGGATCAAGTTTCATTGGTACCTTGGGTTTGGGAGTCATATAGAAATGAAAGACTTCCGGATATTGCTGATAAGAAGTTATGCATGAATTTTGACGTGAAACAGATGGAGTGTTTGTTAATTGTGGGGCTCTTGTGTGCTCACCCAGACCGTAATCAGAGACCATCCATAAGGCAAGTTATTCAATTTCTTAATTTTGAGTTAGCTTTGCCGAATCTTCCACCAAATATGCCTGCTTCCAATTATGATCACATGCTATGTACGGCTGCAGCTGTAGGGTCAAGCCATGCGCCTTCTCAGTCTTTGACTATTCTACGTTAATCCATTTGTAAATTTTATTAATATTTTTGTATGTTATTCTATATCTGCCGCGTTAAAGTGAAAATTAATGCCATACGGTAATCTTTTTACTACATGATTCTTTTGTCTAATATCAGGGCCGTTTGTTTTGTTATTTTTGGATATGATTTTGAGAATAATATTGGATAATTGAATATGGTAAATATTACGAGGTAAAATTTAAAAATTAATAAAAAAATTTCATAGGTTTGTTAATTTAACTAAACACCCCAATATATAAAAAATTTGTAAAATAATAAAAACACCCCTACCCACCCATAGTGCCAGATTCCGGTCATCACTGTCGGAATCTAGCCGAAAAACGGCGTTACGATGCAGATCGGTCAGATCTGGCTGGTTGTGTGTCGATATGGCATTTTCCAGCCAAATCTACTGGAATCTGGTCGAAAAAGGTCAGATCTAAGGTCAGATCTGGCTGTCGATAACCGTAAAAGGCTAGATTTAGTCGTCAACGATGGCCAGATCTGGCCTTTTCTGGCTAGATCCACTGTGGATCTGATCAGAAAAGGCTAGATTGGTGAATTACAGACCATTTTCGATCGTTTCTACGCCGTTATGACAGATTTCGGCAACTATGGGTGGGTGGGGGTGTTTTTGTTAATTTTTAAACTTTTTTTTAGGGGTGTTTATTAAATTAATAAATATAAGGGGTTTAAAAGTAATTAAAAAATAAGATAGTATTTCTTAAATAATAAAACAAATAAGTATTTTGGGAATAAGATTGAGAATATGAATAGGAATAACCAATCAAAGGCACCCATAGTTTCTACCCATAGTTTCTATTTAATTTCGTTAGAAGATTCCTTCCTGTCATTGGATTGACTTTGTCCAAGTAATTTAATGCCCTTAATACAAGCTTCCACATCTTTTTGCCATATGTGATGCTGATTTAATATTCTTATTTAAATAAAATAGAGGGGTGAAAAACCTAATAATTATTCATGCGTATTTAAATTTTAAAAAAAAAAAAACCATTCACTATCTTAATTTATTAACATGTTGAGATCATCTAATAAAATAGAATCACTATCTTAATTATAACATGGTAAGACCATCTAACCAAATAAAAACACGAATCTTAGTTTTTATACCACTTCTCGCGATGGTAGTTATTTATAAAGAATATTGGGTTGGGTAATCATGATAATGAATGAATAAAAAAGTAAAATTAAGATATTGGGTTGGATAATCGCGATGGTAGGTAGTTCATTAGACGACGGCGTTTCAATTAAATGCATCGAGTTTAACGAAGCTTGTGACGATCAAAGAGCAAGGTTTTTTTTTTTTCCTCAAAGTACTGGAGCTAGAATGGACAGATCCCACGACTCAAAATTGCTCTAATTGTGTTTCTTGTAATAAGGAAATGGTTGTCAGAGGGATTACCAGCTTAGATGCTTTGTACTATAAAAAAAAGTATTCTATCATTTTTTTTCATTAATGAAGTTGAAGATACAATTTCTCTAGCTCGTTTTCTCTGAAATTTAGTGTTTCTAGTCTGAAATTTTACATGGTATCAGAGCTTCTAAGGCTCACATCGCCATGGAATCGCTAAAGATTACTTTTCCTGTCAACAAAACTGAAGATGATGCACGTGTTGAGGCTGAATATTTAGAAATGTCATGAACTTTGCTACAAACGTAGCAACCCTGCAGATTCGACTTAGAATTTTGTTCCTGACCTGATTACCGCAATTTCAGTAAAATTCTTGGAGAAGAACTGCAATGACTGGAAATCTCAAGCGTTTCCAACTCTAGTCTCATTTGAACTTGATGGCCTTGTGATTGGAAAAAAGGTAGTTCGGCTCCTTTTCTTACTGAATTGGTTTTATTCAAATCTTGCTTATTTTCTTGGAAAAGAATGGATCAATTATTGGAGGAAATTTAAGCACGTGCCTTATGAAGTTTGGACTTGAGAATATGGCCTTGAAAATCGTTTGTTTTTTTTTTTTTTTTTTTTTTTTTTTTTCAGTTCGAAATACTGACTACTGAGGCAACCTAAGTATAATTAAAGCAGCAAAAAGGGCTAGGGTGTAATATTTAAACGTTTAGGGTTATAGTAAAATAACAGAAGTTGGATTTAAAATTTGAAAATGCAAAACAAATTCCTGTGAAACTTGCGCAAAACACGATTAAACACCACCCTTTCTCTCTGGTTTTTCTTCCGTTTCGCCATGAATTTTTTTTGCTCTTGCATTTTTGCCATTCCCCTGTTAGTGACAATGGTGAGATTAAAAAAAAAAACCAAAAAAAACCTAGCCACTCTTGAAATTGTAGGCGCCAATGGTTCTTCCAAAAATGGAGAAGAAGAGGTTTTAGTGGAGGAACTTCCGATGACTGAAGTTGCTTCACCAGGAGAGGACAATTCATCGGCAAAGGAAGAGAGCAAGGCACCCACAATGTAGCTGAAGACAATGACGCCGGCAAAAAGTTGGCCGAGAGGTGGAAGAAGAGGAAGAACATGTAATATTCATTGATATTTTATGAAGATATTGGTTGTAGGCGCTATTTGGGGATATTTACTTGGTGTTGGTATGATTGGAGAAGTTTGGGTGATGGTACATTTTGTTGAGCACTTAAAGGGCATCAGGGGAGTGGGTGTTTTGACTAGGGAAGCCAGGCCTAGTGAGGTTGTTTGGCTGGACTTGGCAGAAGAGTGCGAAAATGCATTTTTAAGAAGAAGGGGAGGGGGGGGGGGGGGTGCGGGGGGCTTTTGGGGGGAGAGGGTGGTTTGCTGTTGCATTCTGCAAGGCTAGCCATGCGTAGCTGCGAGTGTTGTGTCACACACAAGCAAGCCCCAAGCGCCCCCCTCTTTCGGTTGCATTCACACTCTTCTACCAACTCCAACCAACCAACTTGCCATGACAACATCCTAGGGACTGCCTTGGTTCCCTGGTCTCTCGAAGCCAAAAAACCCCATCCCCCGATGCCCTCTAAGTGCTTGACAAAATGCAACAATCACCCAAACTTCTTTGATCAAACCAACAACAAACCTATATCCCCCAGATTGGCAGCCTGTGTTTGTTTTCGTTTCTTTTAGGCGTGGTGCTCCTATGCTAATATTCAATTCTATCTATTTACAATGTTCTAGGAGCATAAATATTAAGGAATATGGCTTGAGGTTGTTATGGATGTTTTACTGTACTTCCCTGCAAGGGTTACGATAAGGTCAAGTTGGCAAGTCTTTTCCAAAATTAAGGAGTTCTAGGTGGGTAGAGGAAAGGTATGGACTGGTTTAGAAGGAGTTGTTTCGGTCACTTTGTGGAGTTAGGCGAAAATTGGAATAGGGGCTTCTAGGAGCAAGTTGCACATTATCTTTTGCGCACTCTATTAGATGCAAAAAGAGAAATGAAATGTGGTTTGTGGTGGATGGGAAGTCGGTGCATTTCAGGATGATGGAATTTGTTGATGATAGGCTTCAATTGTGGGCCATTTCAAGAGCAAAAGTGGAAGAGAGGTTAAAGAAGAGCAAGGCAACACAAAATTTGTTAGAAAGGTTTTTGGGGGGTAACAAGTATGTTTCGGACAGATTTAGAGAAGAGGTTAGATGCAGAAGGCAATAATTATACCTCTTCAGAGAAGTTAAGAATTTGTTGATATGGTTCATGCATTCCATCCTTATAGCTGTGGACTCAACGAAGTCGTTAACTTGAATGGGAGTGATTTGCAAGTAATGATGAATTCTTTAATTCTTATCCATAGGGAGGTTATTTTCCAATTATCATTGATTCCCTCTGAGGAAAAGATATGGCGATAAAACATCGCCAATATGTGGAGGAGGTAAAGTGAGCACTACAATTTGTTCAGCTTTCCATGGGCAATGCATATAAATATCAATAGGTTTATTAGTTTTTTGTGTATTATATGTGTTTTAAATCTGATATGGATTGTTTTTTTTAGAATGTAGGCTTGGTTGTACGAGGCTATCCCTATCCTGGTAAGGCAAGAGGCGAAAGAAGATCAGCTCAGACACCGATCCCACTTCCTAGGATGTTGCGATGGCACACTGAGAAGAGCGCCCATTGGGACTACAATAAAATTGAAGTGGTTGGGCAAGATTAAAGGATTTGTTTTTGAATATGTACTGTTTTTAAATATCGCTAAGAGATATGTGATATTTTTTGTAATTTGGTTGATTTTTTTTCTATTGCAGGAGTAGTCCATTCGTTCATCACTCTACTAAAGGTGAATGCTCATGGATTTTGTTACGATTCGTACATTGGACGATGTTTCTGATGAGAGCATAGACTACCTAACGCAAGACCTAGAAGGATCATGCATTTGATTGCAGCTACACGGTCGCTGTGAAACATGTAATATAAAAATTAAGATTCAGAAATTTACCGATCTAAAGATGGTGAAATCCATCAATTGTACGCAATTGAGAAATTCCTTAACGGTTAAGTTCTGCTCTAACTTAAAACCTAAACTGGCCACATAAATCTTATAAGACTCGACTTACTATCTTATTAAATTTATGAACTATGCTATTCTACAAATCTTAAGCAATTTCACCACCCGATTCATTATCACATCAATAAATCAATTGAACACAATGAAACCCTAATTAAGAGATTTCTAATCAAACTTCACTGCCTAGTTCATCATTTAATTAAAACCCCAAATAATTAAAGAAACACCAGACCCAAAAGCATTAAGTAAATAATACAAATTCTTGTAGAACAATAAAATTCTTGAATACTTTTGAATAGAAAGAAAATTAAGTCAACATGGTGTTCGGTAAAATCTACCCTTTAACAAAAGAAATCTACTTCATAATCAAAATGATTAAAATCAATATTAGTTTTGAAATCAACATTACAAAAAACAAGGCTTTCTGCTTGTTTTGTCATCATTCTACTTTTTAGATAAACCCTTCCGTTTATCTAAACTAAATAATTACAAAAAAAAAAAAAAAAAAAAAGGGCACCAAACTCAAAATAAAAGTGAAGTAAGATGAAATAAAAACTGAAATCTTGAAGAATTGATCTCTGGAAGGGCTTCGTGCCAACTTCTCCTAAATGAATGGTGTTAGACTCCCCTCTTTTTCTACTTAAAGCTAGTTCTAAACCTCTATTTATACGATCCTAGGGTTTTTAAGAGTGTGACCAGAATAATACAATCAGGAAAAATTAGTATAAAAGCCTAACATAATCTTTGTAACTTGATGCTTGCCATGACAAAGAATTTTTTAGCCGTGGCGAATGCACAAACCACACTTGATGACCCAAAACACGATTGCATAGAGACAATATTCTTTGTCATGGTAAACGATGATTTCTTCAGATGGCCATTATCTAGTCAGAATCTGATGAAAATATTAACATATAAATTGTAGTCCTCTGAATCAAATCTCCAATGCGTAAAGAATCATCAAAATCCAAGATTCATAGCTCAAGTTATTGTCAAAGTATCGACACATGTTCCTTGCTCAAGGTTACTCGAAATGCACTAATTTTCTCGTTTCAACTCCGATTCTTTTACCATTCGTTCTTAGTCATCATGATCTTCATTGCCATCATTTTTTTTTTCATCTGAATGCCTTTTTAATTATTTATGACCTGGAAATATTCAAAACACACCTGTGATCCCATAAAAAATATTTATGAAATAATTACGTCAAATTTCACAATTTAGACCAATTTTCCCACAAATAATCTCAATAAGTCACTAAGTAGACATGTATTTTTAGAATTTCATCGCAATCCTCAAATAGCTTCTTGCTTGTCCTTAGCAAGCTAAGCGATAAAAATAGTCATTTAGCTTAAAGATCTAAAACAAAACAAAATGTATATCTACTATCCCAAATCACTTCTGTAGATTGACATAATTGCATTTAGTATATGTAACAAGCCTTTAAACCGCTAGGCAACCCTAGTCAGACGAGTTGTAGTCTTGTGAGGGTTTCCACCTCTAAATCATCTAGAATGGTTAAAAGCTATATAGGCTAAATACAATGTCTTGATCAAGAATGATACCTAGACCTTGGTTCCTTACACTACAAACATGAATGTAGTAGATAATAAATGGGTTTTAAAGCTGAAATATAATTTTGAGGGTACATTGCAAAAGTATAAAACCAAACTTGTAGCAAAGAGTTTCAACAAACTAAAGGACTTGATTACTTTGAAACCTTCAGTATTGTAGTTAAAACTACTACTATTGGAGTTATTCTCACATTGTCTGTTTCATATCAGGAGATCACCCAAATAGATGTGAATAATGTTTTTCTAAATGGTGAATTACAAGAGGAAGTATATACGTCTCAGCCTAAAGGCTTTATTGATCCCACAAATTCTAGCTATGTTTACAGATTAAACAAAGCTTTGAATGGTCTTAAACAAGCTCCTCGAGGTTGTATGACAAACTGAAGACATCTTTGATTAATTGGGCTTTGTCAACTCAAAATTAAACTCTAGCTTGTTTATTCTTAACACAAGTGACAAAGTTCTTTATGTGTTGATCTATTTAGATGATATTCTACTGATTGGTTATGATAGCAAGTTAGTTCAGAATCTAATTCAACATCTTAATGCTTAATTCTCTTTGAAAGATTTAGGGTCTCTTCATTATTTTCTAGGATTGAAAGCCTATAGAGACAACACTGGTATTCATCTCAATCAAATAAAATATGCCATTGATCTCTTGAGACAAAAAAATAAAATAAATTGCTAGAAGCTCACAATTGCAATGCACCTATGGCCTTGGGTACAAAGTTATATTATGAAGATAGCATAGCTTTCTAGCAACCTACAGTTTATAGAAGCACAGTTGGTGCCCTTCAACATCTTACTCTAACCAAGTTAGATATCTCATTTGTAGTGAATAAGCTAAGTCAATTCTTGAAATCTCCCATTGAATTGCATTGGCAAGCATGTAAAAAAGAGTTCTTAGATATGTCAAAGGTACTCCAAATTATGGTTTGCAGTTTCAAGCAACAACACAATTGAGCTTGGAATGCTATGCAGATGCTAATTGGGCAAGTAACATTCAAGACAAGAAGTCTACAAGTGGCTATTATGTGTTTCTTTGTCCCAACCTTATTCAATGAAAGCAAAAGGTAGTTGTTTTTCTTCTATTAAAGCTGAATACATGGCCCTAGCAAATACAACAACTGAAGTTGCTTGGTTGTAAAGTTTGTTTCATGAACTTGGCATATCTCTTTTTGCTTCTCCTATTATTTGGTGTGACAATATCAATGTAAGCTCTCTTGCATCCAATCTTGTTTATCATGCTCAAATAAAACATATTGAGATAGATGCAAACTATATTCAAGATCACATCCTTGCAAAGAACCTCACTGTCAAGTATGTGCCTTCTACTTTACAAATTGTTGACATCCTCACAAAAGCTTTACTAATTGCTTCATTTGTTTTGTTAACTCATAAACTTACCCTTAGTACCTCTCCAGAACAAGCCTCCTCTTTAGCATAATCTAGTTCTTTTCAAGTTGCAATTGCTACTTGCAGTTTAGCTTGAGGGGTGTTGACTTTAGTATCCTAGAGTTCTTGATTTGATGTTATAGTTTTGGAAGTGTTTTCTAGTTGAAAAGTATCTTCTAAAGTTCTTGATTTGGTGTATAGTCTTGAAAGTATTGTGGAAATTGAAGTTAGCAGAAGTAGTAAAAGTGTGAACTAAACTTAGTAGAAGATTCAATTAAGCTTTGAAGAAGTTGTTATACCGAAGCAATAGGATTTGAGCAAAATCAGCAAGAAATGCCTGTTCTTGAAGGAAGGACGCCCATTCCAAATCCAAAGTAAGTCGTTCTCATGAAGAACAAGCTCATTCTAATGATTGTTCCTTATACTGTCCAGTTTGGAATTTAAGTGAAGTCAGCAAGGAACGCCCGTTCCACATCAAGGAACTCCTCTTCCCCTATCCTTCAAGCTGTTTTAGGTAAGAACGACATCTTTTCTCTAATCGTTCATAGTTTTGTTCAATTTTTGCAAAAGTGAAGATTCAAAGACGAAAAACCATTCCACGTCAAGGAACTCCCATTCATTTATCCTCAAGCCATCTCCAAGAAGAATGATCTCGTTCCTATGCCCGTTCTGTCTTCTGGAAACTGAGTGCACATTTTGGACAACAAGAAAACTAGTTACCAAAGAGAAAGGGTGCTTGTTCCTTATACTATAGAAGTCAACAAGCTACAACTGTAGAACAACTTAGCTTGAGGGGACCTGTCAAGATATAAGCTTAGGAGCAGTCTGGGTTAAAATGTAATATTGAAAAGTATTGAGGACTAAATTATAATTTGTTTGGGTTAAAGTGTCATAAAGCAAAATGTGTAAGAAACGTAGTATTTTGCATCACCGGCTTTATAAACGAGTTGCACGTGTTATTCCAATTAGTTAATGGACTCCCAAATTTTTCTTCTCTTCAATTTCGTTCTAATTATCTGTTTCTTCTAATTGATTCTAGAAAAAATCTTCACTGAAGCTAAGGAACTCAATTTATTATTATTGAAGAATAATCACAACAGAATGTTTTGGAAACTTCGTCTTCTCTCACAGATGCCATAAGGGGCAATTATTACTTCGAGAAATCTTTAAGAAGATAGAAATTACCGTCAAGAAAAAACAATTCATCTTTCGTTGATGGCTAGCTAAAGTGTTCAAATCAACATACAATTTTGCAAGTTGCATGCCTAACTTCTTCATTCACATTTGGTTCTCTACATGAACACGTTAGTCAACATTGCCCCACAACTATACGGCTCGTACATTAAAAGGGTGGACACCATGTTCCCATTTGAAGTTTGTGTTAGGAAACGACCCGTTAACACAGCGAAAAACAAAAACAATAATAACGAATACTGAAATAATATTTCTACAAATAGAAGGTACATAATAACAGTTATGCAGTTCCAACAATAAGCCCGTAAGCAAAGATAAACAATAAGTCCCTACAGCCAATGTAGCCACATGTGCTCCATTTCCAACTCGTAGATTCACCTCTCCCTTGGCGAGCACTCTACTCTGCCTTATGTTAGAGTAGATGCCCTAGAGCCAATCAATTATTGTAGAATTGACTCTTTGTAATAATGTTCATTAATCAATAATAAAAGGCATTTCATTCTATATCGCGTAAATCATTATTATTGCAATATGTATTGATATATGTCCTTAGAATGGTAGAACTGTGACGAGGGTATCAAGTGTTTCAAATCTTGATAGTGAGAACCCTATGAGCACATGTGGTGGCCATTCTAGAAATGTCTGTAGCCCAGTATATTCTGAAGTAAGGGCACAGATAATACGGTAAGGCTATCATAGTTGTTGAAACGACCCTGTCTAAAGGCAGTGACTGATCTCACTTGTCAAGGTTGTTTGGTGACAACCTGGTGCAACATATGGGTGCTTGTTGTAGGCGGATATACCGCAGCAAGTCACTGGACTGACCCACCAGAGGATTCCATATGGATGTAACCCCAGTGTCTATGGAACAAATCCTCTAACGAATGGTGGTGCATGTGATCCTTAGACTTGAGATCACCGGAGCGCCTTGTGCACCAATTGTATACAGTTTGACACTAGCCTAACGCAGTTCTATTTAAGCTGTCAGTACGGTGGTGATGGCTATATCAAGAAGTGTATCAAGACTATGGTGGTTGACAGAGGATTCATCACTCCCGGGTACGGAGAAGTATCTCACGGCAATTCAGTATATGGCAATGACACTAAAACTGTGGCCACGTGGATTGAGTTGTTGCTCTATCCAGATTATAATACAGGTCATTAGTCCAGAAACTGAATATATAATATCGAGAGTAACCGAAGGTTGACACTATTTCTATGCCTTCGTCTCGTCGAGATAACGTATGATGAAAGGATCGAATTGTACGGTAACCATATCGTTGACAGGTAGCTACTTTGCTGAATCCGAATCTATCGGGTGGCCATGATGCCTTGCTAGGGGCCAATCTTGGTCTGTGTATTAGTGAGACGATTAATTGGTGTTAATCGCGATACTATACACTACCGGTATGATGAGGACCTATGGTTCCACACATAGAAGATAATTTAAGAGCCAAGAAGAAAGAAGGGAGTTTTCGTCTTTTAGGCGAAAGGGTATTTGGTAATTTCACAGTGCAATTAAATTTGCTGAGGTCGTAGCCTTTTATTTAATTTGTTGGAAAAATTAATGTGAAATTACGGTTAAATGTGTGTTCGACATATTTAATTAAATCATCATTATTGTTAAAGGTTAATTATATATTTAATTGATTTTAATTGAAATAATGATGAAATAAATAAAATCTAATTTGGAGTGTTTGCAACATGGGGTGTTTGGGTTGGAGCCCAAGCCCATTCCATTGGGAATAGGGCAACTTAGTTTGCCTATAAAAGAAATGTGTGTGTGTGAAATATAATAAGGGTTTTTTTCATTTTCAATTAAAACAAACACACACAGCCCCTTTTACACTCTACTCCCACGCCCCTTTACTGTTCCATTGAAAACAAACATTTTGTTTTCTTCTTGATTTCTTAAGGCCAAGGAGGATCTAGCAAATCCCTCCTTGGTTCTTGTTGATTGTCTTCGTGTAGACCTCTACGGTTTGATCACACTTGGATCATAGCAAACAATTCAGGGACAACATTGGTGGAGCCTCCAAACTGGGTATGAATCTTAACATTTGATTTATTTTTCTGCAGATTCTATTATGCATAAACTGTAAAATCTGTGCCTTGATTTTGGGTTCTAAGGACGATTCGTGGTTGTAAAAATTTTGTTTTCCGCTGCGCAACCGGGTCGTTTCCTAACAGTGGTATCAGGCCTAGGGTACTAGATTTACAGTTTTGAATGGTTGATACATGTATTTGTTGATAACATGCTGCCTTGATGAATCTGCCATGAAAAACCCAGATTTTGTTAAAACTGAAAAAAAATCTGTAAATCCACTGTTGAATGAGTGATTCAATGATAAACTGGTTTAATAATGTGTGATGATGTTATATTGGTTGGTTAATATCCTGGTTGAACGTAGTGCGTTGATTGATTGGATTAGTGTTTATAACACAAAAAACTGCAAAAACGCGAACTGTAGGAATTGGGGATTTCCAGGTTTCGCCGCGGCGAAGCTTTAGCTTCGCCGTGCAAAGTATGTGGCGGCTAGACCTAATTTAAATCCTTGCCGCGGCAAGATAAACCTTCGCCGCGGCGAAGTATGCGCAGGGAAGTGCATACTGTAAATCCTCGCCGGCGGCAAGGCTGTAGCTTTTCCAATTCTGAATTTTTACAAAGGGACTATCTGCAGTTTTAATAACCTATAAAGCCAATGTACATTTTGCACATTTAAGAGGGTAATTAATTATTAACCCACCCAATCAAAAATTGATGTTTTTGAAATGTATGCTTTGTACTTGTTTGTATATTGCATGGTGTGCGTACATAGCCTTAGACCTAAGGGGAATGTTTAAATTATTTTGGTATGTATGCTGTAATATTTTAAATAGGGCCTGCGTGTCCTGCCTTCTCTCTTCTTCTTAATGTACATTCTTTCTCATCTCATTCCCCTCGAATGTAAATCGATGTTCTAAATTTGTTGATGTAAAATTAGTTTAATATTACTTTTATTGTAAATTTAGAATGATGTTTTTGTAATGTACCTAGAGACGAAGTGAAGGACGAGGCAACCATACTTGAAGACTCAAGATATTGTTACAGGATCCCTAGTGACCCACCGATTCCTCTAGGCTCGAGGAGATCGGTTTTAGTTAGGCCATGTACCGACATGTTTAATATTTTGCTTAGAATGCATGCTAGGTTGAATGTTGAATAACATGCCAAACAATGTCTTCTAACAAAGATAATAATTTGATGAGACATTAAATAACAAACCCCTCAACTAAGTATATTAAGTCACGAATGCCTTCCATCACCATGATTTTAATCAAACCCGTTCTGCGAAACCTTGTTGGCCAAAGCGAAGGGTACACTTCTACCAGTGGGAGGTTAAATTCATTGGAGTTTTCCTTAATGGTGATGGTCAACTTGAAAATGCTGTTTGCTTGTTCGCCAAAGCGAAGGTTGATAAACGCGTCATAGCATAGTATAGCAGTACACATATTATGTTACATGGTGACATGTAGTGTCCACTCTACTGATACTGGAGATCACACTTGAGGACAATGTTGGAGCCATTGGATGTGTGATTGGCTTGTTGGCTTTTTCACATTTGAGGTTGATAGTGGGAGCTATCAATTGGTGTGGATTAATTTTGTTGGCCTACCTAATCAACCCATTTTGGCTTGTCGCCAGCGAAGGTTTTGAAATGGGCAGGATGGGATCTCGGTCCACTAGGAAAGCCAACGGGCTTTCCCGAGTTAATATGAGGGCTATTGGCTTGAGTAAAATAGTGGGAGTATCGTTTAATAAAAGACCATATTAAATAATAATGAACTTATAATAACTTTATCTTTTCTGCAACTGTAGATTCACCGAAAATGAGCATTTTACCCTGCGACCGATAATCGAAAAAGAAACGTTGGATGGATCCAATTTCTTAGACTAGTATCGTAATCTTCGGATTAACTTAAGTCAGAAAAGAAATTGTATATCCTTGAAAAGCCATACATGGCTGAGCTGATCCTGATGCCACTCAGGAAGTTAAGATACTTATCAAAGTTTCCTTGATGATGCTGATAGCGTACAATGCTTGATGTGCATCGATGACCACTATGCTGCAAAAGCACATGAGAATAGGATGCTTCTTTCATAATTCTACACCTCAAGGAGCTTTACGAAACAAATGCTCGACATGAGAGGTACAGGTGTCGAAGCACTGTTTGGGAGTCATCGACTGAGGGTGCCCAAGTTGGTCCTCATGTCTCAAGATGATCGAGCACATTGAGAGCTTGAGACTTTGGTTGTGGCTTGGATGTAGAATTCAAAATGGATTTATTCTGCATCCTTGCCTGACTCATAGCTCCGTCCATAATGAATTTCAATATGACACAGATGGAGAAAACCCTGTCAGAACTTCTGAACATGCTGAGGACGCAGAGCGGACTTGAAAAAGTCCAAGCCTGTTTTACTGGTTGCTGCCAGTAAAGCAAGGGTAACGGCAAGGGTAAGCCAAGGCCAAACCCAAGCCCAAGCCCAAGGACAGGTTGCTTTTGGGCCTGAGAGTGGCATAGGAAAGGGCAAGGTAGTCTGCTTCTTTTGTGGCAAGCCTGGCCATTGGAGGAAACACTGCAAGGCTTTCCTCGCAAGTAAGAAGAAGTCAGAGGCTACGACTTCAGGTACTTTCATGATTGAGATTAACTTCTCTCCCTCAACATCTTGGTCATGGACACAGGATGTGGTGCTCACATTTGTACTGATGTGCAGGGACTAAGGCAGAGTAGAGTGCTCGCCAAGGGAGAGGTGGACCTACGAGTTGGAAATGGAGCACATGTGGCTGCTTAGCTGTAGGGACTTATTGTTTATCTTTGCCTACGGGCTTATTTGGAACTACATAACTGTTTACACGTACCTTCTATTTCTAGAATATTATTTCAGTACCGTTTTGGATAATATGGGGTATCATTTTGAGATATCTAATAGATTTTGTCCTTTAGTTTGAATGGTATTCTATTTGGAATTGCAAGGTTATATATGGATTATATGTTCTTGATTTAAACAATAAAGATATTCTCAATATTGAAACCAAGAAAGCTAAACATAGCGATCAAAACCAAACATATCTCTGATTGTAGATTGTGTCATGTTAATAAGACTCGCATTGCAAACTTCAAAGGGATGGAGTTTTGGCCCCTTTTGACTTCCAGTCATTTGAGGTATGCGAGTCATGCCTTTTAGGCAAGATGACCAAGTCTCCTTTCACAGGACAAGTGAAAGGGCTACTGAACTGTTAGGCATCATCCTAGTGATGTATGTGGTCCACTAACATTTAACCGAGGTGGAATTCATACTACTCACATTTTACTGATGATTTCAGTAGATATATTATGTCTACCTTATGAGACATAAATCTGAAGCCTTGATAAATTCAAAGATTCAGGAATGAAGTAAACTAGTGTTGGGCAAAATATTAAAGCTCTTCGGTCGGATCGGAGGTGAATACTTAAGCTCGGGTTTTTCTGAGTACCTGAAGGAATGTGGATAGTATCACAACTCACCCCTCCTTATACACCCCACACAATGGAGTGTCAGAAAAGAGGAATAGGACCTTACTTGACATGTTAGGTCCATGATGAGTTTTAGTGATTACCTGCATCGTTCTGGGGTTATGCCTGAGACTGCGACTCACGTTTTAAACCGTGTGCCGTCAAAGTCTTTAGATAAGACTCCATATGAGCTATGGATTGGGCGAAAGCCCAACTTGTCTTATCTAAGGATTTGGGGTTGCGAAGCTTATGTTAAGAAATTGACTTCGAACAAGCTGGGCCCAAAATCCTGTAAATGTATATTTGTGGGGTATCCAAAGGAGACCAAAGGATACCATTTCTACCACCCAGAAGAGCGCAAAATTTTTGTTGCTCGATCTGGTGTCTTCCTAAAAATGAATATTTTCTAAGAAGTACTAGTGGGAGAAAAGTAGAACTCGATGAAGTCTAGAACCACAAGATAACTAGCGAAGGACGGATGATGTGCCACAAGGAGTGGTTGAGCATCATGAGGAGGTTCTCCACAAATTGTGGATCAAAGTGAACCGCCTCAGGTAGACAGAGAGCTACGTAGATCTGGGAGAGTACCCATGAGCCCGAGAGATACGGTTATCTCGTGACTCAACATGGTGCGTACTAGTCTATCAAGACGATGAACCCAGAACCACGAAGACGCTATATCGGATCCAGATTCCATTAATGGCTTGAAGCCTGAATCTGAGATGGACTCCATGTACCAGAACCAAGTGTGGTCTCTGTGGGAACCACCTAAAGGGGTAAACCTATAGGGTGTAAATGGGTCTTCAAGAAGAAGACTGACATGGATGCAACGTGCATACTTATAAAGCACGGCTGGTTGCCAAGGTTTCAAACAATCATGGCATTGACTAGAGAAGAACCTTTTCGCCGGTTGCCATGATTAAATCTATCCGGATTATGCTTGCAATTGCTGCATATCATGACTATGAGATTTGGCAAATGGATGTCAAAACTGCTTTCCTGAACGGAAACCTTAAGGAGTGTGTATATGACACAACCTGATGGTTTCGTTCTTGATAGTCAAGCTAATAAGGTATGCAAGTTGCAGAGATCCATTTATGGACTCAAGCAAGCTTCAAGGAGTTGGAAACTTCATTTTGATGAGGCCGTAAAAGAATTCGGTTTTATCAAAAACGAAGATGAGCCCTGTGTTTACAAGAAGGTGAGTGGGAGGGCAGTAGCATTCCTAGTGTTGTATGTCGATGACATACTCTGATCGGGAATGATATACCGAACTTGCAGTCGGTAAAAACTTGGTTATCCAAGTGCTTCTCCATGAAAGACTTAGGGGAAGCAGCCTACATCCTTGGTATAAATCTATCGTGATAGATCGCGTAGGTTGCTTGGCCTAAATCAGAGTGCATTATTGACAAAGTACTGAAACGATTCAGTATAGGAGAATCCAAGAAAGGATTTCTTCCGATGTCACATGGTGTTTATCTCTCTAAGGAATTGTGTCCTAAAAACACAGATGAGAGAGATAGGATGAAGAGGATCCCTATGCATCAGCAATTGGATCCATCATGTATGCCATGCTATGCACTCGGATTGATGTCTCATGTGCTTTGAGCACTTGTTAGTAGATATCAATCGATCCAGGTGAGCTCACTGGATGCTGTCAAGAATATTCTTAAGTACTTGAAGAGGACTAAGGATATGTTCTTGGTTATGAGGGGAAGATGACTCACTGTAAGAGGATACAGTGATGCTAGTTTCCAAACGGACAAAGACGATTATCGATCGCAATCAGGGTTTGTATTTTCTCAATGGCGGTGCAGTGAGCTGGAAGAGCTCCAAGCAAAGCACTGTAGCGGACTCTACAATGGAGGCTGAGTATATTGCATTGTCAGATGCAGCCAAGGAGGCAGTCTGGATTAAAAATTCATCACTGAAGTGGTTTCTACGATTGTTGACCTATGACATCTATTGTGACAACAATGGAGCAATTGCTCAAGCTAGGGAACCACGGTCTCATCAGAAATCCAGACACATACTCAGACGATTCCATCTCATCAGAGAGATAGTTGAGAGGAAAGACGTGCAATTAGTAAAGTGCATACTGACGACAATCTCGCAGATCTACTGACAAGCCTCTGTCGCAGCAGAAGTATGAAAGGCACTTGAAATCATTTGGTATTAAATCATGAATGATTGGCTATAGTGCAAGTGGGAGATTGTTAGAGTAGATGCCCTAGAGCCAATCAATTATTGTAGAATTGACTCTTTGTAATAATGTTCATTAATCATAATAGGCATTTCATTCTATATCGCGTAAATCATTATTATGCAATATGTATTGATATATGTCCTTAGAATTGTAGACCGTGACGAGGGTATCAAGTGTTTCAAATCTTGATAGTGAGAACCCTATGAGCACATGTGGTGGCCATTCTAGAAACGTCCGTAGCCCATATTATTCTGAAGTAAGGGCACAGTAAATACGTAAGGCTATCATAGTATTGAACGACCTGTCTAAAGGCAGTGACTGATCTCACTTGTCAAGGTTGTTTGGTGACAACTTGTGCAACATTGGTGCTTGTTTAGGCGGATATACCGCAGCAAGTTCACTGGACTGACCCACCAGAGGATTCCATATGGTGGTAACCCCAGTGTCTATGGAACAAATCCTCTAACGAATGGTGGTGCATGTGATCCTTAGACTTGAGATCACCGGAGCGCCTTGTGCACCAATTGGTACAGTTTGACACTAGCCTAACGCAGTTCTATTTAGACTGTCAGTACGGTGGTGATTGGCTATATCAAGAAGTGTATCAAGACTATGGTGATTGACAGAGGATTCATCACTCCCGGTACGGGAGAAGTTATCTCACGGCGCAATTCAGTTATGGCAATGAACTAAAACTGTGGCCACAGTGGGATTGAGTTGTTGCTCTATCCAGATTATATACGGGTCTTAGTCCAGAAACTGAATATATAATATCGAGAGTAACCGAAGGTTGACACTATTTCTATGCCTTCGTCTCGTCGAGATACGTATGATGAAAGGATCGATTGTACGGTAACCATATCGTTGACAGTAGCTACTTTGCTGAATCCGAATCTATCGGGTGTGCCATGATGCCTTGCTAGGGCCAATCTTGGTCTGTATTAGTGAGACGATTAATTGGTGTTATCGCGATACTATACACTACCTATAGATGAGGAGCCTATGGTCACACACATAGAAGATAATTTAAGAGCAAGAAGAAAGAAGGGAGTTTTCGTCTTTTTAGGCGAAATGGTATTTTGGTAATTTTCACAGTGCAATTAAATTTCTGAGGTCGTAGCCTTTTATTTAATTTGTTGGAAAATTAAATAAGTGAAATTACGGTTAAATGTGTGTTCGCACATATTTAATTAAATCATCATTATTGTTAAATGTTAATTATATATATTAATTGATTTTTAATTGAAATAATGATGAAATAAATAAATATCTAATTTGGGAGTTTGGCAACATGGGTGTTTGGGTTGGAGCCCAAGCCCATTCCATGTGGGAATAGGGCAACTTAGTTTGCCTATAAAAGAAAATGTGTGTGTTGAAATTATAATAAGGGTTTTTCATTTTTCAATTAAACAAACACACACCGCCCCTTTTACACTCACTCCCACGCCCCTTTCACTGTTCCATTGAAAACAAACATTTTGTTTTCTTCTTGATTTCTTAAGGCCAAGGAGGATCTAGCAAATCCCTCCTTGGTTCTTGTTGATTGTCTTCGTGTGGACCTTTACGGTTCGATCCTACACTTGGATCGGTAGCAAACACATTCAGACAACATTGGTGGAGCCTCCAAACGTGGGTATGAATCTTAACATTTGGATTATTTTTCTGCAGATTCTTATTATGCATAAACTGTAAAATCTGTGCCTGATTTTGGGTTCTAAGGACGATCCGTGGTTGTAAAAATTTTGTTTTCCGCTGCGCAACCGGTCGTTTCCTAACACCTTAGTCCCTGCACATAGTACAAATGTGAGAACCACATTCTGTGTCAATGACCCAACATGTTGAGGGAGAGAAATTAATCCAATCATAAAGATACCTGAAGTCGTAGCCTCTGACTTCTTCTTGCTTGCGAGGAAAGCCTTGAATGTTTCCTAGTGGCCAGGCTTGCCACAAAAGAAGCGACTACCTTGCCTTCCCTATGCCACTCCAGGACCAAGAGCAACCGTATCATTTGGTTGGGTTTTGGGTTTGGGGTTTAGCTTGGCTTACCCTTACCCTTACCCTTACCTTACTTTTATTGGCATCAACCAGTAAAACATTTGACTTCTTCATGTCCTGCTCTGCAGTCCTCAGCATGTTCAAAAGTTCTGACAGGGTTTCTCCATCGTTTCATATTGAAATTCATTATGAGAGAGCATAAGGTCAGGCAAGGATTGCAGAATTAAATCCACTTGTAATTCTCATCCAAGCCACATCCCAAAGTCTCAAGCCTCTCTATGTGCTCAATCATCTTGAGCACATGGACCAACTTGGGCTCCCTCAGTAGACGACCCCAAACAGTGCTTTCGACACCTTGTACCTCTCATGTCGAGCATTTGTCTCGAAAAGCTCTTGAGATGTAGAATAATGGAAGCAATCATATTCTCATGCTGCTTCTGCAGCATAGTGTCATTGATGCTAAGATCAAGCACTGAACTATTAGCACCATCAAGAACTTTTGATAAGTATCCTTTACTTCCTAAGTGGCATCAGGATCAAGCTCAGCCATGTATGCTTTTCAAGGATATACAATTTCTTTTCTAACTTGAGTATAATCCAAGATCACGATACCAGTCAGAGAAATTGGATCCATCCAACCTGTTTTCTTTTTCGATTACGGTTCAGGTTCATAAGCTCATTTTGGTGAATCTACAATTGTAGAAAAGTAAATTATTATAAAGTTTATTATTGTTTATATGGTCTTTTATTAAACATGCTCCCACTATTTTACTCAAGCCAATAGCCCTCACTATTAACTCGGGAAAGCCCTTGGCTTTCCTAGTGGACTGAGATCCCATCCTGCCCATTTCAAACCTTCGTTTGGCAACAAGCCAAAATGAGTTGATTAGGTCCAACAGACTTAATCCACACCAGTTGATAGCTCTATTATCAACCTCAAATTTGAAAAAGCCAACAAGCCAATCACACAATCTAATGGCTCCAACCATTTTCCTCAGTGGATTCTCAGTATCTGTGGAGTGGACACTACTGTCACCACGTACACACAATATGTGTACTACTCTACTATGCCTATAGCGTGTTTATCAACCTTCGCTTTGGCGAACAAGCAAAACTTCATTTTAGTCGACCCATCCTCCAATGCATTTTAACCTCCCACTGGTAGAAGTGTACCCTCGCTTTGGGAACAAGGTTTCGACGAACAATGGTTTGATTAAAACCATGGTGATGGAAGGCTTACGTGACTTAATATACTTTAGTTGAGGGGTTTATTATTAATGTCTCATCAGATTATTATCTTTGTTAGAATGACATTGTTTGGCATGTTATTAACATTCAACTTTACATGCATTCTAAACAAAAATTAAACGTGTACATGGCCCAACTAAAATCGATTTCCTCGAGCCTAGAGGAATCGGTGGGTCACCTAGGGGTCCTGTAATAAACATCTCGAGTCTCAAGTATGGTTGCCTCGTTCTTTGCTCCTCTTCAAGTACATTACAAAAACTTTTAATTACAAGAAGAATAATTATACAAAATTCTTTACATTAAGAAATTTAGAAACCTCGATTTCATTCGAGGGGAATTAGATGAGAAAAGAATGTACATCAAGAGAGAGAAAGACAGGACGCACAGGCCCTATTAATAAATTATACAACCATACATACCCAAAAATTTTAAAACATTCACCTTAGGTCTAAGGCTCATGTACCGGGCACCATGAATATACACAAGTATAAAGCATAATTTAAAAAACAATCAATTTTTGAATTTGTGGGTTAATTACCATTTACCCTCTGACAATTTACAGATCTAACGTTTGGTCCAAAAGTTTGAAAACTTTACATTTTAGCCCCTACACACTCGGAAGTGCACTCGCTGGATGAGTTAGATCGCCGCGGCGTGAAAGGTTACTCTGACTCCAATCTACATACTTTATTGCTGCGGGATTTGGTACAGCGCATGTCCTAAGGATGATCGCGCGGAGTGCTGGTTTTGTCACAGCCAGTGTGGACAACGCGTCGTCAGCGATGGGTTATATCCCACGGAGCGTACACAGATCTGTAGCTCCAGATCTGTTCATACAGTAACCATATACACTCAAACGGATTTTCAATCAATCAAACATACTGATTTCAACAAAAATCCATCATGTATTAAACCAAACTTCAGTTCATCAACAAATTAAATTAATTGATTAATCAATTTCTTAAACATGTTTTTAAGACAGATTTTACGCAGATTCAATATGGCAACATATTATCCAAATACATGTTACCAACCATACACATAAAAACTATAAAATTTAGTACCCTAGGCTCTAATACCACGTTAGGAAATGACCCGTTAACGCAGTGGAAAACAAAAACATAACAAGGATCGTTCCCTTGAGCCAAGATCAAAGGTATAATTTACAATTTATATCATAATAGAAATCTGCAGAAAAATTAATCAAGAGTTTAGAATAAACTACGCATGTTTGGGGCTCCTCCAAAAGTCTTTGTACGTATTTGCTACTGACCCAAGCTTAGGATCGAACTTATGAAGTCCACACGAAGACAATCACAAAGAACCAGAGGGATTTCTGGATCCTCTTGGCTTTAAGATTAAAGAAGAAAGATGTATTTGATTTTGGTTAAAATCAAAAACTGCGTAAGAGAGTGAATATTGGGGCTGCTGTGTTTTGGTTTTACAAAGAAAATGAACTAAAATGAATTAACACTCTCTCTTACAAGTAAACATTTTCTTTTATGTAAAACTTTAATGGCTTTCCCATATGGATGTAGTGACTGCTTTATCTAGGGTACTTATAGAAATATATAAAGTAGAACATATGTATAGTAGCAAAAGTAAATGGGCCCAAATTTTCTTTGATTACATATAAACGTTATTATACAGACAGAATATCTTTTACAAAATGATATTAAAATAGTGGACAGTGTAGCTATTGCTCTTCACTTGCCGACGCCCATCCAACCGCGTTCTCACCAGATCCTGCAATCACAAAGAAAAACAACGGGGTGAGCACGAAATATGCTCAATAGTAAATCCTTTACTTGACTGTCCCCGTAACTCACTCTAATTCTTCCTTACACTCTCTTATTATTTCCCTTTCACCCAACTCTTTTTCTTAGCTTCTGCTATATGTCACGACCTCATCTTATCGGAGGCACGGCCGGTGGAGTTCACACAGCACCATCCCTGTAACACCCCCTTGAGTACGTAGCCATTGTTTATGGTATGGCATAAAGGATTACTGAATTGCCCCTAAATGGTTTGTATATTGTTCATGTTGTTTGGTTGGCCTTTGGTTGAGTTATGTTTTGGGTTTGGTTAAGTGTGTTACCATGGAATTGATCAAGACTTGGCAGATTTTGGGTTGCAGTCTTCGCCGGGGCGAGGGAGAAGCTTCGCTGCGGCGACGTTGTTTCTGTGTTGGCGTGTCGGTTCTAGAATGTTTCGTCGGGGCGCACAGAAAGTTCTTCGCCGCAGCGACAGGACGGAAGAAAGTTCCTTGAGTTTCTAGAGAATTCTCCATAGGGTAAAATGACCATTCTACCCCTAATTGCAAGAAAAGTGGGGAGTAAAATGCAAGGAAATTTCATGGAGAATAGTGTAAATAGGGGTGAGTTTGTAAAGAATTAAAGGATAAAGGTGGAAATTTCAAGAAAGATAGGGCAAAATGGGAAAGAGCGTATATTATATGAGCTAATAGGGTTGAGTTCTCTAAACCCTTCATTTCACCCTTTCCACCGCCTCTTCTCTCCCTTTTCTCTCAATTCCTCACTCAATCTTCTAAGGGATTTTTGAGAGTTTTGAGTTGAATTTGACAAGAAGTGATCCTAACAAGAAGAGGTAAGAATCCCTACCTAGAGAGGTTTTATTTATGTAAGGGTTAAGTTCTTACTAAGTTTAGCTTAGGAAATAAGGGAAAGTTATGATCCAACAAGAGTAGAGAGCTTTAGTGGAGACTACTCAAGTATGAGGTAAGTAAATCCAACTCAGCTAAAGTTTAAGAATTCTTAAGTAGAGATTTATTTATGCATGTAATATGATGCTTATTGAGAAATCGAGTAGAGAGTGTATGTCTATTTGTTGAGGAATTGAGTTGAGAAGAGTATTTATGTTATGTTTGTTGGATTTTCTTTTATGGGAGGTTGTTGATGTGTGATGAGTTTGAGATAAGTTGAGGAGATTGAGTAGATTTTTGGGAGTGTTCTTCTGTGATAGGAACCATGCCCATAGAAGGAGTTTCCTCCCATTTCGGATGGTTAAAAAGAGAAGGAGAGTTGTAGTTAGAGAAGAGTGTTTGTATGCACATAGTTGCTTGATGAAATGCCTAAGTGAAAACATGTTACCAAACTGCCCTGTCACATCCGTGACTTTCTGAGTGATTGTTGGCATTTTACGGATTGAACTGGGCTGAGACCAAAACATCAAAGTTGTAGCCCTGTTTTTAAGCTTTAAAACGAGATAAGACCGTAGAAATCCGATGTGTATAACGCAAGTTATCCCTTTTTAGTGTGACCTGTGCAGAATGACAATTTTGGAGCAACATTGCATTTGGCATTTCAAAAGTGCATTAATGAGTATGAACCATCCATATGCATTAATTGTGCATTGACAAGTAGTTTGAGAAAGAATAGAGATGTTTAGTATGAGCTACCTTATGAGTACTAGCTAGAGTAGAGAATTTGAGTTAAGCTATCTATGAGTAATAGTTTGAGTGAAAGAGTAGAGAATGTTAGAAGCACTCTTAAGAGTAAGAGAATGAGAATACTTTATAGTAAAGGGAAAGAGAGATTGGCACTAGCAAATAAAGAGAGAAAAGTGCTACAGAAGAGAATAGAGTAAGTTGTGCGATGGGGAACCTGTGAGTGACGAGTTAGAGTCACGAGAGTGGGTGCTTGTATCCCAGCCGTGCCTCCAGTTAGATGAGGCCGTGACCGTCATGCAGAGTGGAACATGAGGTTCTAGCCGTGCCTCCGGTAAGATGGGGCCGTGACTTCAGAAGAGAGAGAGAGAATACACTCACATGGCTAAAGGTTCGAATCCATGCATGACTAAATCCGTCGGTAGAGAAATGAGCGGAAGTCACGTAGAGTGGTAGCGCCCAGCCGTGCCTCCGGTCAATGAGGTCGTGACATTCCTGAGTAAAATGAGAAAGAAAGAATGAAAGAACAGAGATAGAAAAGCTAAGAGTTAAGCTGTATTATGAGTAGTAGCTTGAGTATGGTACTAGCTTGAGAAAGAATAAGCAAACACGAGAAAGAATAAGAAAGATAAGAGCATAGAGTAGGTTATGCGATGGAGACCTGTGAGTAATGGGTGAGTATTCCTGCATGTACGCCACATTGAGAGAGCGGCATGAGTATGAGAAAGAAGTGTTGTAGCCCGTGAGAGTGCATGCGGATGAGGGCTATACCCGAGTACCCGAGGAAGAGATTATCCACTCACGTGGCCAGGGTTCCGAATCCATGCATAACCGAGTCCGATCGGCTAGAATGAGTAGAAGTCACGTAGAGTGGGAGTGAGTCCCGGCCGTGCCTCCGGTAAGTTGAGGCCGTGACTACTAAATAGCAGTTAGTAGAAAAGTTATGAGAAAGAGAAACGAAATGAGAATGAGATAATGAAAGAATTAAAGAATGAGAACTTGAGAAAGCTTGAGAAAGAATGGATAGAAAGAGAGAGAGCATGAGAAAGAACGCGAAAGTTTAAGCTAATAAGAATAGAGAGTAGAAGAAGGAAACATGCAGTTCTTTTGTATTAATTTCATGTAGGCTTTACAGTGCGAAACCATGATTTTTCCTTCATGGTGAGTATGACGAGAATAAGAGAAACCTGATTGTCCCTCATGGTGAGTAAGAATAAGAAAAAGAACAGAGAGAAAGAAAGGCAAAAAAAAAAAAAAAAAAAAAAAAGAGCAGAACAGAGTTAAAGGAGAATAACGTATTAGAAAGAGAAAAACAGTGAGAATTAGAAATAGAAGAATGTTAGAGTAGGAAAACCAAAAGTGAGTTGCGGGGACAGGTAGTACAGGATTACTTACTAAGCATTCTTGTGCTCACCCCGTGTTCTTCTCTTGTTTTACAGTAATAGTAGCAGCCGTCGGATGGACGTCAAGGAGCGAAGAGTTTTGGCACCACTGTCCACTAGCTATGATATTTTGTATTAATTAGAAAGTTTTTAAATACATAGTCTTTTGTATTTGTAAAGAATTATATTTTATGAGTAAAGAAAAATTTGAGCCCACTATTTTCCATACGCTATGTATATCTATAATTTACATAGTATGTAGTATAAGAATAGTAGTAAAGAGGAGGTGTTACAATCCCACTCTTCGTGACTTTCGGGTGGAGATCACAAAGCACCAACCCATTTTTCCACAACTATCGGGTGGAGATCACAAAGCACCATCCCGCTTTTCACAACTATCGGGTGGAGATCACAAAGCACTATCCCGCTTTTAATATTCTTCTCATTCTTTCTACTATTAGAGTAGCTCATTCACACAGTTTTCTACTCTAGTGTAACTTTTCAAAAACACAATTAATGCATATGGATGGTTCATGCTCATTAGTGCACTTAAGAAATGCCAATATGCAATGTTGCAAGAATTAAGGTTCACAACTCATGCTCCTACTTTTCTTAGGCATTTCATCAAATAACTAATGTGCATACATACACTCTACTTTATCTATATTTCTATCCCTTTCTTGAACCATTCAAAATGGGAGAAAACTCCCTCACCAAGCTATAATTCCTGCCATAACATAACACTTCCAAAGAGATTTCTCAATACCCTCCAATTTCATCACAAACTACATTTTCATCACACAGCACACTTCTCAATTGAAGTGCAATAACTACTCATCTCAATCCAAGTTCTCAATACCATAACATATACCATACATACATAATTTTCTATTCAGTCTCTACTCAAGAGAGAGTTCATAAGTCTCAACTTGGGTTGAGATTTACTTACCTTGTAATGGAGAGATCACATTTGCATTTTCCTTTCCTTTAAATGCTTGTCCCTTCTCTACAACTTTACACAATCAAATCATAAGCCTTCAATGTACACATATATGTAAAACTTCACATCTAAGCAAAAATCTTTACCTTAGGATGCCTTAGATCAATTCTCTACCAAGATCCAACTAGAAATCGCTCAAAATCCTTGAAAGCTTGAAGGAAGAATTGAGAGGAAATGGAGAATGGAAGAGGCGGTGGAAGAAGGATGAACGAAGGGTTTACTACACTTAACCCCTTATTAGCTCAAATTATCTTCATTCATTCCCATTTTACCCTTGCTCTTTCTTAGGAATTCCATCCTTGTCCTTTAAATCATTTCACTCACATCCCCCACACTAACCTATTCTCCATAAAATTTCCTTGCATTTTACTCTCCACTTTTCCTGCCAATTAGGGGTAGAATGGTCATTATGCCCCAAAGGAAGAATTCTCTAGAAAACTCAAGCAACTTTTTCTTAGGCTCTTTGCCGCGGCGAAGAACAATACGTCGCCCCGGCGAAATACAGCAGAGCCTACCCATGGGTACAGCTCCTCATCGCCGCGGCGAAGCTTATTCTTCGCCCCGGCAAAGCTCAAATTTCCAAACTTCACCAAATTTCAACCAAACCAAGGCAAACACTTAACCAATACAACATACCATTTTCATTAAAGGCTAACCAACTAACCACAACAACATACAAACTCAATTGAAGCTGAAACAGTGAATCCTTTAAGTAATACAACAAATCTTAAGTACGTACCTCAAGTGGGGTGTTATAATGGAATAAGCTTGGGCTCCAACCCAAACACTCCAAGTTACCAAACACTCCCAATTTGATATTTTTATTTTCCATCATTATCTCAATTAAAATCAATTAATATATATTAACATTTAACAATAATGATAATATATTTAAATATGTGCAAACACATATTTGAATGTAATTTCACTTATTTAATTTTTCTAACAAATTAAATAAAGGCTACGACCTCAGCAAATTTAATTGCACTATAAAATTACCAAAATACCCTTTCACCCAAAAAGACGAAAACACCCTTCTTTCTTCCTGAGTCTTAAATTATCTTCTATGTGTGTGACTCATAGGCTCCTCATCATATTGGCAATGTATAGTATCGCGATTAACACCAATTAATCGTCTTACTGATACACAGACCAAGATTGGCCCTTAGCAAGGCATCATGGCCACTCGATAGATTCGGATTCAGCAAAGTAGCTACCTATCAACGATATGGTTACCGTGCAATTCGATCCTTTCATCATCCGTTATCTCAACGAGACGAAGGCATAGAAATAGTGTCAACCTTCGGTTACTCTCGATATTATGTATTCAGTTTCTAGACCAATGAACCGTATTATAAATTGGATAGAGCAACAACTCAATCCCACTATGGCCACAGTTTTAATGTAATTTCCATATACTGAATTGCGCCGTGAGATAAGTTCTCCCGTACCTGGGAGTGATAAATCCTCTGTCAATCCACCATAGTCTTGATACACTCCTTGATGTAGCCAATCACCACCGTATTGACAGCTCTAAAAAGAACTGCGTTAGGCTAGTGTCAAACTACACCAATCGGTGCACAAGGCGCTCCGGTGATCTCAAGTCTAAGGATCACATGCACCACCATTCGTTAGAGGATTTGTTCCATAGACACTGGGGTTACCATCCATATGGAATCCTCTGGTGGGTCAGTCCAGTGAACTTGCTGTGGTGTAATCGCCTACAACAAACACCCATGTGTTGCACCAGGTTGTCACCAAACAACCTTGACAAGTGAGATCAGTCACTGCCTTTCGACATGGTCGTTCAACACTATGATAGCCTTACCGTATTATCTGTGCCCTTACTTCAGAATAATACTAGGGCTACAGACATTTCTAGAATGGCCACCATATGTGCTCATAGGGTTTTCACTATCAAGATTTGAAACACTTAATACCTTCCTCATGGTTCTACCATTCTAATTAAGGACATATATCAATACATATTGCAATAATAATGATTTACGCGATATAGAATAAAATGCCTTATATTATTGATTAATGAACATTATTACAAAGAGTCAATTCTATAATAATTGATTGGCTCTAGGGCACCTACTCTAACAGTTTGCCCTAATGAAAATTTACTATCCAAAAATTTTCAAAATGACAATTACCCACCTTTCATTAATAGATTTAGTAAAATCTGTTATGTGAGAATGATAGTTACTATAAAGACAAAAATAACCTTTCCTTTTTAAATCTATATCCAGGAATCGATTCTGGCAACTAGACCTCCACCCACTCCAAACCTGCCACTAGAACCACCAAATACATTCTTCACCATCACCACAAACAAAGAAAAAAATTTCAAATTTTGGCACTAAGTGTGCATAGAAGGCTCTTTGAGGCTTTTTTACGACCAAGCTTGGTGGGCATTTTAAAAAACCTAGGGAAAAACAACCGCTGGCGACAGGAATTGGCCATAAAACAAAAGTACAAAACCACGATAGACTACCAACTGTTGGAGTAGGTGCCTTAGAGCCAATAAATTATTGTAGAATTGACTCTTTGTAATAATGTTTATTAATCAATAAAAGGCGTATTCTACTATATCATGTAAATCATAACTGTATGTATTGATAAATGTCCTTAGGATGGTAGAACCATGATGAGGGTATCAAGTGTTTCAAATCTTCATAGTAAGAACCCCATGATCACATATGGTGGCCATTCCAGAAATGTCAATAACCATAGTATTATTCTGACGAAAGACACAGATAGTACAGTAAGACTATCATAGGGATTAACGACCTTGTCGAAAGACAGTAACTGATCTCACTTGTCAAGGTTGTTTGCTGACAACGTGGTACAACATATAAGTGCTTGCTATAGGCAAGTTCATTAGACTAACCCACCAGAGGATTCCAAGTCAATGGTAACCCTAATGTCTATGGAACAAATCCTCTAACGAATGGTGGTACATTTGATCCTTAGACTTGAAATCACCGGAGCACCTTATGAACAGAATGGTGTAGTTTGACACTAGCCTAACGTAATTCTATTTAGAGCCATCAATATGGTAGTGATTAGCTATATCAAGGAGTGTGTCAAGACTATGGTGGATCGACAGAGGATTCATCACTCCCAAATATGGGAGAAATTATCTCATGGCGCAATTCAGTGATTGACAATGAAACTAAAGTTGTGGCCACAGTGGGATTGAGTTGTTGTCAAATCCAATTTATTATTCCAGTCATTGGTCCAGTAACTGAATACAAAGGTATTGAGGATAACTAAGGTTGACACTATTTATATACCTCAATCTCGATAAGATAACAGATGATGAAAAGATTTGATTGCATGGTAACCATATCGTTGATAGATAGCTGTTTCACTAAATTTGAATCTATCGGTTGGCCATGATGCTTTGTTAGGGGCTAATCTTGGTCTGTGTGTAGTAAGATGATTGATTGGTGTCAATCGCGATACTACTCACTGCCAATATGATAAGGAGCATGCGGGTCACACACTTAGGAGACAATTTAAGGTTGATAAATTTTAGAAGGGCATATTGGCGATTTTGCTATGTAATGAAATTTATTGAGGTTGTAGCCTATGTCCAATTTTGTTATTGGAGTAATTTAGCAAAATTACAAATTTAATTATTAGAGTTAATATTAATATTTATATTAATATTTAACCAAATAATTAAATAGGACTAATATGCGATTCCACATAAGTTTGGGTTGTTGCAAACTTTGGAGATGGAATGGAAATTTGCCTCATTATATAAATGAAGCAAATTTAGGTTTTGTACGCAATTTTCATTGTGTGGCTGTACAGAAGATTTTGAGAGAAAAATTTCTCTTTTCTTCTCTTCACTCTATCTTTCTAAACACTATCCTCAAAGACAAGAATTGATTCTAGCAAAATCAATTCTTGGTCTTTGACATACTGTCTTCGTGTGGACGAAGTGACTTTGATTCCGTTCTTGAATCGGTAGAGAATTAGATTCAGATACACTGACAGAGCCTTCAAACACTAGTATAATCTAATACTTGCATGGATCTTTATTGTTTCAATTAAGCATATATATATATATATCAAACCCTGATCTTGGCGAAATCAGAGTAATCAATGGGCAAAAGTTTTATTTTCCGCTGCCTCTACTCATCGACTTACTAACACCAACAAGCCTGACTCTAAACAAGCAAGCAATTACCCCCAATCTACTACTCAAAAGCTCCAATAAAAAACACCCCAACTTCAAAGTCACACAAACCTAAGAGGAAGTCGCTAGTGAAAATGATGGACAAGCTCGGGTCAAACTGATGGGGGTTATGAAAAGGTGAATCCAATGAGTCGTTTAGTATTGATAGGTTGCATTTTGGTGGTTGGAGATGGGAAAGTTGGCTCAAGAATTTTACGAATAGGTGGTAGGCAACCCAAAAACGACCGGTGGATGGCAAACGGGGAGTGGGGAAAGTCGTAAATGGTGGGTTTAGAAGAGGGGGTGAAAGGGGTTCCAGTGATGGTGGAAGGGTGAATTTTTGGTCTACCAATCGACCGGAAACAAACCTAAAAGATGTATTCGTCAGAAAAAAGGTGAGATGAAGAAGACGAAGATGGGAGGGGGGAGATGAGAAGAAGATGGGGGTAGGGTTTTTTTTGTTGATATAGAGGGGGTAAAGTCACATAATTATCCTTTGACTATTTGTAAATTTACTTATTTTATCTTCATTCATGTAATGACTCTTTTTCTAGCTAGTATACTCGTAAAATAACAATAAAAACTCATTAAATACATATAAGAAAAGTATATAAACGAGTATAAAAGTATGGGCCCATATTTAATTTTCTTTATACATAAAACTTTACATAATACAAATAAGTCTCAAAATATTAGCTTGACAGTTTTGCCCAACCCTTTCCACTGCGTGATGATCCAAATGACCGCATTTCACCTATTACCTGCAAAAACATTGTAAACAATGAGGTGAGCACTAATTGCTCAGTAAGTAAACCCGCTATGTTACCTTCTCTTTCCTTTGCTTAAATTCTGAATTTCTTTCCTTACTTCACATTTCCCCATTCTTCTCTATTCTTTCTCTACTCTAACTCTGTTTTTCTCTCTGTTCTTTCTTTGTTCTTTCTCTGTTCTTTCCCTTTTCTTTCTCTATTCTAATTTCTCACTACTCAGATAATGGGCATGATATTATGCATAAATAAAATGCAAATGCACAATTGTATAAAAGGTGCATTTTCTTTTCTGTTTTTCTTTCTTCTCGGTTCCTATTCTGTTTTTCTTTCTTTCTCTTCTTTCTTATTCCTTCTCATTTTTTTCGTTTCTTTTCTTTTCTTTCTTATTCTTTTCTCTTCTTTCTTATTCTTTTCTTTTCTTATTCTTATTCTTTTGCCGATCGGACTCGGTTGAGGCGTGGATTTGGAACCTTGGCCGTGTGAGTGTATTCTTCTTTCTTGGGCACAGCCCTCATCCACATGCACTCTTATGGACTGTACCAATTCTTCTTTCTTCTTCTTAGGCCGCTCACTAAAGGCAGCGTGCATGTGGGGAAAATTCTTCTTGTCACTCACGGTTCCCCATCGCAACAACCTTTTCTTCTTTTTATCTTTTTACACTTCTTTAACTAAAATTCAAATTTGGAACTTTTTAACATTCTCATTTCTTTCTATTTAATCTTTGTCATTCTTTAGTGTTTTTTTTTCATGCTCTTATGAATATGCATGCATGTAAATGGTTTCATGCTTATACTTCTCTCTAAATTCACATGTTTAAATGCAATTATGCAATATGGAATACAAACATGTCATTCTCTACCATCTACAAACACTTCTCTTTAACATTTCATCAAACAACTTAGGCGCATAAAGGAACCCTAATTTGGCTACATTTCTATCTCTTTTCTAATCCACCAAAAAGTGGGAATTAAACCCTCCATATTCAACACCAAATCTGCCCAAAATATACACTCCAAAATTTCCACTCCAATCCTTCCAAATTTCATCCAAACATTCATCAAACATCTAATACATCAACACAACTTCTCATGGATAATTTATAATCATCATTCAACACCAAATCCATAAACAATTCTACATATAATATATGTGTATACATGAAAGAAATTCTCTACACAACATAACTTAAATCATACTTGGGGTAGGATTTACTTACCTTATACAAGAGCAATCCAACACTTTAAAAACTTTCTTGGATCCAACTCCCTTTCTCTTAAATCCTATGAACATAAATAATCAAAATTCAACACTTTAAAAATTAAAACTCACTTCTTAGTACAAGGATCTTACCTAAAGATGCTTAGGATTGAAAATCCACCCAAAAGTACCCAAAATCTATGAATTTTCTTTGAAGAAAAATTGAAGAGCTTGAGAGAATATGGAGGTGAAAATGGCGTGCATATGGTTGAAGAGTGGCTAGGGTTTCACTCTTCAATTTGATATAACATAAAAATATATATGTAGTTTCCCATTTTGCCCTTGCACTTTCTTTAAAATTTCATCTATATCCCTTAGTCAATTACCATAATGCCCTCATATTTATTACATTCACTCCCCACAATTTCAACTAATTTTGAATGAAAAGACCATTTTACCCTTAATACAAGTTTAAGGCATTTTCTTCACATTTTCTCAAAGTAACTTTAACAAAAATTAACTAGGAGGTATAAAAACATAAATTAAATTACGTACCTCCATGTGGGTGTTGCAATTAAGTTAAACTTGATGGACATATACTAACAGAAAGTGGGTAATTGTCTTTCTGAAACTGTTTGGGTAGTAAATTGTCATTAGGGCAAACTTTGGGTGGGAACATGTCGTTCAGCCTACATTGAAACAATAATTCATCGTGTTCTGTTTTTCCTTTTAAGTTCCTTTCTTTTGACTTTGACTAACTCTTGGACTCTCTTTTATGCTATATAGTCGACTCAATTAACGAAAGGCTGCTGAACCATTTGAAAATATACTTTACCAATTGAAACTCAAGTTAAAGCCTGGCAGTTTTGAAGCAAACCAATGTTATACCAAAAATGTCAATTTACGACAATAGCATGCCTCCTTATTATTGTTTCTTTTTTGATAATAATTTTGTTGTCTCAAAAGTTCCCATTGGCAATTGGTTTATCCTTCAAATTTTCTAGTTTCAGTTTTAATGACAATAACATAACATATGAGAGAGCTTTTCCACAAAACCAGGTTATCCAAATAGCTGTAGAAAGTGCTATTTAGGTCGAGCCACACCCTCTAAACCAATGCGCCTTTGGATAAAGCATCGGGAAATCTCACTGATTTCACAACTCATTCCATTTTTTTTAATTTTTTATTCTCAAAACAAAAGCCAATAAGGAGATGGGATGGCCTTCTTCCTCGCTCCTCAAGGTTCAAGGATTCCTTCGGACGCCACAAGAGACAGGTCTCTTGGTCTTACAGTTGATTCTGAGAGATTAAATTCAACTTCCAATCCATTCGTTGCAATTGAAATTGATATCTTCCACAACTATTATGATCCACCCGGTGATCATATGGGTATTAATATCGATTCTGTGAAATCTTTGAACAATGTGACATGGTGGAGTGATGTAAGAGGTAGGAGAAGGAATGATGCATGGATTAATTATAATTCTAGTACATAAAATTTCAGTGTTATCTTATAGTTTTATAAATAATGCCTTAGTGATGCTGCACCTTTATTATCAAATTGATTTGAGGCCTTATTTACCCAAGTTGGTTACTTTCGGCTTCTTAGTGGCGAATGTGAACAACTTAGCAATCCAGACCTTTAACTCATGGGAGTTTAGTTCAAGATTAGCAGCTGATGATAATTTAACCAATCCAATAATACCTGATAGAAGAGAAAACCAAACAGGACTCGCACTGCGATTGGGATTGGGTATTGGAGTAGGTATTTTTGTTGTTGTACCGGTTTTAGTGTGACTTCCTGGCTTTGGTAGGAAGAAAGAGGAACCAGACCTAAGAATTTTTCATATATGGACTTGGCAAGCGCAACAAATGATTTCAATGATGAAAAGAACTTAGAACATGGGGGATTTGGTGGAGTTTATAAAGGGTTTACGAGGGATATTGCTGATAAGAAATTATGTATGAATTTTGACGTGAAATAGATGGAGTGTTTGATGATCATCAGGCTGTCGTGTGCTCACCCGGATCATAATCAAAGACCATCTATAAGGCAAGTTATTTAGTTTATTAATATTGAGTTACCATTTAGGAATCTTCCACCTAATATGCCTGTTCCCAATTTTGATCATATGCTATATATAGGTGCAGGTGTAAGGTCAGGCCATGCGCCTTCTCAATCTTTGACTATTCTTTGTTAAGATTAAAAAAGAATCCTCAATTCACCCATAATCGATAAACAATATAAGCTGAAAAAAACGGAGTAAAAATAAGTATTAGAACCGTGTAGCCTTACTGCTCGTTTTAAACACAGTTTTTAGGATGCTCAAGCATACTATTTACCAAATCTCATTATTGATTAGATGACAGAAAGAAAGACTAAAAAAGACCCCTTGATTCACCCATAATCGAGATTCACTACATGCCAGAAAAAAACTGAGTGAAAAGAGACACTAGGACTATGCAACTTTTTTGCCCGTTTTAAACACAGTTTTCAAGACACTTGAGCATGTTGTTTACCAAACCTCATTATTGATTAGATGATGAAAAAAAGATTCAAAAAGACTCCTTGATTCACCTATAATCAAGATCCACTACATGCTAAAAAAAAAACTGAGTGAAAAAAGGTACTAGGACTATGTAGCTTTTCTACTTGTTTTAAACATGATTTTCGGGACAATCAAACATTCTGTTTACCAAAACCTCAAATAGCTTTTGCATATAGAATGCTTTTATTGAGTTGAAACGCTCAATATTAATCTGTATTAGCAAATATTATGTAGGTATTAATTTTCAATATTAATACCTAATTAATACCTACATACTAATTACTAATACAGATTAATATTGCAACCTCTGTTTTTCCTTGTTGAAGCGGCCCATGTAGTCTAATAATTTTTCTGCCGTCTATTTATTAATTTGTTTTAAACATATGTGAATTAATTTTCAATAGTAATTCTGGTTAAACACTCAATATGGGAAAGTTGTTAGATGGCCTACGAAATTACCACACATCGAGGCCAAGCGAGATACCACCAAGTGGTGTGATTCCATGGGGACCATGGCCATGTCACCGTTGATTGCATCACCCTCCATCTTGAAGTAGTAGAGCTACTAAAGAGGGGCCACCTTCACGACTTCCTAATAGACAAAGAGAAGAACACCCTCACAAACAAGTATCACCAGATTACACCTCCACCAAAAGCATTGGCTACAGACGAGTTGTGCAATGTGATCTCAAGCAGATCAAAAATAAGCAATGTA
Organism: Pistacia vera; assembly: GCF_008641045.1. Classification (NCBI taxonomy): domain Eukaryota; kingdom Viridiplantae; phylum Streptophyta; class Magnoliopsida; order Sapindales; family Anacardiaceae; genus Pistacia; species Pistacia vera. The sequence goes on along the minus strand of NW_022196026.1, from coordinate 388,393 downwards.
AGCTACTTCTTGGCCAAACGTCATGCCAGAGCCGTAGATAACCCCGAGGTCCAATCCTCCAGGCCATCTTCGCAGAAGGCAACCAACCCGACCATTTAGTTTGTTGACAACAAAGCGATGAAGTCAAGACCACAATTCAAAAAATCAATATTTAGACGGCTAAAAAAGATTCAAAAAGACTCATCAATTCACCCATAATCAAGATCTACTACATGCTACGAAAAAACTAAGTGAAAAAAGGTACTGGGATTATGCAACTTTTCTACTTGTTTTAAACACGATTTTCGGGACAATCAAGCATTCTATTTACCAAAACCTCAAATAGCTTTTGCATACAAAATGCTTTAATTGAGTTGAAGCGCTCAATATTAATCTGTATCAGTAAATAGTATATAGGTATTAATTTTCAACACTAATACCTACATACTATTTACTAATATAGATTAATATTGCCGTCTAATCGATGCCCAAGCATGCTATTTACCAAACCTCAGTATCGATTAGATGGCGAAAAAAGATTCAAAAAGACTCCTCGATTCACCCATAATCGAGATCCACCACATGTTAGAAAAAAACTAAGTGAAAAGTGGTAATGCTTAATACAATCTTAATATTTTCAATAAACGTAATCAAATAGCTTTAGCAATCTATAGCTGAACACATTTTATTATTGCATAGGATACTTCACTCCCCATTGGATTCGGCTTTCATTATGCCTTGATGGTCTACTTATGTAACTTCATCCTATTTAAATTATTACTATAATTTCATATCTTCTTATAAAAAGAATGAAAATACGTATTACTAAGTATCCCAAATCATTCCAGAGTGCTAGTTGGATTTTACCACCTGTTATAGTGACAAGCAAAATCAATCTTCCCATAGGTGTTCATATATCACTAGATTACTTCTACCTACATCCCTATCCTTCAACTTCCGAGAAAGAATACCCACAAGGTTTTCACATATGTAGTGTTTCTGTCGTCTAATCGATACGTGCAGTGTTGCAAACAACTTTTATTGATTAAGCTATTTGAGGTTTTCAATATTGAGTTCGTATTTATCAAATCAATAATACATAGCATAATGATGTCTAATATTATTATAAACATTCAGACTGAATAAAACAAAGTAAATGCTTCTGATTTCTAATGAAAAGCATCTTTTTGGCCCTGGAATTCTTGATGTATAAAGAATTTTGATCTAGTCGATTTGTGAAACTTCATTGTTACAGGGACCAACTCAATCCTGATAGATTAAAAAATTGAACCGATTGTGATCATTTATTTGTCCCATTACATATAAAAAATTTCCATCGGAACTCTATAAAAGGGGCTCAAGTACTTGAATGATGAAGCAATTAATACACAAACAACTTATTATTCTGCAAACAAAGAAGGTAGAAATTGAGAAACTAAAGAACTGAAAAGAAAAATCTGAGAATTCGTGAACTCTATTATTAATTTTCTGAGAGATACACTTTTACAATGACTCGTTTCTTTATATACAAAGAAAGAGAGAGAACAAAATGCTACAGAATAAACCCAGCTTCAACGATAAATAGAAGAGTAAAGTTACTCTTCTCAAAATGACGCCGTCTCTTCTTTTGTGGAGTTGCAGTTTTACAAAACTGCACTCTTTTCAGTCTGGCTAACATTCCCCCTCAGATTGGACTATGGCTGCTGAATACTTCAACATTTTTACTGAATTGCCTTTTAGACTTCAGTTTGTTGTCTTTAGACATTTTCTGCACTTCCTGCTTTTTCAAAAAAAATAACACTCCATCTACTATCTTGTTTTTACCAACATAAATGGACTACTTCTGCACTTTTCCAATTAAACTCATCACCACACCACTAAATTTCTTCAAACATCCAGTATTTACCAATCAATTTACCACCAATGACTAGATTGCTTCACTACTACTGCATTTTAAACTCTTTTGCACTTTTTAAATCACCATCACACTACTAGATTCTACTAAAATCCACATTAGCATTTCCTACTAACATCCAACAATCTTACTAAATTCATGACATTCAACACTTCCCATTCAACACTCACCTTCTTCACATTCTACACTTTTTAAATTCACCATGACACTACTAAATTCTACTAACATCTAGCATTAGCATTTCTTACTAACATCCAGTAGATCTTGCTAAATTTATCACATTCAACACTTCTCATTCAACGCTTCAACTTTTTCACATTCTGCACTTTTTAAATTCACCATCACACTACTAAATTCTTCACATTCTGCACTTTTTAAATTCATTTCAACACTTCAACTTCTTCACAGTCTGCACTTTTTAAATTCACCATCACACTACTAAATTCTACTAACATCTAGCATTAGCATTTCCTACTAACATCCAGTAGGTCTTACTAAATTCATCACATTACTAGATTCTACTACCATCCAGCATTTCCTACAACATCCAGCATTTACCAAGCATCATCACATTCAACACTTCATCTTCTTCACACTTACACTCTACACTCATCACCCCACAGTTATCACTACAGAGCACCAACATGCACATTATCATACTGCAACCAGCACTTCAATTCAATACTTATTTCTAGTATTCACATCGTCATACCACAAACATCAATTCAATACTGCAAACAACATTCCGAACAACAAGAAAATAATAGTCATATCAACATACCACAAACACCAACTCAAAAGCAGCAAACCCTCAAACACAACACTTCTTCTAATGCTTCTGCATACAGTTAGCAGCATTCATATCAACATACCACAAACACCATCACAAAACAGCAACACAATGGAAGTTTAACACACAACAGATTTTCTAATGCTTCTGCATACAATGTTAGCAGAATGTTACACTGCATTAGAGATTTAAGATGATCCTAAATTACTATCAACTGTAACCTCTGAATGTGGGATCTCAACAACATAGAGTTTGTGTTTCGAATCTTGGAACTGACTAATGGAAAGTGCTTTTGTCAGAATATCAGCAATTTGAAGCTTGGTGGGAACATATTGCACAATAACCTTTTTTGCAAGAACTTGGTCAAGTATATAGTGAGTATCAATCTCAATATGTTTTGTTCTTCCGTGAAAAACTGGATTTGATGCCAAAGCTCCAGCACTCACATTGTCACACCAAATGACAGGACAAGTGTTTAAAGATACCCCTATTTCAGTAAATAAACTGTCCAACCAGGCCAATTCAGTTGCTGTTTGGGCTAGTGCTCTGTATTCAGCCTTTGTAGATGATAATGACACCACTTTTTGCTTACGAGAACTCCATTGAACCAGATTAGGACCTAGGTACACACAATATCCACTAGTAGACCGTCGATCATCTAAATTACCTCCCTAATGTGCATCGGTATAGCACTCAACACTAAGGGAGGCTGTTGCTCTAAACAACAGACCATGGAATTGAGTACCTTTAAGATACCTTAGGACTCTCTTACACGCCTGTCATTGGAGCTTAGTAGGAGCCTGAAGATACTGACTAAGTTTGTTTATTGTAAAACTGATATCAGGCCTGGTTAAGGTGACATATTGTAGAGCTCCAATTGCGCTTCTATAGAGGCTGGGGTCTTTAAATAACTCACTATCTGCTACAAATAATTTGGTACCTACTGCCATGGGAGCGGGACAGGCATGTGCCTCTTGCATCTTAGTTTTGACAAGCAAATCATGGACATATTTAGTTTGTTTTAAGTGCAGACCCACAGCTGACGTGGTTGCTTCTAAGCCCAAAAAACATGTGATAGCCCCAAGAGTTTTCAAGGCAAATTGACTGTTTAAATCATGAACAAGCTGCTAAATTCTAGATGAACTTGAACCGGTTATTAATATGTCATCTACATATATGAGAACATATCAAACTTGAGAGTTGTCCTTGAGAATGAACAAGCTAGAATTAGATATTAAATTCTGAAATCCCTTCTGAACCAAAGCTTGTTTCAGTTTGTCAAACTAGGCCCGTGGGGCTTGTTTAAGACCATAGAGAGCCTTGTTAAGTTTACAAACATGGGAAGATAAGTGAGGAACCTCAAACCCTTCTGGTTGTCTCATATAGACTGTTTCATTCAAATGACCATTAAGAAGGCATTGTTCATATCCACTTGTTGAATATCCCAACCATAAGTGACAGCCAATGTGAAAATGATTCGAATGGTTGCTGGTTTAATAACGGCGCTGAAAGTTTCAAAATAATCTAAGCCAGGAGTTTGTTGAAATCATTTAGCAACTAGTCTAGCCTTATACTTTTGGAGAGATCCATCAGCATGAAACTTAATTCGAAACACCCACTTATTACCAACTATGTTCATATCAGAAGTGGGAGGGACTAAACTCCAAGTTTCATTCCTAATAAGAGCATCAAACTTATCTTGCATGGCCTTTTTCCACTCATCACAAGCAAGAGCTTCAGTCACAGTACCAGGTTCAGGTTTAACAGGTGAGGACTTGACCAGGGTAAGGGCAGTTGAGATTGAGTTGCTTGTTTGGTCTGTGGGTTCAAAGTTAGATGCTATAGTCAGTGTAATAGGTTGGTTTGTGGGTTGATTATGGTTGACAGAAGCACAAGGGCGGGTATTTCATTCACTAGAATAGATCCTGATGGAATGGGTAAAGTTCTGGTTTTGGATCTGGTGAGCATAGGATGTGAATTAGTGATAAGAGATTGAGTGATAGGCTGATTATAAGGGGCTGATGAAAAGGATTCAGGTGCATAGGTAGGAACTTCAGTTTGAAGACACTGTGATGGAGTTAAGTCAACAACAAGAGAGTGATCAGTGTGTGTCTGGGCTGATTGTGTATAATCTGAAGGTATAGAAGGCTTTTGAATCGTAGAATTGGGAAGATGATAGCAAGATAGATCTATTTCTAATGGAAATGTATGTGGAATAGAAGATGGAATAGGAGTAGGTAATGTGGAAGTATAAGTATCAGGGTTGTTAGATGTAGTATTTGAAAGTGAGGTACTGATTTTAGAAGATGGTTTAGGAAGAGATGGACTGGGTATAGATTTATCAATGTCCTGCAATGAGGAACTAGGAGCTGACTTGTTAGTAGTGAGGAAAGGATTAGGAACAGAATAGTCCACTGTAGAGGAGACTTTGCTGGTTGTACCATTAGAAAAGGAAATAGAAACAAAAGGAAAACAAGTAGAGAAACTAGGAGGGACTGCTGCTTTGAGTAAAGAGGAACAGGAACTAGACGAATGTTGACTAAAACCAGTAGCAAAAGGGAGCTCCAATTCATTGAACTAAACATTAGGAGTAATGACAATTTTTCCCTCTAAACTAAGATATTTGTAACCTTTATGACTTACACTATAACCTAGAAAAACACATTTAGAAGAATGGAAAACAAGCACAACCAAAAATTTTTAACTCAGAATATACAGGAGGTCTACTGTACATAACCTGATATGGGGACAAAAAATTCAAAATTGAGGTAGGCATTCTATTAATAAGAAACACAGCAGTATCAAATACACGCCACCAAAAATGTAAAGGCATGGATGCATGGGCTAGTAAGGTCAGGCCTGTTTCAGCTATATGTCTATGCTTCCTCTCATTTCTCCCATTTTGTTGGTGGACATAGGCACAAGAATGCCTAAGCTGGATTCTAGCAGTGGTAAGATAAGGTATTAGACCCCTATACTCTCCTCCTTGGTCAGACTGTAAGATTTTGAGTTTATAGCCAAGTTGTCTCTCAACTAAGTGGTGAAATTTGATGAAAGTGGACTGAACTTCAGCTTTGGTTCTTAAGGGAAACATCTAGGTGAACCTACTGTAGTCATCAATGAAATGAATGTAGTATTTAAAACCTTCTAATGAAGCTACTGGTGCTGGTCCCAAATGTCACTATGAACTATTTCAAGTAGTTGTGTAGCTCCAGAGGTTGAACTAGGAAAGTGATTTCTATGCAGTTTTCCTAGTTTACATGCATCACAAAAACCTAATGATGAAATAGGTTCTAAAGGTTGAGGATGAATGTGAGGTAAGATTTTACTTAAAACATCAGCATGAGGGTCGCCTAAACGATTATGCCAGAGGGACAAGGCATTGTTCCTAGTATTGCTAGCCTGAAAAACTGTAGGATGATTTGTTATAGGATGATTGTGGTATGTGTCAGATTGTCTAATTGCAGCATTATGAACAAGAAATTTCGACATAGCAGAATTTTCATCAACATGGACCACAGAACCAGAATTTGCACCAGCAGCAACCATAGAAGCAGAATGTGCATCATCATTCAACACAGAAGTAGAATTTACATTAGCATCAACCATAGAATTTTCAACAACATAAAACATAGAAGCATGATTTGCAACAGAAGCAATATGCAGAACAGAATCAGAATTAGATTTGTTCAGACTAGGATAATCATCAAAAGCAGGAGTATTATCAGAAATTCTGTCAGAACTATAAACCAAATTAGAGATGTTATTATTATTTGTAGGAATATCAGAAATAGCAGCAGTAGTAACAAACATTCCAGATGCAGAATTAACAGAGTTTAAACTAGAGTGTTCCAAACATTGTGTCTTATTAATGAAATTAGGAGTACAATCATTTGCATATGAGACAGGACTTTGAGTACTACAAAATAATTGTGGATCTTGCAGCCTGTGATTGTGATTAACAACAACATTTATTGGATTGCTAGTCAGTATATTACAGTTGGCGTTAGCATCTTGAAAATCATTCAGAGAACTAACAGACTGGGGCAAACTACAACTATACTGACTATTAGTACCTACTGACTTATTTGAAACCAAAGTATTACAAAACCTAGAACTCAAAGTAGTTGACTTTTCTAGACAACCAGAAGTGTAACCAGAGGAGAAGCAAGAAGGCATGTGCAATTGGTATAGACCAGCCTTAAGTCCTCCCTGCAGTAACACTGCCTTGGTAGCCTTGTCCTTAACAACACAACAATCAGAGTCAAATTCCACAGTTACTTGATTATCTTTAGTGAATCTAGAAATACTAAGGAGATTTTTAGTTATTCTAGGAACACACAACACATTGTGCAAATGTAAGCACTTAGAATGAAATGAATTGGGAAATAAAGTGGAGCCTATATGAGATATATGGAGAGACTCACCATTACCAACTTGTAGTTGCTCAACTCCATCATAGGTTCTGCTGGAAATTAGTTGAGTAGGATCAGGAGTAACATGGTCAGTAGCTCCTGAATCCATGTACCAGGCTGGATCAACAGGAGCAGTAATTGGGACAGTCATGTGTGTTTGAGGATAATGGTTTGAGGAAAGTGACTGATTAGACACAAGAAAAGCTTGGTTGGGAACTGCATTTTGGTAGGAACTTTGCTAACTAGGGACATGAAACCCTTGCTGTTGATGAGTAAAAGATGGTTTGCCTTGTAGATTGGTATGCTGTTGTTGACTGTGCAAGTTGGAGTTTATAGTGGGCTGGGATGATGAATCATAGGATCCATTAGCGGGAACAATAACATGCTGACTTCCAGAATAAGAACTATACGGACTGCCAGTGTTACAGTGCTACTAATTTCCAAATTGAGATCCATAAAATCCATTATAAAAAGCTGGACCAGAACCACCTTGTCCTGGCATGTTACTTTGAGGAGGTATACCAGTGTAAGTGGAGTTGTAGCGGTGATAACAGTGAGCTTCTGTATGGCCAATTTTTTCGCAAACTTGACAAATAGGCTTGCCTCTGCCCTTACTTCTTCCTCCGCCTCTTCCAAATACAGGTCTGTATAAAGAGTAAAAGTGGCTTGAATTTCCACCAAAATGTCCAAAGTTTGATCTAGGATCATTCGACTGAATTAAGGATAATTCTGAGATCCTATGGGAGGATTTGGTAAGCCTTGTGGTTGAGACTGACTATGTGTGACTAAACCAGAAGTACTAGTAGGTGCAGAGGAAACCTTAGAAGTGATAGGCACCGAATTTTGACCACTTGAATTCTCAAGAGAAGCTACATTAACCAAACCTCCATGAAACTCTATAGAGTTAAACCTATCAAGCTGCAACTCATATTTCTACAACAAAAACTGAGCCTCTTGCAAAGTAATTGGTTCAACCTTAGACTCTACCCTAGAGGTCATATTAACAACAACAGTGTCAAACTCTAGACCTAAACCGTCTAAGATATGTTGAAGAAGATCTTCATGTGAGATCAGTTGACCACTCGCAGACAGACTTTCAGCAATGCCTTTCATTTTCTTAACGTACGCATGAACATTCAAATTGCCTTTTTGAGTTATCTGAAGCAAATTCTTCAAATGTAAGGCTCTGGCCTTTGACTCAGTTACAAATTCAGCTTCTAGTTTAAACCACACTTCAGACGCAAACTGACATTTTGCAACAAGAGTGAACATGCACTTAGAAATTGAAGCGAGAAGCCAAGTAACAAGGAACTTGTCAGTTCGTTTCCAAGTTACATAAGCTAGATTCAGCTTTTCTTTAGCTAGGGTTTTAGATGATTTACTATCACTCAATTCAATTGAACAAGAAACAGAGCTAATAAAGGGAGCTGGACAAGGAACTAAACCTGTCAAATGTTCTTCGAGTTCATGAGCTCCTACAGCGAAGAGGACTTGCAATCACCAGAATCGATAATTATTAGTGTAGCTGTCTCTTGTCAGTTTGGAAGTGACGACCTGAAGACTTGATGAAAAAACTGAGAGATGAGGATTCGTTGAAACACTCTGCATTTTCTCCATTGATGCCAAAAAAAACAAAAATCACTTGTTCAGATCAATGCCGTTGACGCTTGTCTCAGGCTCTGATACCATGAGAAACTAAAGAACTGAAAAGAAAAATCTGAGAATTCGTGAACTCTATTATTAATTTTCTTAGAGATACACTTTTACAATGACTCGTTTCTTTATATACAAAGAAAGAGAGAGAACAAAATGCTGCAAAATAAACCCAGCTTCAACGATAAACAGAAGAGTAAAGTTACTCTTCTCAAAACGATGCCGTCGCTTCTTTTGTGGAGTTGCAGTTTTACAAAACTGCCCTCTTTTCAGTCTGGCTAACAGAAATGGTCTCTGAAACCCCTATTCGACTTCTAGTCATAGACTTTTCCAAGCCAAACCTGAAACCAGGCTCTCCTAAGTGGGGTTCAATGAAATCCCAAGTCAGAAAAGCCTTTAAAGAATTCGGTTGTTTCGAGGCTTTGTTTGACAAAGTTCCTGTAGAGCTTTGGAAAAGCATTTTTGGGGCACTGGAAGCACTTTTTGACCTACCATTACAAACCAAACTTCGAAACCTTTCAAAAAGGCCCTTTCATGGTTATGTTGGACAATACCCTCAAGTTCCTCTCTATGAAAGCATGGGCATTGATGACGTAAACATCATCAAGAAAGTCAAAAGCATGACCAATATTTTGTGGCCTAAAGGAAACGAAAGTTTCAGGTAAAAAAATATTCAAGATGTTAATAATTTATCATATTATTTTGATCTCTTACATAATTTATCTATTTCAATCAATTGCAGCAAAACGATACATTCATTTTCGGAGCAAGTATCGGAATTAGATCAAACAATTAGGAGGATGATTTTGGAGAGTTTCAATCTGGAGAAGGACATGGTTGAGCACATGAACTCAATATTAATATATTTGGGTGAGTTTGTTTTGTTATTCCTATCCATATTCCTAATCCTATTCCTAAAATACTTGTTTGTTTTATTATTTGAGAAATACTATTCTATTTTTTTAATTACTTTTAAACCCCTTAAATTTATTAATTTAATTAAACACCCCTAGAAAAAAAAGTTTAAAAATTAACAAAAACACCCGCACCTACCCATGGTGCCGGATCGGTGGTTGCCGGAATCTATCACAACAGCGTAAAAATAATCAGAATTGGCCGATAATTCGCTGATTTGACCGTCAACGATGGCCATATCTTTGCAATGGCCAAATCTAGCCTTTTGTGGTCGTCGACAACCAGATCTAACTGTAGATCTAGCCTTTTTCAGCCAGATATGTGGTGAATCTGGTCGGAAAAGGCCATATCGACGCACGACTGACCAGATCCAACCGGTCAGTGTTGTAACGCCATTTTTTGGCCAAATTCCGACGATAGTGTCCGAAATCTGGCACTGTGGGTGAGTGGGGGTATTTTTGTCATTTTACAAAATTTTTATATATTGGGGTGTTTAGTTAAATTAGCAAACCTAGGGGTTTTTTTTTTTTTTTTTGTTAATTTTAAAATTTTACCTTATAGTACTCACCCTATTTAACTATCCAATATTATTCCCAAAATCCTATCCAAAATAACAAAACAAATGCACCCTTTAATATTAATATAGCCAGTACTTCCGTAGGTTCAATGTTTAGGTTGTAGTCGGGCACCTTATATCAATGGGGCAGGACTTATGTCCTTTCATTGTGCAAGCCAGGTGGCATTCCATTGGGCATCAGTTGTCTTAGTTACTGACTCTCCTTGGTTGGTGGTACGGCTCGACGAGACAATTATCTTGGCATCATTCAGTCCTTTTAGAACGACGATCTTCATAGGCAGAGTGTTTGATGCGGTTTACTTAATCCTCTTCCCACCTTATTTCTACTAGAGCTTGAGCTAATACATCTTCCATGGTGGAGTAGTTGAACTTGGTGAGCTCCTTATATAACTCATTGTCGGGGAGAAGCCCCTTTCTGAAGGCGTCAACATCTATCTGTTGATTGCAATACTAAATGGAGATTTTTTCCTTGTTGAAACAGCCCATATAGTCTAATCATTTACTAATACAGATCCCAAAACATTGTCCCAAACATCAAGGAAATGACTATTGTGACAAAATCTGCAGTGTACTTTGGGTTATGCTAGTATGGCAAATGTTGTTTCCACAAGCAAACCTTCAACTGAGAGAAAAATGACTTTGGGTAATTCAAAAAATAGTTTTCGTAGGTGGTTGTGGTCAATTCACCGATAACCTCAAATAGCTTTTGCATACAGTAGTTGACTTGATTCGTATAATTATAGAATTGTGCTTTGGATAGTATAGTAATATTTTAAAAGTCAATGAAAGGGAAAATGTTATTAGGTCATTATTTGGGTGGGAAAAAGTCGTTACTATACATTATATATTGAATACTTTTTCTTATAATGATCAATAAAGATCAATGGACTGAAGATCTACAAAGATATTAAAAATTGATAAGGGTAATAAATCTATATAAGACAATGATTGATGTTCTCTTCCTTGTTTAACACACTCATCACATAATCTTATAATATTGTATAAAATTGAGATCTCAATATGGGAAAGTTGTTAGATGGCCTGTGAAATTACCACACATCAAGGCCAAGCAAGATACCACCAAATGGTGTGATACCATGGGGACTATGGCCATGTCACCGCTGATTGCATCACCCTCCATCTTGAAGTAATAGACCTACTAAAGAGGGGCCACCTCCACGACTTCCTAATGGACAAAGAGAAGAACACCCTAGCAAATAAGTATTGCCAGATTACACCTCCACCAAAAGCATCACCTACGGACGAATTGTGCAATGTGATGTCAAGTAGATAAAAAATAAGCAGTGTAAGATACTTCTTGGACAAATATCACGCCAGAGCCGTAGCTAACCCCGAGGTCCAATCCTCTAGGCCACCCTCGTAGAAGGCAACCAACTTGGCCATTGAGTTCGTTGACAACGAAGCAATGAAGTTCTTGAACCCCTACCATAATGCTTTCTAGATAGCCAACATCCTTATCAAGAGTATCCTCATAGACCCCGACTCCTCAACGAACATCATGTTCCTTGAGGCACTCAAAGTCATGGGGATAGATGAGTCAAACATCATCTGTCGGTCTACTCTACTCATTGGCTTAAGTTTGGAAAAAAAAAATACACAATAAAGGAGATAGCTCTGCCAATCTACGCCGAGGGAGTCAACCTCCAAACCACCTTTATGACACTAGACGCCCCCTTCCCTTACAATGTGATTGTCAGTCGACCTTGGATCCATGGCATGCGATCCATCCCCTCTACCTTCTACTAGACCATTCGGTTCTTTACCAAGTGGGGAATAAAAGAAATTTGGGGGGACCAAAAGACTTCTAAAGATTGTTATCAGAACGCCTTCAAGATCAAGCGAGGGACTATGTAGTAACTATAGTCCCACTCGGTTAGAGGGGCCGAGCTGGACCAACCAGCTATAGAGGAGCTAGATGAAGTCCAAATGCACCTTCATTACCCAGATCAAAAGACCCAAGTGGGTGCCCTACTTAGACCCAACATCCGAGAAAAGCTCATAGACTTCCTCAAGGAGAACCAAGACTGCTTTGCTTGGTCTCACTCCAATATGATAAGGATCAACCTCAAAGCAACAGTGCACAAACTAAACACCAACTTGAACTACCCTGGTGAAACAATAGAGAAGAAAGCTCACTCTAGAGAGAAACAATGTGATCAACAAGGAAGTAAAGAAGCTGCTAAGCAACGGCTCAACTTGAGAGGTTTAGTACCTCAACTAGTTGGCAAATGTAGTGGTCGTTCGAAAGAAGAATGGGAAATGGAGAGTATGCATCTATTTCACTAACCTGAACAAGGCTTGCCCCAAAGACTCCTTCTCCTTTTCCCACATTAACATGCTAACGCCACCGTTGGACATGAGTTACTAAGTTTCATGGACACCTTCTCAGGCTACAATTAAATACTCATGCACTTAAACGATCAAGAGAAAATTGCCTTCATCACTAAGAAGGGTATTTATTGCTACAAGGTGATGTCGTTCTACTTGAAAAACTTTGGTGCCACCTACCAGTGTCTTGTGAATAAGATGTTTGCCAGCTTGTTAAGAGATTCCATGGAAGTATAAATCGATGACATGGTGGTGAAGTCGCTGACCCCCAACCAACACCTTGACCACCTAAGGCAAGCGTTTGAGGTACTACGAAAGTACAACATGAAGTTGAATCTAGCCAAATGTTCATTCGACATCTCCTCTGGAAAGTTCCTCAGCAATATGGTCACATAGCACGACATTCAGGCTAAACTTGACCAAATTTGTGCAATCCTAAACATTCCTTCACCTACTTGCATAAAAGATGTCCAACGTCTAACTAGGAGGGTGGCTGTGCTGAACCGGTTCATAACAAAGTCAACGAAGAAGTGTCATCTCTTTTTTGCATCCCTTAGAAAGTCCACAAAATTTGAATGGACCCTAGAATGCAAAGAAGCATTAGCCCAACTGAAAAGGTACTTAACATTACCTTATTTACTCTCTAAACCAAAAACAAGGGAAGACTACTCACCTACTTAGCCGTATTTGAATCGGCCATCTCAACTGTATTATTCAAGAAGAAGGAAAGTAGCTGCCTGTCTACTACACTAGCAAGTCTCTGCTTGATGTCAAGACACGATACAACCAACTTGAGAAGCTTGCACTCGCTCTTATCACCGCCACAAGGAAGTTAAGACCATATTTCCAATGCCACTTAATTGTGGTCTCCACTTCTTACCCCCTAAGAAAATCCTCTACAAACCTAACCTTTTGGGGCTCATTCAATTGACAATAGAGCTGAATGAATTTGACATCTCTATCCAACCTCGCACCGCCATAAAGTCTCAAGTGCTAGTTGACTTCATCGTCGATTTTGCACTCGACACTTCAAATCAAACTGAGAGGAAGCTCTTATATTTGACAAACCCACCCTAGGATTACTACCTCAACATCAAATATTTGCATAAGAAAAGAGAAGAGAAGAGTAAATGGTATTTTCCTCATGCAGCAAATTGGCATATTAGGTCATTAATTAATGGTTAATGAAAAGAGGTAAACAACATGCTCGAACTTAGCACCCCGAAAACTATATTGATGATCTGAGTATCAATTAGGAGTCTTTTTAAATCCTGCTCATACAAACACTATTTTTTTTTTTTTTTAAACAAACACTAATTTTTATACAACTAAAATTTGGAAATTAGGTTATTTACTTTCTTTGAAGGAAAAAGATAATGCCACACTGTTAAAATTCTAGCTTATATATTTGTTGATAAGATGATGCAAAGAATACATGTGCTACTTTTCTATAATCACCAGTGGTTTTAATTGAAATTTAAAATTGAGATCTCAATTTTATACAATATTATAAGATTATGTGATGAGTGTGTTAAACAGGGGAGAGAACATCAATCATTGTGGTATATAGATTTATTACCCTCATCGGTTTTTTAATATCTTTGTAGATCTTCAATCCATTGATCTTTATCGATCATTATAAGAGAAAGTATTCAATATATAATATAGAGTAAATGACGTTTTCCCACCCAAATAATGGCCTAATAACACTTTCCTATTCACTGACTTTTAAAATACCACTAGACTATCCAAAGCACAATTTTTTAATCATACGAATCAAGTCAACTATTGTATACAAAAGCTATTTGAGGTTGTTGATGAAATGAGGACAACCACCTACGAAAACTATTTTTTGAATTACCCAAATATTAGACATCATTATGCTATGTATTATTGATTTGATAAATACAAACTCAATACTGAAAACCTCAAATAGCTTAATCAATAAAAGTCATTTGAAACACTACATGTATTGATTAGACGGCAGAAACACTACATGTATAAATAGTATGTTTAAACACAGTTCACAAGGTGGCTTAATCTATATTAGTAAGTCACTTGTGACCTGCCCACTCTATGAGTTAGGCTACTCTACAAGTTAACCTAAATTGGGTTCAACCCATGAGCCCATAGCAGTCTATAAATAGGAATCAGAATCCTATTATATTTTCACTTCTGTCAAGATCTCGAATCTTACTCTAAGTGTTAAGCTTAATCTAATAAAGGCAAGAGATCATATATTCTTCCTAATTGGAACTCCTTTAGTAAGTAGGATTCCAACCCCTTGGGTTCACTATATAAACAAGCACAAACCCTCTCAATATTCATTCAAAAATCGCCTGTAGCACATAGCTTTAAAGTTTTTGCTCCCAAGAACCACTGCATTATTCCAATAATCCTTCCTGTCCTCAACCCTCACTAAATACTGTTACCCTCGCTGACTAAAGTGTTGGAGTATCTACGGCGGACACCACACCAATGTTTATCTAGCCTTCATGTTCTCTTTTCTTTTCTGTGTAAGTCCATCAGGTTGTTAGTGGCTTTACTTTCAGAGGATCTATCCCTTCCAAATTGACCGTAGATTTTACTGTCTATAATTTGGCATCCACCATGGGGCCCTAACAACTATTTGACTTAAACGACCTAGTATTTCTACTCTTCTCTCCTAATTCATCCATCGTGATTGAAAACATCAAAACCCCCACTCCTGACGTTGTGGCTCAGATTGTGGCCCTCACCACACTGGTGTTAGAGAGCAATGACAAGTACCAAGCTCTGGAATGTTAAAATGCCACCATTTGTGTAAAGAATCAAGCCCTCCAAGACAAGGTAAGCCAATTCTATTTGTTAGATTGGAATTTAGGTCAACCCCATGCCTCCTCTTCTTGGCTCCCAGATCACCCAAGGCAATTGTTCACTGCCTCAGATCATGATACCCTAAGAAATCAAACCCACCTCCACTCGGCTCCAATTGCAACCTTACCCCAAGCCGAGTCGACCCGACCCAAGCAGTCACATATGCCTTCCATCACCATGGTTTTAATCAAACTATTGTTCATCGGAACCTTGTTTGCCAAAGAAAATGGTACACTTCTACCAGTGGGAGGTTAAAATTCATTGGAGTTTTCCTTAATAGTGATGGGTCGACTTAAAATGATTGTTTTGCTTGTTCGCCAAAGTGAAGGTTGATAAACGAGTCATAGGCAAGGTAGAGAAGTACACTTGTTATGTGTACGTGACGACATGTAGTGTCCACTCAACTGATACTCAGAATCACACTTGAGGACACAATTTGATTATACTGAAAATAAACAATAGGAGACCCATAAATATCCTTCTTTAAAATAGAGTATCCCATTTGAAAGGTCTTCTCTTTTTTAAATAGGGTGATAAAAAAATTCGATATAATATATTAAAACTTGAGGTTTGGTAAACAGCATGCTCGGCCTTACAGTTGTGCGGGTTGAAGATTGTTGCTTGAACTTTCCCGCTTGTTTTAAACATAGTTTTAGGACACTTGAGATGCTATTTACCAAACCTCAATATTGATTAGATGGCAAAAAAAAAAAAAAAAAAAAGGACTCAAAAAGACTCCTTGATTCACCCATAATCGAGATCCACTACATGCTAGGAAAAAACTTAGTGAAAAAAGGTACTGGGACTATGCAGCTTTTCTGTTTTAAACACAGTTTTCGGGACACTCAAGCATGCTAGTTACCAAACCTCAGTATTGATTAGACAGTGAAGAAAAAAATTCAAAAAGACTCCTTGATTCATCCATAATTGAAATCCACTACAAGCTAGGAAAAAACTGAGTGAAAAAAGGTATTGGGACTATACAACTTTTCTGCTCATTTTAGACATAATTTTCTAGACACTTGAGCATGCTGTTTACCAAACCTCAGTATTGATTAGAAGGCGAAAAAAAGATTCAAAAAGACTCCTCGATTCACCCATAATAGAGATCCACTACGAGCTAGGAAAAACTGAGTGAAAAAGGGTACTAGGACAGTGCAACTTTTCTACTTGTTTTAAACACAGTTTATAGGACGCTCGAGTGTGTTGTTTACCAAACCTCAGTATCAATTAGATGACAAAAAAAAAGAAAAAAAAAAAGAGATTCAAAAAGAATCCTCAATTCACCCATAATTGATAAACAATATGGGCTGAAAAAAAATTGAGTAAAAATAGGTATTAGAACTGTGTGGCTTTACTACTCGTTTTAAACACAGTTTTCAGGATGCTTAAGCATACTATTTACGAAATCTATGTACTGATTAGATGGAAAAAACGCTCAGTTCACAAGCTATTTTTTTAATATTGAATTACCCACCCAAGGGATTAGTCTAGTGGTCAAGAAGATTTGCTCCTTTTATTGATTTTCTGAATTCAAACCACCTTGGGGCCACCTACCACATTTGTGGCTTACCTAGAACAATTGGACTTGTAGGATGTTCAATGGGCCCTAGAGATTATCTAAGCTGTGCGCAAGTTGGTCTAGACACCCTGATTATAAAAATTAAGTAAAATTAAAAAACTTCATCAACTTGTATCCAATTATACATGACCAATGGTTTGGTGTAATTTAAAACAGTAAACAACTTTTTCCCACCCAAAAAGTTTCAAAATACCTTTTACCCATTCAACGTGTATATTTCATTAATACCCAAAATATACTTCACTTTCTCAATCGGCGTTCGCTGAGTTACCAAGGCCCAAGGTAAGAATGTTTTTATAGAGTGGAGGCCGGTGAATCAAATGGTGGTGACCAATTGAATATTCGTCGCTGGAATTAGTAGGAAATCATCTAAGAAGGGAAAACCCTAGCTTTGCGATGGTAAAAAATCAGCAAGAACTCAGGTGTTACAGTAAGAGGGGTTTTGCAGAGAGGAGACCGGAGGTTCGAATGGTGGTGATGGAGAGAATTTTTTTAAGTAGCGAAATATTAACTTTGGGTGGGAAAGTGGTATTTTGAAACTTTTTTTGTGGGAAAGTATCATTAAGCATATTAGGTCACTAAAGAGGGGTCAAAGGTAGTTTCTTCTATTTTTCTTTGCCAAATTGGCCCCCTTATTCTTTTTTATGACAAGTAATTTTG
This sequence comes from Pistacia vera, assembly GCF_008641045.1. Classification (NCBI taxonomy): domain Eukaryota; kingdom Viridiplantae; phylum Streptophyta; class Magnoliopsida; order Sapindales; family Anacardiaceae; genus Pistacia; species Pistacia vera. The sequence goes on along the minus strand of NW_022196026.1, from coordinate 370,702 downwards.
ATTGGCAACAGAAAAAGGAAATGATATTGGTAGAAGAACCACCTTAGCTTAGTCATTATTCATGAGGCCAGAAACTGCTGCTATGATCATTCATCAAAAGAGAAGAGGAATGATCCTTCCATTTGAACAACGTTGCATTACCTTTGAAAATATTACATACTCAGTAGGCATGCCAAAGGTAACTTATGATAAATAATTGAAGTTGGAAACTGGAAAGTATTGTTGTCCAAAAATAAATGGCAATAGAGAACTAATTACATTTTGCTGTAGAATAACAAGAAATGAAAGATCAAGGTCTTGTCGATGAAAAATTGGTGCTACTGAAAGGTGTGAGTGGTGCTTTTAAACCTGGTGTTCTAACATCTTTAATGGGGGTAAGTGGTGCTAGTAAAACCACTCTGATGGATGTGCTAGCCGGAAGGAAGACTGGTGGATACATAGAAGGGAACATCACAATTTCAGGGTATCTGAAGAAGCAGGAAACATTTGCTCGAACCTTAGGATATTGTGAGCAAAATGACATTCACTCTCCTCATGTTACTGTCTATGAATCCTTGCTCTACTCAGCATGGCTGCGATTACCCCTAGAAATGTGAACTCTAAAGCTAGGAAGGTCGGTAATTGAGATTGAGACAAGACATAAATGCTTAAAAATTTGTTGGCTTGTCACTTTAATTTTTTTTTTTTTTTTTTTTTTTTTTTGGTTGAAAAATGGTTGCAGATGTTCATTGATGAAATCATGGAGCTTATTGAATTAACACCATTGTAAGGAAATCTAGTTGGGTTGCCTGGTATGAATGGTCTATCAACTTAGCAGCATAAGAGGTTAACTGTGAGACCCTTAAGGATGCCAAGGCAAGGGTAGGCATGTGGCTTTCATCCTTAGCTACAACCTTGCCAAGACAACACACGGGTGTATGCTAAACAAGGATGGGCGAGATCAAGTATGGGGTGTTTGAGCGTTGGGACGCCAAGTACTCACTGATGAGATGGCTAGCGGGTGTGGGCACTTGCAAGCTAGAACATGCGCATGCAGGCATGTGTTAACATGGGTGTGGGGTGCCCATGGGCAGGTTAAGCAGAGGCACACGAGCTGGGATGTGTGCAAACATGCAAGACAAACAACAAGTGGCTGAGTACATGCATGAGGCAGAGAGCAATGTGTGTGGGGTGCATGTGGTCGTGCACTAGATGATGGGATGATCAGACAAGGCTACATGGTTGCTGGACTAAGGCTTTGGGATGGTTATATTTGTCTAGATAGACTTGTATGTAAGCCAACTGCTATGTAACTGCTAGATAGGATTGTAACTGCTATTGCAACCTCTTTGTAACTGTTATGCGAACATGTATATAAGGCAAGCAGGTTGTAAATTCGTGAGAAAGTGAGAGAGGGCAAGGGATATGTGTGTGTATACCTTTGTTGTAACTTGGGTGCTGAATCTGTGATTGGGATCAAATTGTAATCAGTGAGAAACACTGTGTGGGTGCTTAAGTTTCCTTCTATTCAGAATATATAATATAAGGTTGGGTTTTCCCATATATTTGGTGCATTATACTTTCATTAGCCTCTCTTGTGTATTGTGTGTGCGATTTTGTAATAGGGATACGCACACTTGGGGAAGGATGACAAGTGCTCAGTGCGCTTGTGCCGTGCAGTGCCTAGAAGGGAGTTTAGGCCCTGTGACATTAACCATAGCGGTTGAGTTGGTAGCTAACCCCTCCATTATATTCATGGATGAATCAACTTCAGGGCTAGATGCAAGAGCTGCTGCAAGTGTCATGAGAACTGTTAGGAACACAGTTGACACAGGAAGAACAGTTGTAGTGGGTTAATTACATTTACCCCCTGACAATTTGCAGATCTGTGTTTGGTCCAAAAGTTTTGAAACTTTACATTCTAGCCCCCTTGGCACTCGAAAGTGCGCTCGCTGCGGCGATGAGTTAGATCGCTGCGGCGTGCGTTGGTTACTTGACATCCACGCTCTACGTACGTTTGCCGCGACGATTTGGTACAGCGCCAGTCCTAAGGATGATCGCCGTGGCTATGGGTTATATCACTGCGGCGAACACTGGTTTCGTCACCAGTGCTAGCATGAACAACGCTCGCTGCAGCGATGGGTTATATCGCCGCGGCGAGTGTACATAGATCTGTAGCTCTGGATCTGTTCATACAGCAACCAAAAACACTCTAAACGGATTTTACAATCAATTAAACACATTGATCTCAACAAAAATCCATCAACCATTATTCCAAACATGTAGATCATCAACAAATTAAAAATTAATTGATTAATAATTTCTTAAAAAAAACATGTTTTAAGACAGATTTACGCAGATTCAATATGGCAACATATCATCAATCAAACGCATCTTATCAACCATACAAATAAAATTGTAAAATTCAGTACCCTAGGCTCTGATACCACTGTTAGTAAACGGTCCCATATACGCAGCGGAAACAAAAATATAATGCAAGGATCGTTTACATGAGCCAAGATCAAGGGTATAATTTTACAATTCATATTAAAGCAAGAATCTGCAGAAATTAATAATCTGTGTTTAGAAACCATACGCACGTTTGGAGGCTCCACTACGATTGTCTTTGAACGTTTAGCTATCGATCCAAGTATAGGATCGAACCCACATAGTCCACACGAAGAGAATCTCAAAAGAGCCAAAGAGGGATTTGCTAGATCCTCTTTGACTTCAAGATTAAGAAGAAAAGAAAAATCAATTGAATTGATTTTAGGCAAAAGTGTTTCTGCCGTGGCATAAGAAAATAGGGGCTACTGTGTATTGGTTTTTACAAAGAAAATCAACTAAATGAAAAACTTGTAATTTTTACATTTTACCTTTTTCTTTTATAGTAAAACCTTGATGCCCTATTCCCATATGGAATAGGTTTGGGCTCCAACCCAAACACCCCCTAATTAGATATTTTATTAATTTCATTATTATCTCAATTAAACTTAATTAATATATATTTAATATATATATATATATATATATTAACATTTAACAATAATGATGATTTAATTAAATATATGCGAACACATATTTAAACGTAATTTCACTTATTTAATTTTTCTAATAAATTAAATAAAGGCTACGACCTCAGCAAATTTAATTGCACTGTGAAATTACCAAAATACCATTTCGCCTAAAAAGACGAAAACGCCCTTCTTTCTTCTTGGATCTTAAATTATCTTTTATGTGTGTGACCCATAGGCTCCTCATCATATCGACAGTGTATAGTATCGCGATTAACACCAATTAATCGTCTCACTAATACACAGACCAAGATTGGCCCCTAACAAGGCATCCTGGCCACCCGATAGATTCAGATTCAGCAAAGTAGCTACCTGTCAACGATATGGTTACCATGCAATTCGATCCTTTCATCATACGTTATCTCAACGAGACGAACGCATAGAAATAGTGTCAACCTTTGGTTACTCTCGATATTATGTATACAGTTTCTGGACCAATGACCCGTATTATAAACTTGATAGAGCAACAACTCAATCCCACTGTGGCCACAGTTTTAGTGTCATTGCCATATACTGAATTACGCCGTGAGATAACTTCTCCCATACCCAGGAGTGATGAATCCTCTGTCAATCCACCATAGTCTTGATACCCTCCTTGATGCAGCCAATCACCATCGTATTGACAGCTCTGAAAAGAACTGCGTTAGGCTAGTGTCAAACTACACCAATCGGTGCACAAGGCGCTCTGGTGATCTCAAGTCTAAGGATCACATGCACCACCATTCGTTAGAGGATTTGTTCCATAGACACTGGGGTTACCATCCATATGGAATCCTCTGGTGGGTCAGTCCAGTGAACTTGCTGTGGTGTAATCGCCTACAACAAACACCCATGTGTTGCACCAGGTTGTCACCAAACAACCTTGACAAGTGAGATCAGTCACTGCCTTTCGACAGGGTCGTTCAACACTATGATAGCCTTACCGTATTATCTGTGCCCTTACTTCAGAATAATACTGGGGCTACGGACGCTTCTAGAATGGCCACCATATGTGCTCATAGGGTTCTCACTATCAAGATTTGAAACACTTGATACCCTCATCATAGTTCTACCATTCTAAGGACATATATCAATACATATTGCAATAATAATGATTTACGCGATATAGAATAAAATGCGTTTTATTGATTAATGAACATTATTACAAAGAGTCAATTCTACAATAATTGATTGGCTCAAGGGCATCTACTCTAACAAAAACTGAGTGAAAAGAGGTACACGGACTATGCAACTTTTCTGCTCATTTTAAACACAGTTTGTAGGATACTCAAGCATGCTGTTTACCAAACTTCAGTATTGATTAGATGGAAAAAAAATGGATTCAAAAATACTCCTTGATTCACCCATAATCGAGATCCACCACAAGCTAGGAAAAAACTGAGTAAAAAAAGGTGCTGGGACTATACAACTTTTCTGCTCATTTAAAACACAGATTTTGGGATGCCCAAGTGTGCTGTTTACCAAACCTTATTATTGATCAGATGGCAAAAAAAAGATTCATAGAGACTCCTCAATTCACCCATAATCAATAAGCAACATGGGTTGAAAAAAATGAGTAAAAATAGGTACTGGAACTATGCAACTTTACTGCTCCTTTTAAACACAGTTTTCAGGATGCTCAAGCATGATGTTTACCAAACCTCAATATCGATTAGACGGCAAAATAAAAAAGATTCAAAAAGACTCTTCTCGCATAATCGAGATCCATTTCAAGCTAGGAAAAAACTGAGTGAAAAAAGGTATTAGGACTACGCAGATTTTCTGCTGGTTTTAAACACAGTTTTCAAGACGCTCGAGCATACTATTTACCAAACCTCAGTATTAATTAGACTACACAAAAAAAAGATTAAAAAAGACTCCTCAATTCACCCATAATCAATAAACAATATGGGCTGAAAAAAATTGAGTAAAATTAGGTACTGGAAGTATGCAGCTTTGCAGCTCATTTTAAATACAATTTTCAGTATGCTTAAGCATGCTGTTTACCAAGCCTCAGTATCAGTTAGACAGTGAAGAAAAAGATTCAAAAAGAGTCCTCGGTTCACCCATAATCGAGATCCACTATATGCTAGGAAAAAAACTGAGTGAAAATAGGTAATGGAACTATGCAGCTTTTTTGCTAGTTTTAAACACAGTTTTTAGGAGACTCGAGCATGCTGTTTAGAAAACCTCAGTATTGATTAGACAGCAAAAAAAAAATATTGAAAAAGACTCCTCAGTTCACCCATAATCGAGATCCACTACATGCTAGGAAAAAACTGAGTGAAAAGAGGTACCGGGACTATGCAGCTTTTCTACTCACTTTAAACATTGTTCTTGGGACACTTGAGCATGCTGTTTAGAAAACCTCAGTATTGATTAGATGGCAAAAAAATATATTTGAAAAGACTCTTCAATTCACCCATAATCAATAAACAATATGGGTTGAAAAAAACTAAATAAAAATAGGTACTGGAACTATGCGGATTTACTACTCCTTTTAAACACAGTTTTTGGGATGCTCAAGCATGCTGTTTGCCAAATTTTAGTACGATTAGATGGCAAAAAAAAAAAAATATTAAAAAAGACTCCTTGATTGACCCATAATCGAGATCCACTACAAGCAAGGAAAAAACAATGAAAAAAGGTACTAGGACTATACAACTTTTCCACTTGTTTTAAACACAATTTTTGGGACGCTCCAACATGTTGTTTACCAAACCTCAGTACTGATTAGATGGAAAAAAAAAGATTAAAAAAGACTCCACAATTCACCTGTAATGGATAAACAATATGGGCTGAAAAAAACTGAGTAAAAATAGGTAGTGGAACAATGTGATTTTAGTGCTCGTTTTAAACACAGTTTTTGGGATACTTAAGCATGTTGTTTACCAAACCTCAGTATCGATTAGACGGCAAAAAAAAAAAAAAAAAAAAAGGATTCAAAAAGACTCCTTGATTCACCAATAATCGAGATCCACTACATGCAAGGAAAAAAATGAGGAAAAGGGGTACCGGGACTATGAAGCATTTCTCCTCGTTTTAAACACAGATTTTGAGACACTTGAGCATTCCATTTACCAAACCTCAGTATCGATCAGAGGGTGAAAGGAAAGACTCAAAAAGACTCCTCGATTCACCTATAATCAAGATCCATTACATGCTAGGAAAAAACTGAGTGAAAAAGGTATTGGGACTATGTATCTTTTCCGATCGTTTCAAACACAATTTTTAGGACACTTGAGCATGCTGTTTACCAAACCTCAGTATTGATTAGATGGCAAAAGAAAGATTCAAAAAGACTCTTCGATTCACCCATAGTCGAGATCCACTACAAGCCGGAAAAAAACTGAGTGAAAAAGGGTACTGGGACAATGCAGGCTTTCTGCCCGTTTTAAACACAGTTTTTGGGATTCTTAGCATGTTGTTTACCAAACCTCAATATTGAGTAGATGGCAAGAAAAAATATTCAAAAAGACATCGTTAAACAATATGGGCTGATAAAAACTGAGTAAAAAGAGGTATTGGGACTATGCAACTTTTCTGCTCGTTTTAAACACAGTTTACAGGACACTCAAGTATGCTGTTTATCAAATCTCAGTATTGATTAGATGGCAAATAAAAATTCAAAAAGACTCCTTGATTCACCCATAATCGATATCCACTACAAGCTAGGAAAAAACTGAGCGAAAGAAGGTACTAGGACTATGCAACATTTCTCCTTGTTTAAAACATAGTTTTTGGGATGCTCGAACATGCTGTTTACCAAACCTCAGTATTGATTAGATGGCAAAAAAAAAAAAAAAAAAAAGAAAAAAGATACAAAAAGAGTCCTCAATGCACCCATAATAAATAAGAAATATGGGCTAAAAAAAACTTAGTAAAAACAGGTACTAGAACTATGCAGCTTTACTGCCTGTTTTAAACACAGTTTTTATGATGCTCAAGTATGCTATTTACCAAGCCTCAGTTCGATAAGACGGAAAAAAAAAAGAATAAAAAAGACTCCTTGATTCACCCATAATCGAGATCCACTACATGCAAGGAAAAAGCTGTGAAAAACGGGTACCAGGACTATGTAGCGTTTTTGCTCGTTTTAAAGACAATTATCATGACACTTGAGCATGTTGTTTACCAAACCTCAGTATTGATCAGAGGGAAAAAAAAAAAAAAAAATTAAAAAGACTCCTCGATTCACCCATAATTGAGATCCACTGCATGATAGAAAAAACAGAGTGAAAAAAGGTGGAGGGACTATATAGCTTTTCTTCTCTTTTACACACAATTTTTGGGACACTCGAGCATGCTGCTTACCAAACCTCTATATTGATTAGATGGCAAAAAAAGGATTCAAAAAGACTCCTCGATTCACCCATAATCGAGATCCACTACAAGTTGGGAAAAATCTGAGTAAAAAAAGGTACCGGGACAATGCAACTTTTCTGCTCGTTTTAAACATAGCTTTCAGGACACTCGAGCATGTCATTTACCAAACCTTAGTATCGATCAGAGGATGAAAAGAAAGATTCAAAAAGACTCCTCGATTCACCCATAATCGAGATCCACTACATGCTAGGAAAAAACTGAGTGAAAAAAAGTACTAGGACTATGTAGCTTTTCAGATTGTTTCAAACACAATTTTTGGGATGCTCGAGCATGCTGTTTACCAAACCTCAGTATTGATGAGATGACATGAGAAAGATTCAAAAAGACTCTTCGACTCACCCATAATCGAGATCCACTACAAGCCAGGAAGAAGCAAAGTGAAAAAGGGTACTGGGATAATGCAGCTTTTCTGCCCGTTTTAAACATAGTTTTTGGGATTCTCAACATGTTGTTTACCAAACCTTAGTATTGAGTAGATTGCAAGAAAAAAGATTCAAAAAGACGCCGATAAACAATATGGGCTAATAAAAACTAAGTAAAAATAGGTATTGGAACTATGCAAGTTTACTGCCTGTTTTAAATACAGTTTTAAGGATGCTCAAGCATGTTGTTCACCAAAGCTCAGTATGGATTAGACGGTGGAAAAACAGATTCAAAAAAACTCCTTGATTCACCCATAATCGAGATCCACTACATGCTAGGAAAAAACTGAGTGAAAAGTGGTACTGCGACTATGCAGCTTTTCTGCTCGTTTTAAACACAGTTTTGATGATACTCAAGCATGCAATTTACCAAACCTTAGTATCGATTAGACGGCAAAAAAAAAAAAAAAAAAAAAGATTCAAAAAGACTCCTCGATTCACCCATAATCGAGATCCACTGCATGCAAGGAAAAAATTGAGGAAAAGGGGTACCAGGGCTATGCAGCTTTTCTACTCGTTTTAAACATAGTTTTCAGGTCACTTGAGCATGCTGTTTACCAAACCTTTGTATTGATTAGAGGGCGACAAAAAGATTCAAAAAGACTACTCGATTCACCTACAATCGAGATCCACTACATACTAGGAAAAAACTAAGCAAAAAAAGGTATTGGGACTATGCAACTTTTCTGCTTATTTTAAACACAATTTTTGGGACACTTGAGCATGCATTTGTCCAAACCTCAGTATTGATTTGATGGGGAAAAAAGAAAGATTCAAAAAGACTCCTCGATTCACCTATAATCGAGATCCACTACAAGTTAGGAAAAAATTGAGTGAAAAAAAGTGTTGGGACGATGCAACTTTTCTGCTCATTTAAAACATAGTTTTTGGGATTCTGGACATGTTGTTTACCAACCTCAGTATTGAGTAGACGGCAAGAAAAAAGATTCAAAAGGACGCCGATAAACGATATGGGCTAATAAAAACTGAGTAAAAATGGGTACTGGAACTATGTGGCTTTACTACTTGTTTTAAACACAGTTTTGGGGATGTTCAAGCATGTTGTTCACCAAAGCTCAGTATTGATTAGATGGCAAAAAAAAAAAAAAAAAGATTCAAAAAGGCTCCTTGATTCACCCATAATCGAGATCCACTATATGCTTAGAAAAAACTGGGTGAAAACAGGTACTGGGACTATGCAGCTTTCTGCTTGTTTAAAACACGGTTGTTGGGACGCTCGAGCATGCTGTTTACCAAACCTCAGTATTGATTGGACGGCAAAAAAAAAAAAAAAAAAAGATTCAAAAAGACTCCTCAATTCACCCATAATCAATAAGCATATGGGCTGAAAAAACTAAGTAAAAATAGGTACTGGAACTATGCGGCTTTATTGCTCGTTTAAAACACATTTTTCAAGTTGCTATAGCAGTTGTTCACCAAACCCAGTATTTATTAGACTGCAAAAAAAAAAAAAAAAAAAGATTCAAAAAGACTCCTTGATTCACCCATAATCGAGATCCCACTAAATGCTAGGAAAAAACTGGTGAAAAGGGTGCTGAACTATGCAGCTTTTTTGCTCATTTCAAACATGTTTGTGGGGCACTCGAGCATGCATTTACCAAACCTCACTTTGATAATGGCAAAAAAAAAAAAAAAAAAAAAAATTCAGAAAGACTCCTCAATTCACCAATAATCAATAAGCAATATGGGCTGAAAATAACTAAGTAAAAATAGGTATTGGCACTATGCGGCTTTACTACTCGTTTTAAACATAGTTTTCGAGATGCTTAAGCCAGTTGTTTACAAAACCTCAATATCAATTAGACGGTGAAGAAAAAGATTAAAAGGACTCCTCGGTTCACCCATGATCGAGATCCACTACATGCCAAGAAAAAATTGAGTGAAAAAACATATTGGGACTATGCAGCTTTTATGCTCGTTTTAAACACAATTTTCAGGAGACTCGAGCATGCTTTTTAGCAAACCTAAGTATTGATTACACAGTGAAAAAAAATATTGAAAAAGACTCCTCAATTCTCCTATAATCGAGATCCACTACATGCTAGGAAAAAACTGAGTGAAAAGAGGTATTGGGATTATGCAGCTTTTTTGCCCGCTTTAAGCACAGTTTTAGGGGCACTCGAGCATGCTATTTACCAAACCTCAGTATTGATTAGACAGCAAAAAAATGATTGAAAAAGACTCCTCAATTCACCCATAATCAAGATCCACTACATCCAAGAAGACAACAGAGGAAAAGAGGTACCGGGACTATGTAGCTTTTCTGCTCGTTTTAAACACAGTTTTTGGGATGCTCAGGTATGCTGTTCACCAAACCTAAGTATTGATTAGATGATGAAAAAAATTTTCAAAAAGACTCCTCGATTCACCCATAATCGAGATCCACTGCAAGCAAGGAAAAAACTGAGTGAAAAAAGGTATTGGGACTATGTAGCTTTTCTACTCGTTTAAAAACAACTTTTACGATGCTCAAGCATGTGTTTACCAAACCTCAGTACCGATTAGACAGTAAAAAAAAGTTTCGAAAAGACTCCTCCATTCAACCATAATCGAGATCCATTACATGCAAAGAAAAAACTGAGGAAAATAGGTACCAAGACTATGTAGCTATTTTGCTCGTTTTAAACATAGTTTTTTGGACACTCAAGCATGCCATTTACCAAACCTCAGTATTGATTTGATGGCCAAAAAAATGATTTAAAAAGACTCCTCAATTCACCCATAATCGAGATCCAATACAAGCTAGGAAAAAACTGAGTGAAAAAAGGTACTTGGACAATACAGCTTTTCTGCTCGTTTTAAACATAGTCTCCGGGATGCTCGGGCATGCTGTTTAGCAAACCTCATTAGTGAGTAGACAGCAAAAAAAAGATTCAAAAGGATTCCTCAATTCACCCATAATCATTAAACAATAAGGGCTAAAAAAACTGAGTAAAAATAGGTATTGAAACTATGTAGCTTTATTGCTCGTTTTAAACACAGTTTTCAGGATGCTCAAGCATGTTATTCACCAAACCTTAGTATTGATTAGATGTCGAAAGAAAAGATTCAAAAAGTCTCCTCGATTCACCTATGATCTGGATCCACTACATGCTAGGAAAAAACTGAGTGAAAAGAGGTACTGGCACTATACAGCTTTTTGGCTCATTTTAAACACAGTTTGTGGGACCCTCCAGCATGCTGTTTACCAAACCTCAGTATTGATTAGAAGGAAAAAAGAAATTCAAAAAGACTCCTCAATTCACCCATAATCAATAAACAATATGGGCTGAAAAATACTAAGTAAAAATAGGCACTGGAACTATGCAGCTTTACTGCTCGTTTTAAGCACAGTTTTCAGGATTCTCAGGCATGCTATTTACCAAACCACAATATCGATTAGACGGTAAAAAAAAAATATTGATAAAGACTCCTCGATTCACCCATAATCGAGATCCACTACATGCTAGGAAAAATCTAAGTGTAAAAAGGTACCGGGACTATGTAGCTTTTCTGCTTGTTTTAATCACAATTTTCGGGACAGTCGAGCATGCTATTTACCAAACCTTAGTATTGATTAGATGGAAAAAATAAGATTCAAAAAGACTCCTCGATTTACCTATAATCGAGATCCACTACATGCAAGGAAAAAACTGAGGAAAAGAGGTACCAGGACTATGAAGCTTTTCTGCTTGTTTTAAACACAGTTTTAAGGACACTTGAGGGTGCTATGTGCCAAACCTCAACATTGATTAGAAGGCAAAAAAAAAAAAAAAAAAAAAAAAAAAAAAAAAAAAAAAAAAAAAATTCAAAAAGACCAGTCGAGTCATTGATAATCTAGATCCACTACATGCAAGGAAAAAACTGGGGAAAAGAGGTACTGAGACTATGTAGCTTTTTTGCTCGTTCTAAACACAGTTTTCAGGATGCTTGGGCATGCTGTTTATAAAACATCAGTATTGAATAGACGGCAAAAAAAAAAAAAAAAAAAAATTCAAAAAGATGCATCGATTCACCCATAATTGGTAAACAATATGGGTTGAAAAAAACTGAGTAAAAATAGGTACTAGAACTATGCGGCTTTACTACTCGTTTTAAACACAGTTTTCGAGATGCTTAAGCATGCTATTTTCCAAACCTCAGTATCGATTGCACGACAAAGAAAAAGATTAAAAAAGACTCCTTGATTCACCCATAATCGCGATCCACTACTTGGTAGGAAAAAACTGAGTGAAAAGTGTACTAGGACTATGCAGCTTTTAGCTCGTTTTAAACACAGTTTTTGGAACACTCGAGCATGTTGTTTACCAAACCTTAGTGTCGATTAGATGGCAAAAAAAATATTCAAAAAGACTCTTCACCTTACTCATAATCAATAAACAATATGGGCTGAAAAAAATTAAGGAAAAATAGGTACTAGAACTATGCAGATATACTGCTCCTTTCAAACACAGTTTTTGGGATGCTCAAGCATGTTGTTTACCAAACCTCAGCACGATTAGATGGCAATAAAAAGATTAAGAAAGACTCCTCGATTCACCCATATTCGAGATCCACTGCAACTAGGAAAAAACTTAGAGAAAAAAGGTATTCAGATTATGCATCTTTTCTTCTCGTTTTAAACACAGTTTTCGGGATGCTTGAGCATGTTGTTTACCAAACCTCAATATTGATTAGAAGGAAAAAAAAAAAGATTCAAAAAGACTCCTCAATCCACCCATAATTGATAAACCATATGGGCTGAAAAAACTGAGTAAAAATAGGTATTGGAACTATGCAGCTTTACTGCTTGTTTTAAACATAGCTTTCAGGATGCTTAAGCAAGCTGTTTACCGAACCTTAGTATTGATTAGACGGCGAAAAGAGGTTCCAAAAAACTCCTCGATTCACCTATAATTAAGATCCATGACATGCAAGGAAAAAACTGAGGAAAAGAGGAACTGGGACTATGCATCTTTTCTACCTGTTTTAAACACAATTTTCGGGACACTCGAGCATGCCATTTACCAAACCTCAGTATTGATTAGATGGCGAAAAAAATATTCAAAAAGACTCCTCGATACACCCATAATCGAGATCCACTACATGCTAGGAAAAAACTGAGTGAAAAAAGGTACACTATGTAGCTTTTCTGCTCATTTTAAACAAAGTTTTTGGGACACTAAAGCATGTTGTTTACCAAACCTCAGTATTGATTAGACGGCAAAAACAAAGATTCAAAAAGACTCCTCAATTCATCCATAATCGAGATCCACTAAATGCTAGGAAAAAACTGAGTGAAAAAAGGTACTGGGATAATGTAGCTTTTTTGCTTGTTTTAAACACAGTTTTTAGGATGCTTGGGCATGCTGTTTATCAAACCTCAATATTGAGTAGACGATAAAAAAACGATTCAAAAAGATGCCTCAATTCACCCATAATTGATAAACAATATGGGTTGAAAAAAACTGAGTAACAATAGGTACTGAAACTATGCGGCTTTACTACTCGTGTTAAACATAATTTTTAGGATTCTCAAGCATATTTTTTACCAACCCTCAATATTGATTAGACGTGAAAAAAAAGATTCAAAAATACTCCTCGATTCACCCATAATCGAGATCCACCACATGGTAGGAAAAAACTGAGTGAAAAGAGGTAGACTATGTAGCTTTTCTGCTCGTTTTAAACACAGTTTGTGGGTCACTAGACTATGTTGTTTACCAAACCTCAGTGTTTATTAGACAAAAAAAAGAAAGATTCAAAAAGACTCCTTAACTCACTGATAGTCGATAAACAATATAGGCTGAAAAGAACTGAGTAAAAATAGGTACTGGAACTATGAGGCTTTACTGCTCGTTTTAAACACAGTTTTCTGGATGCTCAAGCATGCTATTTACCAAAACTCAGTATCAATTAAATGGCAAAAAAAAAAAAAAAAAAAAAAAAAGATTCAAAAAGACTTCTAGATTCACCCATAATGGAGATCCATTACAAGCTAGGAAAAAACTGAGAGAAAAAAGGTATTGGGACTATACAGCTTTTCTGATCATTTTAAACACAGTTTTTGGACGCTCGAGCATGCTGTTTCAAAAAGACTCCTCAATTCAACTATAATAGATAAACAATATGGGTTGAAAACAATTGAGTAAAAATCGATACTAGGACTATTCGGATTTACTGCTTGTTTTAAACACAGTTTTAAGGATACTCTAGCATGTTGTTTACCAAACCTCAGTATCGATTAGATGGCAAAAAAATATATTCAAAAAGACTCCTCTATTCACCGATAATCGAGATCCACTACATGCTAGGAAAAAACTAAGTGAAAAAAGGTATTGGAACTATGCAGCTTTTGTGCTAGTTTAACACAGTTTTCGGGACACTAGAGCATGCTGTTTAGCAATCCTCAGTATTGATTAGTCAATGAAAAAAATATTGAGAAAGACTCCTCAATTCACTCACAATCGAGATCCACTACATGCTAGGAAAAAACTGAGTGAAAAGAGGTATTGGGACTATACAGCCTTTCTACTCATTTTAAACACAGTTTTTGGGACACTCTTGCATTCTATTTAGCAAACCTCAGTATTGATTAGATGGTGAAAAAAATATTCAAAAAGGTTCCTCGATATACCCATAATCGAGATCCACTACATGCTAGGAAAAACTAAGTGAAAAAAGGTACACTATGTAGCTTTTCTGCTCGTTTTAGACAAAATTTTCGAGACACTCAAGCATGTTGTTTACCAAACCTCAGTATTGATTAGATAGGAAAAACAAAGATTCAAAAACACTCCTCAATTCATCCATAATCGAGATCCACTACAAGCTAGGAAAAAACTGAGTGAAAAAAGGTATTGGGACAATGTAGCTTTTCTACTCATTTTTAACATAGTTTTCGAGATGCTCAGGCATGTTGTTTACCAAACCTCAGTATTGAGTAGATGGCAAAAAAAAAAAAAAATTCAAGAAGACACTGATAAGCAATATGGGCTTATAAAAACTGAGTAAAAATAGGTACTAGAACTATGCGGCTTTACTGCTCGTTTTAAACATAGTTTTTTGGATGCTCAAGCATGTTGTTCACCAAACCTCAGTATTCATTAGATGGCAAAAAAGAAGATTCAAAAAGACTCCTCGATTCACACATAATTGAGATCCACTGCATGTTAGGAAAAAACTAAGTGAAAAGAGGTACTGGGACTATGAAGTTTTTTTGGTCGCTTTAAAAACAGTTTTTGGGACACTCGAGCATGTTGTTTAGCAAACCTCAGTGTTGATTAGACGGCGAAAATAAATATTAAAAAAAACTCCACATTTCACCCATAACAATAAATAATGTGGGCTGAAAAAAACTAAGTAAAAATAGGAACTAGAACTATGCGACTTTACTACTCGTTTTAAACACAGTTTTTAGGATGCTCAAGACGTTGTTTAGCAAACCTCAGTATCGATTAGACGGCAAAAAAAAAAAAAAAAAAGATTCAAAAAGACTCCTCAATTCACCCATAACGGAGATCCACTACAAGCTAGGAAAAACTGAGTGAAAAAAGGTATTTGGCTATGCAGCCTTTCTGCTCGTTTTAAACACAATTTTCGGGACGCTCGAGCATGCTGTTTCAAAAAGTCTCCTCAATTCAACCATAATCGATAAAAAATGTGGACTTAAAAAAATTGAGCAAAAATCAGTACTGGAACTATTCGAATTTACTTCTCGTTTTAAACACGATTTTCAGGATACTCAAGCATGTTGTTTACCGAACCTCAGTAACAATTAGACAGCGAAAAAAAGATTCAAAAAGGCTACTCTATTCACCCATAATCGAGATCCACTGCATGCTAGGAAAAAACTGAGTGAAAAAAGGTATTGGAACTATGCAGCTTTTTTGCTCATTTTAAACACAATTTTCGAAACACTCGAGCTTGTTGTTTACCAAACCTCAGTATAAAAAAAAAAAGATTCGAAAAGACTCCTCGATTCACCCATAATCGAGGTCCACTTAGTGCTAGGAAAAAACTGAGTGGAAAAGAGTACTAGGACAATGCAGCTATTCTGCTCATTTTAAACACAGTTTTCGGGAAGCTCAAGCGTGCACTTTACCAAACCTTAGTATTGAGTAGATGGTAAAAAAAAAAAAAAAATGATTCAAAAAGATGCCTCAATTCACCCATAATCGATAAACAATATGGGTTAAAAAAAACTGAGTAAAAATAGGTACTGGAACTATGTGGCTTTATTGCTCGTTTTAAGCACAGTTTTGTGGATGCTCAAGCATGTTGTTTACCAAACCTCAGTATCAATTAGATGGCAAAAAAAAGATTCAAAAAGACTCCTCGATTCACCCATATTGGAGATCCACTACAAGCTAGGAAAAAACTAAGTGAAAAATGGTACTGGCACTATGCAGCTTTTCTGCTCGTTTTAAACACAGTTTGCGAGACACTCGAGCATGCTGTTTACCAAACCTCAGTGCTTATTAGATGGCAAAAAAAAAAAAAAAGATTCAAAAAGACTCCTCAACTCACTCGTAATCAATAAACAATATGGTCTGAAAAAATAGGTACTAGAACTATGCGGCTTTACTGCACGTTTTAAACATAGTTTTCAGGATGCTCAAGCATGTTATATACCAAACCTCCGTATCGATTAGATGGCAAAAAAAAGATGTAAATAGACTCCTCGATTCACCCATAATGGAGATCCACTACAAGCTAGGAAAAAACTGACTTAAAAAAGGTATTGGGACTATGCAGCTTTTCTGATCGTTTTAAAACCAGTTTTCGAGACACTCGAGCATGCTGTTTCAAAAAGACTCCTCAATTCACACATAGTCGATAAACAATATAGGCTGAGAAAAACTAAGTAAAAATACTGGAACTATGCAGCTTTACTACTTGTTTTAAACACAATTTTTAGGATATTCAAGCATGTTGTTTACCAAACCTCAACATCGATTAGACGGCAAAAAAAAAAAAAAAAAAAAAAAAAAAAACGATTCAAAAGAGTCTCCTCTATTAACCCATAATCGAGATCCACTACATGCTAGTAAAAAACTGAGTGAAAAAAGGTCCTGGGACTATGTAGCTTTTCTGCTCACTTTAAACACAGTTTTTGGGACACTCGAGCATGTTGTTTACCAAACCTCAGTATTGATTAGTGAGCCAAAAAAAAAAGATTCAAAAAGACTTCTCGATTCACCATAATTGAGATCCACTACAAGCGAGGAAAAAACTGAGTGAAAAAAGTAAGTCAAACAATGCAGCTTTTCTGCTCGTTTTAAATACAGTTTTTGGGATGCTAGGGCATGTTGTTTACCAATCCTCAGTATTGAGTAGAAGGAAAAAAAAAAGGATTCAAAAAGATGCCTCAATTCACCCATAATCGATAAACAATATGGGCAGAAAAAAACTGAGTAAAAATAGGTACTGGAACTATGCGGCTTTACTGCTCGTTTTAAACACAGTTTTCAGAATGCTCAAGCATGTTGTTTACCAAACCTCGGTACTGATTAGACGGTGAA
Organism: Pistacia vera; assembly: GCF_008641045.1. Taxonomy (NCBI): domain Eukaryota; kingdom Viridiplantae; phylum Streptophyta; class Magnoliopsida; order Sapindales; family Anacardiaceae; genus Pistacia; species Pistacia vera. Next base: position 353,359 of record NW_022196026.1, on the reverse strand, counting down.
AAAAAGATTCAAAACGACTCCACAATTCACCCATAATCGAGATCCACTACATGGGAGGAAAAAACTGAGTGAAAAGAGGTACTGGGACTATGCAGCTTTTTTGCTCGTTTTAAACATAGTTTGCGAGACAATAAAACATGTTGTTTACCAAACCTCAGTGTTGATTAGACGGCAAAAAAAAAAAAAAAAAAAAAAAGATTCAAAAAGACTCCTCAACTCACCCATAATCAATCAACAATATGGGTTGAAAAAAAACTGAGTAAAAATAGATATTGGAACTATGCGGCTTTACTGCTTGTTTTAAACATAGTTTTTGAGATGCTCAAGCATGCTGTCTACCAAACCTCAGTATTGATTAGTCGGAAAAAAAAATGTTTCAAAAAGACTCATCGATTCACCCATAATCGAGATCCACAACATGCAAGGAAAAAACTGAGGAAAAGAGGTACCGGGACTCTACAGCTTTTCAGCTCATTTTAAATACATTTTTTGAGACTCTCGAGCATACCGTTTACCAAACCTCAGTATTGATTAGACAGCAAAAAAAAAAAAAAAAAAAAAAAAAAAAAATTCAGAAAGACTCCTCGATTCACTCATAATCGAGATCCACTACATGATATGAAAAAACTAAGTGAAAAAAAGGTACTGGACTATGTAGCTTTTCTGCTCGTTTTAAACACAATTTTTGGGACACTAAGCATGTTGTTTACAAAACCTCAAAATTGATTAGACGGCAAAAAAAAAAAAAAAAAAAAAAAAAAAAGATTCAAAAAGACTCCATAATTCATCCATAATCGACATCCACTACAAGCTATGAAAAAACTAAGTGAAAAAAGGTATTGGGACAATGCAAATTTTCTGCTCGTTTTAAACATAGTTTTTGGGATGTTCAGGCATGATGTTTATCAAACTTAGTATTGAACAGACAGTAAAAAAGGAAAAAAGATTCAGAAAGATGCCTCAGTTCACCCATAATCGATAAACAATATGGGCTGAAAAAACGAAGTAAAAATAGGTACTGAAACTATACGACTTTACTACTTGTTTTAAATACATTTTTTAGGATGCTCAGGCCTGCTGTTTACCAAACCTTGGTATTAATTAGAGGACGAAAAAAGATTCAAAAAGACTCTTCGATTCACCCATAATGGAGATCCACTACAAGCTAGGAAAAACTGATTGAAAAAAGGTACTGGGACTATGCAGCTTTACTGCTTGTTTAAAGCATAGTTTTTGGGGCGCTCGAGCATGCTGTTTACCAAACCTCAGTATTGATTAGGCGGCAAAAAAAAAAAAAAAAAAACAAAAAAAAAAAGATTCAAAAAGACTCCTATATTCACCCATAATCAATAAACAATATGGGCTGAAAAAGACTAAGTAAAAATAGGTACTAGAACTATGCGGCTTTATTACTTGTTTTAAACATAGTTTTTGGGATGCTTAGGCATGTTGTTTATGAAACCTCAGTATTGATTAGACAGTGAATAAATAGATTAAAAAAGACTCCTCAACTTACCCATAATAGAGATCCACTACATGCTAGAAAAAAACTGAGTAAAAAGAGGTACAGGGACTATGTAGTTTTTCTGCTCGTTTTAAACATAGTTTTTGTGACACTTGAGCATGTTGTTTACCAAATCTCAATATTAATTAGACGGCGAAGAAAAATATTCAAAAAGACTCCTTGATTCACCCATAATCGAGATCCACTAGATGCTAGGAAAAAACTGAGTGAAAAAGGTATTGGGACTATGTAGCTTTTCTGCTCGTTTTAAACAAAGTTTTCGAGACACTCAAGCATATTGTTTAGCAAACCTCAGTATTGATTAGACGGCGAAAAATATATTCAAAAAGACTCCTCAATTAACCCATTATATATAAACAATATGGGCTAAAAAAAATTGAGAAACAATCGGTATTGGAACTATGAGGATTTATTGCTCGTTTTAAACACAGTTTTAGGGATGGTCAAGCATGTTGTTTAGCAAACCTCAGTATGATTAGACGGTGAACTAAAATATTCAAAAAGACTCCTCGATTCACCCATAATCGAGATCCACTACAACCTAGGAAAAAACTGTGTGAAAAAAGGGTACTGGGACTATGCTACTTTTCTACTCGTTTTAAACATAGTTTTTGGACATTCGAGCATGTTGTTTACCAAACCTCAGTATTGATTAGACGATAAAGAAAAAGATTCAAAAGTACTCCTCGATTCACCCATAATCGAGATCTGCTACATGCTAGGAAAAAACTGAATGAAAAAAGATATTGCAACTATGCAGATTTTCTGCTTGTTTTAAACACCGTTTTCGAGACACTCAAGCATGCTGTTTAGCAAACCTCAGCATTGATTGGATGGCAAAAAAAAAGATTCAAAAAGACTCCTCAATTAATCCATAATCACTGAAAAATATGGGCTGAAAAAAATCGAGTAAAAATCGGTACTTGAACTACGCGGATTTACTGCTCGTTTTAAACACAATTTTCGGGATGCTCAAGCATGCTAATAACCAAACCTCTATATCAATTAGAGGGTGGAAAAAAGATTCAAAAGGACTCCACTATTCACCCATAATCAAGATCCCTTACATGCAAGCAAAAAAATGAGTGAAAAAAGGTACTAGGACTATGCAACTTTTCTGCTGCTTTTAAACATAGTTTGCGGGACACTCGAGCATGCTGTTTAACAAACCTTAGTATTGATTAGATGGCGAAAAAAAAGTTTCAAAAAGACTCCTTGATCCTCCTATAATCAAGATCCACTACAAGCTAAGAAAAAACTGAGTGAAAAGAGGTACTTGGACTACGCAGCTTTTCTACTCGTTTTAAATATAGTTCAGGACATTCAAGCATGTTGTTTACCAAACCTCAATATCGATTAGAGAGCAAAAAAAAAAAGATTCAAAAAGACTCCTCGATTCACCCATAATCGACATCCACTACATGTAAGAAAAAACTGAGTGAAAAGAGGTATTGGCACTACGCAACTTTTCTCCTCATTTTGAACACTTTTTTCGAGACACTCAAGCATGTCGTTTACCAATCCTCTGTATTCATTAGATGGTGAAAAAAATATCTAAAAAGACTCCTCGATTCACCCATAATCGAGATCAACTAAATGCTAGGAAAAAAGTAAATGAAAAAAGGTACTGGGACTATGTAGCTTTTTTGCTCGTTTTAAATATAGTTCTCGAGACACTCGGGCATGCTATTTACAAAACCTCATTTTTTATTAGATGGCAAAAAAAAAAAAAAAAATGATTCAAAAAGACTCCTCGATTCACCCATAATCGAAATCCACTACAAGCTAGGAAAAAACTCAGTGAAAAAAGGTATTGGGACAATGCAGCTTTTCTGTTCATTTTAAACATAGTTTTTGTGACGCTCAAGCATGTTGTTTACTGAACCTCAGTATTGAGTAGATAGCAAAAAAAAAAGTTTGAAAAAGATGCCTCAATTCACCCATAATCGATAAACAATATGGGTTAAAAAAACTGAGTAAAAATAGGTACTAGAATTATGCGGCTTTACAGCTCGTTTTAAACACAGTTTTTGGGATACTCAAGCATGTTTTTTACCAAACCTCAGTATTTATTAGACTACGAAAAAAAATTTCAAAAACACTCCTCAATTCATACATAATCGAGATCCACTACATGCTAGGAAAAAACTGGGTGAAAAGAGGTATTGGGACTATACAACTTTTTTGCTCGTTTTAAACACAATTTGTGGGACTCAGTATTGATTAGACGGAAAATAAAAGATTCAAAAAGACTCCTCGATTCACCCATAATTGATATCCACTACATGCTAGGAAAAAATTGAGTGAAAAGAGGTATTGGGACTATGCAGCTTTTCTGCTAGTTTTAAACGTAGTTTGCAAGACACTCCAGCATGCTGTTTACTGAACCTTAGTATTGATTAGATGGTAAGAAAAAGATTCAAAAAGACTCCTCGATTCACCCATAATCGAGATCCACTACATACTAGGAAAAAATTGAGTAAAAAAGGTACTAGGACTATGTAGCTTTTCTACTCGTTTTAAAAAAAGTTTTTGGGACACTCAAGCATATTGTTTAGCAAACCTTAGTATTGATTAGATGGCGAAAAATATATTAAAAAAGACTCCTCAATTAACCCATTATCAATAAAAAATATGGGCTGAAAAAAACTGTGCAAAAATCGGTACTGGAACTATGAGGATTTACTGCTCGTTCTAAACACAATTGTAGGGATGCTCAAGCATGTTGTTTACCAAACCTTAGTATGATTAGACGATGAAAGAAAAGATTCAAAAAGACTCCTCGATTCACCCATAATTGAGATCCACTACAAGCTAGGAAAAAACTGAGTGAAAAAAAGGTACTGGGACTACGCAACTTTTCTACTTGTTTTAAACATCGCTTTTGGACATTCGAGCATGTTATTTACCAAAGATTAGTATTGATTAGACGGCAAAGAAAAAGATTCAAAAGTACCCCTTGATTCACCCATAATCGAGATCTGCTACATGCTAGGAAAAAACTGAATGGAAAAAGGTACTGGGACTATGCAGCTTTTCTACTCGTTTTAAACACAGTTTTTGGGACACTCAAGCATTCTGTTTAGCAAATCTCAGTGTTGATTGGACAGCGAAAGAAAAGATTCAAAAAACTCCTCAATTAACCCACAACCACTAAACAATATGGGCTGAAAAAAACCGAGTAAAAATCGGTACTTGAACTAGGCAAATTTACTGCTCTTTTTAAACACAATTTTCAGGATGCTCAGGCAAGCTAATTACCAAACCTCAATATCAATTAGAGGGTGAAAAAAATATTCAAAAAGACTCCTCTATTCACCCATAATTGAGATCCCCTACATGCAAGGAAAAAACTGAGTGAAAAAAGGTACTGGGACTATTCAACTTTTCTGCTCCTTTTAAACATAGTTTGCAGGACACTCAAGCATGCTGTTTAACAAACCTCAGTATTGATTAGACGGAAAAAATAAAGTTTCAAAAAGACTCCTCAACTCACTCGTAATGGATAAAAAATATGGGCTGAAAAAAACGGAGTAAAAATAGGTACTAGAACTATGCGGCTTTACTGCTCGTTTTAAATTTAGTTTTAAAGATGCTCAAGCATGCTGTTTACCAAACCTTAGTATTGATTAAATGGCAAATATATAGATTCAAGAAGACTAATCGATTTACCCATAATCGAGATCCACTACATGCTAGGAAAAAACTGAGTGAAAAGAGGTACTGGGACTACATAACTTTTTTGCTCGTTTTAAAAATAGTTTTTGGGACACTCGAGCATGTTGTTTACGAAACCTCAGTATTGATTAGACGGTGAAGAAAAAGATTCCAAAAGACTCCTCGATTCACCTATAATCGAGATCCACTACATGCTAGGAAAAAACTAAGTGAAAAAACGTATTGGGACTATGTAGCTTTTTTGCTCGTTTTAAACACAGTTTGCAGGGCACTCAAGCATGTTGTTTACCAAACCTCAATATTGATTAGATGGCAAAAAAAAAAAGATTCAAAAAGACTCATTGATCCACCTATAATCGAGATCCACTACAAGCTAAGAAAAAATTGAGTGAAAAGAGGTTCTTAGAGTACGCAGCTTTTCTGCTTGTTTTAAACATAGTTTTGGGAACAGTCAAGCATGTTGTTCACCAAACCTCAATATCGATTAGAGAGCAAAAAAAAAAAAGATTCAAAAAGACTCCTCGATTCACCCATAATCGACATCCACTACATGTAAGAAAAAACTAAGTGAAAAGAGATACTTGGACTACGCAGCTTTTCTCCTCGTTTTAAACATATTTTTTGGGACACTCAAGTGGGTCGTTTACCAAACCTCTGTATTGATTAGATGGTTAAAAAAATATCCAAAAAGACTCCTCGATTCACCCATAATCGAGATCAACTAAATGCTAGGAAAAACTGATTGAAAAAAGGTATTGGGACGTAGCTTTTCTGCTCGTTCTAAATATAGTTTTCGGGACATTCGGGCATGCTATTTACAAAACCTCAGTATTTATTAGATGGAAAAAAAAATGATTCAAAAGACTCCTGATTCACCCATAATCAAAATCCAATACAAGCTAGGAAAAAACTCAGTGAAAAAAGGTATTGGGACAATGCAGATTTTTTTCTCGTTTTAAACACAGTTTTCACGACACTCAGGCAGCTATTTACCGAACCCCAGCATGAGGAGATAGCAAAAAAAAAAAAAAAAAAAAAAAAAAAAAAACAGTTTGAAAAGAAGCCTCAATCACCATAGTCGATAAACATATGGGTGAAAAAACGGAGTAAAAATAGGTACTAGGAACTATGCGGCTTTACAGCTTGTTTTAAACACAGTTTTTGGGATACTAAAGCATGTTGCTGACCAAACCTCAGCATTTATTAGACTACAAAAAAAAAGATTCAAAAATACTCCTCAATTCACCCATAGTCGAGATCCACTACATGCTAGGAAAAAACTGGGTGAAAAAAGGTATTGGGACTATGCAGCTTTTTTGCTCGTTTTAAACACAGTTTGTGGGACTAAATATTGATTAGACGGCAAATAAAAGATTAAAAAAGAATCCTCGATTCACCCATAATCGATATCCACTACATGCTAAGAAAAAACTGAGTGAAAAGTGGTACTAGGACTATGCAGCTTTTTTGCTCGTTTTAAACACAGTTTGGGAGACACTCGAGCATACTATTTACCAAATCTTAGTATTGATTATATGGCAAAAAATATATTTAGAAAGACTCCTCGATTCACCCATAATCGAGATCTACTACAAGCTATGAAAAAACTGAGTGAAAAAAGGTACTGGGACTATGCGACTTTTCTGCTTGTTTTAAACACAGTTTTTGGGATGCTCTAGCATGATGTTTACCAAACCTCAGTATTGATTAGACGGAAAAAAAAATATTCAAAAATACTTCTCGATTCACCCATAATCGATATCTAGTACATGCTAGGAAAAAACTGAGTGAAAAGAGATATTAGGACTATGCAGCTTTTCTTCTCGTTTTAAACACAATTTGCGGAACAATCAAGCATGCTATTTACTGAATGTCATTATTGATTAGAGGCAAAAAAAATTATTCAAAAAGACTCCTCGATTCACCCATAATCGAGATTCGCTATAAGCTATGAAAGCTGAGTGAAAAAAGGTACTAGGACTATGCATCTTTTCTGCTCGTTTTAAACACAGTTTTTGGGAAGCTCGAGCATGCTGTTCACCAAACCTTAGTATTGATTAGATGGAAAAAAAATATTCAAAAAGACTCCTCGATTCACCCATAATGGAAATCCACTCCAAGCGAGGAAAAAACTGAGTGAAAAAAGGTACTGGGGCAATGCAGCTTTTCTACTCGTTTTAAACACAGTTTTTGGGACGCTCAGGAATGCTGTTTATGAAACCTCAATATTGAGTGGATGGAAAAAAAAAGGTTTCAATTCACCCATAATCGATAAACAATATGGGCTGAAAAAAACTAAGTGAAAATAGGTACGGGCAGTATGCGGCTTTGCTGCTCGTTTTAAACACAGTTTAGGGATGTTGAAGCATGCTGTCTACCAAACCTCATTATTGATTAGATGAAAGAAAAAGATTCTAAAAGACTCCTCGATTCACTCATAATCGATATCCACAACATGCTAGGAAAAAATTAAGTCGATAAAGGTACTGGGACTATGCAACTTTTCTGCTTGTTTTAAACACAGTTTCCTGGACACTCGAGCATGCTGTTTATCGAACCTCGACATTGATTAGATGGCAAAAAAAAAAAAAAAAAAAAAAAAAAAGATTAAAAAATGTAATGCTTTCTGTCTCTAGCTAGTATACTCGTAAAATAACAATAAAACTCACTAAATATATATATAAGAAAATATACATGTAGATGAATATAAAATAATGGGCCCAATTTTTCTTTATATACAAAACTATACATAGTGTAAATAAATTTCTCAAGAAGCTTGACAGTGTTGCCCGACCCTTCTGCATCTTGACATTCGAAGCGACCGCATCTCATTTACTACCTGCAAAAACATTAAAAACAACGGGGTGAGCACTAATTGCTTAGTAAGTAAACCCGCTATGCTACCCTTCTATCTCCGGTGCTCATATTCTGAATTTCTTTCCTTACATCATACTTCTCTCTTCTTCTCTATTCTTTCTCTCTGTTCTTTCTCTATTCTTTTTCTATTCTTTCTCTATTCTTTTTCTGTTCTTTCTCTCTGTCCTTTCTCTATTCTTGTTTCTCATTACCTAACATGTAAGTACAACTAGAGAAACTAATTCTGAATAAGATAAATGTCATGATGCATGTGCACAAATGCGTAAAGAATGCAATTTCTTTTCTGTTTTCTGTTTCTCTTCTTTCTTTCTTTTTGTGTTCTCTTCTTTCTTTCTTTTTGTGTTCTATTCTTTCTTTCTTTCTTTCTGTTCTTTCTTTTTGTTCTTTCTTTCTTTCTCTTATTTCCTTCTCTTCTTTCTTTCTCTTCTTTCTTTCTCTTCTTTCTTTTTCTTCTTTCTTTCTATTCTTTCTTTCTATGCCGATTGAACTCGGTTGAGGCATGGATTCAAAACCCTGGCCATGTGAGTGGGTACAGTCCTCATCTACATGTACTTATATTGGACTGTACAACTCTTCTTTTTTTATTTTGAGGCCGCTCACTAAAGGTGGCGTGCATGTAGGTAAATTATGTTGGTACAGTTCTCATCCACATACACTTTTAACAAAATGTACACTTATTTCTTTCTGATTCTGAGGCCACTCACTGAAGGCAGCGTGCATGTGGGGCTATTCTTCTCTGTCACTCACGGGTTCCCCATCGCAACAACCTTCTCTTCTCTTATCTTTTTATATTTCTTTAAGTAAAATTTCAGATTTGAATTATTCTTTAATTATATTTCTTTAGATAACACTTCTACCTTTATTTTCTTTTCTTTCTTTCTCTTTATTCTTTAATATTCTAATACATGTGTATGTGCATGGAAATATGCTCATTCTTTGCTATTCTTTCTAAATGCAAATGTGAGAATGTGAGAATGCATCATGGCATATATAAATATCATTAGAGAACTAGTATTTTCTACCAAAAACATTCCCATACTTGAAAAATAAACTGATAAATTGGCAGCATTTTTGAGATAGTCATTCTGCACAGGTCATATTCAAGAAGGCATATCTTGAATTATACACATCAAATTGCTATGGTCTTGGTCTTTTTTTAAAGCTTAGAGACAGGGCTACAACTTTTATATAGGTCTCGACCCAATTCGATCGGTAAGATGCCCAAAAACCACTCAGAAAGTCATGAATGTGACAGGGCAACCATGGTAACATGTTTTTTCTTATGATTTTCATCAAACAACTTATATGCATACACAAACTCTAAATTGGCTACACTTCTACATCTCTCTTAAGCCACCAAAATTGGGAGCAAAACTCCCTAAAATAATCACCAAACCTGGCCAGGAAATACACTTCTCAAATTCTACTCTAATTCTTCCATAATTCATACAAACTCTCATCAAACATCAAATACACAAACACTACTTCTCATGGATGAATTCTAACCATCATTCAACATCAATACCATCAACAATTCTCCACATGTAAGCACATACATGCATAAAGAAATTCTCTACACAATATTGCTCCAATCATGACTAGGGTTGGATTTACTTACCTTAGATGTGAGCAATTCAACACCTTAGTAGTCTTCCTTGATCCAACTCTCTTTCTCGTAAATCCTATGAACACAAATCATAAGAATTCAACATTTTAAAAATTAAATCTCATATCTTAGTGCAAGGATCATACCTAAAGATGCTTGGGATTGAAATTCCACTAAAAATAACCCAAAATCTATGAATTTCCCTTGAAAAAGAATTGAAGAAATTTAGAGAATTGGGGGATGAAGGTGGTGTGAAAAAGGAGAAGAAATGGCTAGTGTTTCATTCTTCAACGTCTTAATATAACAAAATATTATTTTTAGTTTCCCATTTTACCCTTGCACTTTCTATGAAATTTCATCTATGTCCCTTATTCAATTACCATAATGCCCTCATTTTTATTGCATTCTCCATGAAATTCTATCTCTTTTCACTCCCCACCTTTTCAACTAATTATGAGTGAAAAGACCATTTTACCCCTAATGGAATTTTAAGGGATTTTCTTCACACTTATTTAAGATAACTTTAACAAAATTCAGCTAAGGGTATTAGGGAATAAGTAAAGCTACGAACCTCGATGTGGGCGTTACAAAAAAGACTCCTCGATTCACCCATAATCGAGATCCACAACAAGCTATGAAATAACTAAATGAAAAAAGAAACTGGGACTATGCAACTTTTCTGCTCGTTTTAAACAAAGCTTTGGGGAGGCTCGAGCATGCTGTTTACCAAACCTCAGTATTGATTAGATGGCAAAAAAAAGATTTAAAAAGACTCCTCGATTCACCCATAATTGGAATCCACTACAAGCGAGGAAAAAACTGAGTGACAAAAGTGTAAGTAATTGATCTACCATATGCAGCGGAAAACAAAAAATGCAATCGGTAAATCAATTACCTTTCTTTGCTAAGATCCAAGTATAGATTATACCGTTTACATGTTTATAAACAAAATATGTATAAAGTAAATCCATTCAAGGATCAAAATACTTATGTACGTTTGGAGGCTCCTCCGAATATCCCTGACTTCGGACACAAACACTGTTTACCAGTTACTATTCACGATACTACTCACCATCTACTGTTCACGATTACTGTTCACCATCTACTGTAATTGTGATTTTTCACCAATTGATCCAAAGTATTATCGCACTCATGGAAGTCCACACGAAGATAATTCGCAGAACCCTTGATTATTTTGCTAGAACAATCAAGGGCTTCAAGAATCAAGAAACAAAAACAAGAAAAAGTTTTCTTCTTAAGAGAGAGAGAAATAGGGTGGCTAGGGTTTTAATTGAATGAATAATTCCTCTTTTTTTTTTTTTTTTTTTGTTTGTTTTAATTTTAAGCTGCACTTATATAGTGCAACAATTAAAACCCTATTCCACTTAGAAATATCCATGGGCTCCAACCCTAGGTCACCCTTACAACCAAACACACACTTTATGGTGTTTTAATTAAGTAATTAGTATTATAATTAAAATCAATTAATATATATAATAATATATTAACATTTAATTAATAATAACAATTCATTTAAATACTGTTCACTGGTTACTGTTTAGATATAATCTCACGTATTTAATTTTTCATTAAAATTAACTATAGGCAACAATCTCAGCAAATTTGATTGCACTGTGAGATTACCAAAATACCCTTTCGTCTTAAAAGACGAAAATACCCTTCTCACAAATTGATTCTTAAATTATTTTCTAAGTGTGTGAACTGTAGGCTTCTCATCATATCGGCAGTGTGTAGTATCGCGATTAACACCAATTAATCGTTTCGCTACACATAGACCAAGATTGGCCCCTAGTAAGGCATCATCGCCACCCGATAGATTCGGATTCAGCGCAACCGCAGCCTATCAATGGTATGGTCGTGTGATCAAATCCTTTCATCAACTGTTATCTTATCGAAACTGAGATATAGAAATAGTGTCAACCTCAGATATCCACGACATATTTGCATTCAGTTACTTGACCAATGATAGGAATATTAAATTGGATTGAGCATCAACTCAATCCCACTGTGGCAATAGATTTAGTGTTATTGCCATTTACTAAATTACCTAGTGAGATGACTTCTCCCGTACCTAGGAGTGATAAATCTTTCGTCGATCCACCATAGTCTTGATACACTTCTCAATGTATCCAATCACTACTGTATTGATAGCTCTGAATAGAACTACGTTGGGCTAGTGTCAAACTACACCAATTGGTGCACAAGGCGCTCTGGTGATCTCAAGTCTAAGGATCACAAGCACCACCATCCGTTAGAGGATTTATTCCTTAGACACTAGGGTTACCATCCATATGGAATCCTCTGGTGGGTCTGTCCAGTGAACTTTTCTCTAGCAAGCACCCATGCATTGCACCAGGTTGTCGGCAAACAACCTTGACAAGTGAGATCAGTCATTGCCTTTTGATAGGATCGTTCAACACTATGATAGCCTTATCGTATTATCTGTGTCCTTGGTAAGAATAATATTGGGGCTACGGACGTTTCTAGAATGGCCACCATATGTGATCATAGGGTTCTCACTATCAAGATTTGAAACACTTGATACCCTTGTCACGATTCTACCATCCTAAGGACATATATCATTACATACACGATATAGAAGAATATGCCTTTTATTGATAAATAAACATTTATTACAGAGTCAATTTTACAATAATTGATTAGCTCTAGAGCACATATTCTAACAATAGATAGTGGGACAATACAACTTTTTTGCTCATTTTAAACACAGTTTTTGGGATGCTTGGGCATGCTATTTACCAAACCTCAGTATTGAGTAGACGACAAAGAAAAGTTTCAAAAAGACGTATCAATTCACCCTTACCCATAATCGATAAACAATATAGGGGGAAAAAACTGAGTAAAAATAGGTACTGGAACTATGCGGCTTTATTGCTCATTTTAAACATAGTTGTTGGGATTCTCAAGCATGATGTTTACCAAACCTCAGTATTCATTAGACAGCAAAAAAAAGATTAAAAAAGACACCTCGATTCATCCATAATTGAGATCCAGTACATGCTAGGAAAAAAATGAGGGAAAAAAGGTACTGGGACTATGCAACTTTTCTACTCGTTTTAAACACAGTTTTTGGGACACTCGGGCATGCTGTTTACTAAACCTCAGTACTAAGTAGACCGCAAAAAAAAGTTTCAAAAAGATGCCTCAACTCACCCATAATCGATAAACAATATCGGTTGAAAAAAACTGAGTAAAAATAGGTACTAGAACTATGCGGCTTCACTACTCATTTTAAACACAGTTTTTGGGATGCTGAAGCATACTGTTTGCCAAACCTCATTATTGACTTGACAAAAAAAATAAATATTCAAAACGACTCCTCGATTCACCAATAATAGATATCTGCTACATGCTAGGAAAAAACAGAGTGAATAGAGGTACTAAGACTATGCAACTTTTCTTCTCAATTTAAACACAGTTTGTAGGACACTCAAGCTTGCTGTTTATCAAACACAAATATTGATTAGACGGCAAAAAAAAAGATTCAAAAAGACTCCTCGATTCACCCATAATTGAGATCCACTACAAGCTATGAAAAAATTGAGCGAAAAAAGGTATTGGGACTATGCAGTTTTCTGCTCGTTTTAAACATAGTTTTTGAGATGCTCGAGCATGCTGTTTACCAAACCTTAGTATTGATTAGATGGAAAAAGAAAAGATTCAAAAAGACTCCTCGATTCACCCAAAATCAGAATCCACTACAAGCGAGGAAAATACTAAGTGATAAAAGATACTAGGACAATGTAGCTTTTCTGCTCTTGTTAAACACAGCTTTTGGGACGATTGGGAATACTGTTTACCAAACCTCAGTATTGAGTAGACGACAAAAAAAGAGTTTCAAAAAGATGCCTCAATTCACCCATAATTGATAAACAATATAGGTTAAAAAAAACTGAGCGAAAATAGGTACTGGAACTATGCGGCTTTATTGCTCATTTTAAACACAGTTTTTGGGATGCTCTGCTGTTTACCAAACCTCAGTACTGATTTGACCGCAAAAAGAAAGATTAAAAAAGACACCTCGATTCACCCATAATCGAGATCCACTACATTGTTGGGAAAAAACTGAGGGAAAAGAAGTATTGGGACTATGCAACTTTTCTACTCGTTTTAAACATAGTTTACGGGACACTTAAGCATGCTGTTTACCAAACCTCAGTATTGATTAGATGGCAAAAGAAGAATTCAAAAAGACTCCTTGATTCACCCATAATCAAGATCCACAACAAGCTAGGAAAAAACTGAATGAAAAGAGGTACTTGGACTACGAAACGTTTCTGTTCGTTTTAAACATAATTTTTGAGACACTTAAACATGTTGTTTACCAAATCTTAATATTGATTAGAGAGCAAAAAATATTCGAAAAGACTCCTCGATTCACCCATAAATCAAGATCCACTACATGCAAGGAAAAAACTAAGTGAAAAGAGGTACTGGGACTATGTAGCTTTTCTCCTCGTTTTAAACACATTTTTCAGGACATTCAAGCATGTCTTTTACCAAACCTCAATATTGATTAGATGGTGAAAAAAAAGATCCAAAAAGACTCCTTGATTCACCCATAATCGAGATCAACTACATGCTAGGAAAAAACTAAGTGAAAAAAGGTGCTGGGACTATGTAGATTGTCTGCTCGTTTTAAACACAGTTTTTGGGACACTCGAGCATGCTATTTACCAAACTCAATATTGATTAGATGGAAAAAAAAATGATTCAAAAAGACTCCTCAATTCACCCATAATCGAAATCCACTACAAGCTAGGAAAAAACTGAGTGAAAAAAGGTACTGGGACAATTCAGCTTTTTTGCTCATTTTAAACCTAGTTTTTGGGACACTCAGGCATGCTGTTTACCGAACCTCGGTATTGAGTAGACGGCAAAAAAATATTCAAAAAGACGCCTCAATCCACCCATAATCGATAAACAATATGGGCTGAAAAAAACTGAGTGAAAATATGCACTAGAACTATACGGCTTTATAGCTTGTTTTAAACACAGTTTTTGAGAAGCTCAAGCATGCTATTTACCAAACCTCAATATTTATAAGACAGCAAAAAAAATAAAAAAAAATATTCAAAGAGACTCCTTGATTCAGCCATAGTCGAGATCCATTACATGCTAGGAAAAAACTAAGCGAAAAGTGATACTAGGACTATGCAGCTTTTCTGCTCATTTTAAAAGCAGTTTGCGAGACACTCGAGCATGCTATTTGCCAAACCTCAGTATTGATTAGATGACAAAAGAAAAGATTCAAAAAGACTCCTCGATTCACCTATAATCGAGATCCACTACAAGCTAAAAAAAAAAACTGAGTTAAAAAAGGTACTGGGACTATGCAACTTTTTTGCTTGTTTTAAAAACAGTATTCGGGACGCTCAAGCATGCTATTTACCAAACTTCAGTATTGATTAGACAGAAAAAAAAAGATTCAAAAAGACTCCTCAATTCACGCATAGTCAATAAGCAATATGGGCTAAAAAAACTGAGTAAAAATAGGTACTAGAACTATGTGGCCTTATCACTCGTTTTAAACATAGTTTTCGAGATGTAGAGCATGCTATTTACCAAAACTCATTATCGATTAGATGGTAAAAAAATATTCAAAAAGACTCCTCAATTCACCCATAATCGAGATCCACTACATGCTAGAAAAAA
This sequence comes from Pistacia vera, assembly GCF_008641045.1. NCBI lineage: Eukaryota > Viridiplantae > Streptophyta > Magnoliopsida > Sapindales > Anacardiaceae > Pistacia > Pistacia vera. The sequence continues at coordinate 337,976 of NW_022196026.1, read as the reverse complement.
AACTGTGTAAAAAGAGATACTGGGACTATACAGCTTTCCTGCTCGTTTTAAACACAGTTTTCGAGACAATCGAGCATGTCATTTACCATACCTTAGTATTGATTAGATGCAAAAAAAAGATTCAAAAAGGTTCCTCGATTCACCCAAAATTGAGATCAACTACATGATAGGAAAAAATTGAGTGAAAAAGGTATTGGGACTATGTAGCTTTTCTGCTCGTTTTAAACATATTTTTTAGGACATTCGGGCATGCTATTTACCAAACCTCAGTATTGAGTAGACAGGAAAAAAAATATTTTCAAAAAGACGCCTCAATACCCATAATCGATAAACAATATGGCCTGAAAAAACTTAGTAAAAATAGGTACTAGAACTATGCGACTTTACAACCCGTTTTAAACATAGATTTTGGGATGCTCAAGCATGCTATTTACCAAACCTTAGTATTGATTAGACAGCCAAAAAAAAAGAGATTAAAAAAGACTCCTCGATTCACCCATAATTGAGATCCACTACATGCTAGGGATAAACTGAGTGAAAAGAGGTACCGGGACTATGCAACTTTTCTACTCGTTTTAAACGCAGTTTGCAGGACACTCCAGCATGCTATTTGTTAGAGTAGGTACCCTAGAGCCAATCAATTATTGTAGAATTGACTCTTTGTAATAATGTTCATTAATCAATAAAAGACATTTCATACTATATCGCGTAAATCATCATTGTATGTATTGATATATGTCCTTAGAATGGTAGAACCGTGACGAGGGTATCAAGTGTTTCAAATCTTGATAGTGAGAACCCTATGAGCACATATGGTGGCCATTCTAGAAGCGTCCATAGCCCTAGTATGATTCTGAAGTAAGGGCACAGATAATACGGTAAGGCTATCACAATGTTGAATGACCCTATCAAAAGGCAGTGACTGATCTCCCTTGTCAATGTTGTTTGGTGACAACCTGGTGCAACACATGGGTGCTTGCTGTAGGCAAGTTCACTGGATTGACCCACCAGAGGATTCTATATGGATGGTAACCCAGTGTCTATGGAACAAATCCTTTAACGAATGGTGGTGCATGTGATCCTTAGACTTGAGATCACTGGAGCGCCTTGTGCACCGATTGGTGTAGTTTGACACTAGCCTAACATAGTTCTATTCAGAGCTATCAATACGGTGATGATTGGTTGCATCAAGGAGTGTATCAAGACTATGGTGGATTGACAAAGGATTCATCACTCCCGAGTATGGGAGAAGTTATCTCACGGTGCAATTCAGTAAATGGCAATGACACTAAAACTGTGGCCATAGTGGGATTGAGTTGTTGCTCTATCCAGTTTATAATTCAGGTCATTGGTCCAGTAACTGAATACATCATATCGAGAGTAATCAAAGGTTGACACTATTTCCATGCCTCGGTCTCGTCAAGATAACGTATGATGAAAGGATTGGATTGTACGGTAACCATGTCGTTGATAGGTAGCTACTTCGCTGAATTCGAATCTATCGGGTGGCCATGATGCCTTGCTAGGGGCCAATCTTGGTCTGTGTGTAGTGAGACAATTAATTGGTGTTAATCACAATACTACACACTGTCGGTATGATGAGGAGCCTGTTGGTCACACACATAGAAGATAATTTAAGAGCCAGGATATAAGAAAGGCGTTTTCGTCTTTTTAGGCAAAATGGTATTTTGGTAATCTCACAGTGCAATTAAATTTGCTGAGGTCGTAGCCTTTATTTAATTTGATATTAAACTTAAATAAGTGAGATTACGTTTAAATATGTGTTCGCATATATTTAAATAAATTATCATTATTGTTAAATGTTAATATATTAAATATATATTAATTGATTTTAATTGAGATAATAATAAATTAAAATTAAAATATCTAAATGGGAGTGTTTGGATACAAAGGGTGGTTGGGCTGGAGCCCAAGCCTATTCCATAAGGGAATAAGGCAATTACACTTGCACTATATAAGTGTAAGTTTCTTTGTAAAAAAATGAAGAGAAATATTTTTTCACTCATTTCATTCATTGAAAAGAAAACTCCAGCCCCTTGAAACACTTTCATGCCAGATTGCCTTTTCGGTTGAAATCAAAATTACTTTGATTTTTCTTCTTGGATTTTAAAGGCTAAAGAGGATCTAGCAAATCCCTCTCCAGTTCCTTGTGGTTATCTTCATGTGGACTACATCGGTTCGATCCTACACTTGGGTCGATAGCGAAATACGTTCAGAGACAAGTTGGAGGAGCCTCCAAACATGCGTATGATTTCTTAAACTCTAAACTGATTTTCTGCAGATTCTTATTTGTTATATATAAACTGTAAATTTGTGCCCTGATCTTGGTTCTATGGAACGATAGATGTTGTAAATATTTTTTGTTTTTCTGCTACGCAACTGGATCATTTACCAACACTGTTTACCAAACCTTAGTATTGATTAGATGGCACAAAATAGATTCAAAAAGACTCATCGATTCACCCATAATCAAGATCCACTACAAGCTATCAAAAAACTGAGTGAAAAAGGGTACTAGGACTATGCAGCTTTTCTGCTCATTTTAAACACAGTTTTTGGGACGCTCGAGCATGTTTTTTACCAAACTTTAGTATTGATTAGATGGAAAAAAAAAAAAAAAAAGATTCAAAAAGACTCCTCAATTCACCCATAATCGAAATCCACTACAAGCAAGGAAAAAACTGAGTGAAAAAAGGTACGGGATAATGCAGCTTTTTTGTTCGTTTTAAACACAGTTTTTAGGACACTCAGGCTTGTTGTTTACCAAACCTCAGTATTGAGTAGATAGCAAAAAATTCACCCATAATCGATAAACAATATGGGCTGAAAAAAACTGAGTAAAAATAGGTACTAGAACTATGCGGCTTTACTGCTCGTTTTAAACATAGTTTTCAAGGTGCTCAAGCATGCGGTTTACCAAACCTCAGTATTGATTAGATGGCAAAAAAAAGATTCAAAAAACTCCTTGATTAACCCATAATCGAGATTCACTACATGCTAGTAAAAAACTAAGGGAAAAGAGGTACTGAGATTATGCAACTTTTCTACTCGTTTTAAACATAGTTTGCGGGACACTCGAACATGCTGTTTACCAAACCTTAGTATTGATTAGACAGCCAAAAAAGGATTAAAAAAGACTCCTAGATTCACCCATAATCGAGATCCACTACAAGCTAGGAAAAAACTAAGTGAAAAGAGGTACTAGGATGATGCAGCTTTTCTGCTTGTTTTAAACACAGTTTTTGGGACACTCAAGCATGCTTTTACCAAACCTCAGTATTGATTAGATAGCAAAAAAAAGATTCAAAAAGACTCATCGACACCTATAATCAAGATCCCCTACAAGCTAGGAAAAAACTAAGTGAAAAAAGGTCCTAGGAGTATGCAACTTTTCTATTTGTTTTAAACACAATTTTCGAGACACTCAAGCATGTTGATTACCTAACCTTATTATCGATTAGACAGTGAAGGAAAAGATTCAAAAAGACTCCTCGATTTAGCCGTAATCAAGATCCACTAAAAGCTAGGAAAATACTGAGTAAAAAAATGTACAAGGACTATGCGACTTTTTTGCTCGTTTTAACCACAGTTTTTGGGATGCTCAAGTATGCTATCTACCAAACCTCAATATCGATTATATAGTGGTGAAAAAGATTCAAAAGGATTCCTCCTCTCACCCATAATCGACAAAAAATATAGGCTGAAGAAAACTGAGTGAAAAAAGGATTTGCATAACATTCTACATTGAGTTTAACAACAGGCTTAAACCATTGTCCATGAGAAATGGTACCTGTAATGTATCTCAATATGCGTTTACTAGCTTGCCATTACAACTCTTCCATGTTAATATGTATCACTTTCAAGCCCAAGTNCCCATAATCAAGATCCCCTACAAGCTAGGAAAACACTAAGTGAAAAAAGGTCCTGGGAATATACGACTTTTCTATTCGTTTTAAACACAGTTTTCGAGACGCTCAAGCATGTGATTACCTAACCTTATTATCGATTAGAAAGTGAAGGAAAAGATTCAAAAAGACTCCTCGATTCACCCATAATCAAAATCCACTAAAAGTTGGGAAAATATTGAGTAAAAAAATACAGGGACTATGCTGCTTTTCTGCTTGTTTTAACCACAATTTTTGGGATGCTCAAGCATGCTATCTGCCAAACCTCAATATCGATTAGATGGTGAAGAAAAGATTCAAAAGGATTCCTCCACTCACCCATAATCGATAAAAAATGTAGGCTGAAGAAAACCGAGTGAAAAAAGGATGTGCATAACATTCTACAATGAGTTTAGCAACAGCCTTAAACCATTGTCCATGAGAAATGGTGCCTCTAATGTATCTCAATATACGTTTACTAGCTTTCCATTACAACTCTTCCATGTTAATATGTATCACTTTTAAGCCCAAGTCATTAATTTATTTATGTTTGCAAACCAATCTTTTAATTTTTATGTAATATCATATCCTTAATTGTTTTTTTGTCGTAACTCATTGGTAGCTTCTGTAGAGATAAAAAATTTGTTTTGCATTTTGTAAAAATATAATAATCAAGTTTCCATATTATGTATCACTTTTCATTTAATATTAGCAAACTATTATGTAATTCTAGTTTTCATAGTCTAATTAAAGAGAACTGCTTTAATTTAGCCTCGACATTTTAGGAATAGGTTCAGGTCAAATATTTCAAAAAACCCAATGACTCAACCATATGGAAATGTAAAATATAGGAGTTTCCCTTGCAAAGACTATATGAACTTTTAATTTATTCTTATTGGTATAACTACATGCACATTTGATGCACACATGATGCATTATAAGTACTACAACACATGTAAATGCTGTATACAAAATTAAGTATATAGCGTGTGTTTGATTCAAGGAATGTTGGATTATTGGAAATGTTTGATTACTGGAATCTTATATTACCTTGAAGATTATTGGGAATCTTTAGGAAAATGTGTTTGGTTGGTTGGAATAAATGGGTGGGTATGTTATATTAATATGTTTGGTTAAGAGGAATAAATTGGTGGGTATGTTATTTAAATTACTAAATTGCCCTCTTTTTAAATATTAATATAATAATATATTTATTATTAATTTTTGAATAATTTTTTTAACCCCCAACATTTAAGATTTAGCTAAAACACCCCCGCTTATATAAAACTTTAATTTATAACAAAATCACTCCCACCATCATAAGCCACTGTCCGCCACTGCTAGCCACCGTGGGAAGTCACCAGAAGTCACTTGGAGTCACAGTGAGTAACTTACTGTCACCAGGAGGCTCCAATATGGCCGTTTCTAGCCATATTGACGGCCAAAAAGGTCATATCAGGAGCAGATCTGGCCAGAAATGACTAGATCTATTTTGGCCATTTCAAGCTAGATTGATGGATCTGACCATTAGCTGCTAGATCCGTGCCTTTATCGGCCATATCTGAATAAGATATTGCCGTTAACGGCCATATTTCATTCAAATATGGCCAATAAAGGCCATGGATCTAGCCAAAAATGGCTAGAATAGATCTGGCCATTTCCGGCTAGGCCTACTCTCGATATGGCCTTTTCGGCCATCAATATGGCCAGAAACAGCCATAGCGAAGCCTCTTAGTGATGGTGGGCTACTCACGACGACTCCAAGTGACTTCCCATGGCGGCCGATGGTGGTTTAGCTTGCGGCGGCGACGGTAGGTGGGTGGGGGTGGGGGCTTGAGTAAGCTGAAATTTGTTTTGATTTCAAGGGTAATTTTGTCCAAAAAGTTAATTAATTGGGTTGAATGGTAAAAGCAAGATTCATGTAAATAAATTTAAACATAAAGGTATTATCGTCCTAAAATTATATTAATAAGGGGTAGAATTGTAACAAAAAAAGATTACCTCGGTAATCTTACAATACCTAAGAAAATTGAGGTTATCAGATTACCTCTAATATTACCAACAGTAACTACTATTGGTATTTGAAGATTACCAGAATCTTATATTACTTGACAATCAAACATGGTAATCAAGTAATATAAGATGACATAACCCTAGTAATCCCACATAACCCCCAACCAAACGCCCTCATAAAGTAATGTCATTAATTGACATATCATTCATCTTTAATTGATAAATTGACTTTTTATTTTCACTCACTCATTCATATGGAGGTATATTATTCGTAATTTCAATTGAATTAGGGAGGAAGACAACCGATTTCGCAAAAAAGAAGTGGATGGTGAGCGATGAATTGCAACTACACTGGGATTGAAAATGGTAGGGTTTTGTCAAGGAGGTGAAGGTGAAGCTAATGGTGGTGTCATAGAGGTCAAAAGGTGTCGAAATTAGGTTAGAATGGACCTAGAATGAAAATCGAGTGAGTTGATAAAGGTGATGGGAATGGTGCAAAATCTAGTCAAAATCATTGAATCAAGGCTAGGAATGGCTAGAAACGGTGTCAATGTGATGTTTTCTATTAATTTTCGGAAAAAACCAAAAAAAAACTTGTTAAAATGGCCGGCGCCGATAGTGATGAGTGTAGTTCTCTGAGCTGGCAATTGAACTGAAAATTTGGCACTATTTTGTCAGTCCAACTACTATAACCGGGTTTAGGATGTACCCCGAACTAGAGAAAAGGCCAGTCGAAAAACACTGTTCTATAGTAATATTACAAATATTATCTAGGTTCTCTATATATTTTTACTACAAAAAGCCAAATAATTGAACAACATTTCCAATAAAAAAAAGTGTTCAGTTTTAGGTATTAATAATCATTGATACAATTTATTATATGCATAATGTTCTATATTACAAATAGTATATGTTAGATTTCTAGGGTTTACTTAGTTCTACTAAATCAATAAATCAGTTATCAATTCAGTAACCAGAGATATAAACTAATGAAGAGAAATAATCAACCAAGCACAATGAAGACACAGCTATTATAGTGGTTCGGCTTTGCAGCCTACATCCACTCTCTAAGGCTTACAATAGGGTATTCCATTATCAATCAACATAGTACAGAGTAATGATCAGATCAGAACGTAAAATATTACAATAAGAAAGAACACACCCAAATTCGAAAACCCTAGGTTTTCTACAATATGAGAACTACCTCTTTCTTCAGCATCAGCATGTGTTAAATACACATGCTCCCTTCCTTGATCGTCATCCACCTGTCTTTGATTCCTCCATAACCGTAAGATGAAATCGATTCTGGAACTTTCTCTTTGGGTCATGAGCTATCGAACAAAAACAGAGAGGAGAGAAGTGAAAGCTGCTTCAAAGGGTGATAGTCAAACAAATGCAATAACTAATTGGACTTAGCCAAAACGTCGTCGCACCATATGTTTGACTCTTAACAAAATAGGCTGACTTCCATCGTGGCAAATGAGAAGCCACATCATCACAATTCTCCACCTTGGCTTCTTGATTTATCACCCCCTGTGGCCTTGGAATTCATATGTTCACTCTAGAACTTGAAGAAGGCTCATACAGAGCCTATGTTTTTCAAATGGGACAGGTTTTCTGAACATATCAGCAGGATTATGAGAACCATTAATTTTTCCAATCTCGATTTCCCCTCTTTCGATCATTTCCCTAATGAAATGAAGACGAACATCTATGTGTTTGGTTCTTTCATGGAATACTTGGTTTTTGCAGAGGTGGATTGCACTTTAGCTGTCACTGTTTATCTTCACTGTTTGTTGCTCAATACCCAACTCATTTATCAAACCTTTTAACCAGGTAGTTTCCTTTGCTGCCTCGGTTAATGCTACATATTCTGACTCTATTGAAGACAAAGTTACCATATGTTGCAGCTTGGATTTCCAACTAACAATATTTCCCCACAAAGTGAAAACAAATCCAGATATAAACTTCCTTCTGTCTACATCTCCTGCATAATCTGCATCACAAAAACCCTTAACACAAGCATCATAACTCTGATTTCTTAAAAACAATGCCCACTGATCTGGTTCCCTGCAAATATCTCATAATCTATTTAAGAGCCATCCAGTGAGACTTTCCTGGATTGCTTATAAATCTGCTTACCAGACTTACAGTGAAGCCTAAGTCTGGTCTTGAACACACCATCAGGTACATCAAGCTTCCTAATGCACTTGCATAAGGAATTTTTGCCATCTCCAGCTTCTCTTTTTCAGTCTGTGGACTCTGCTCATGTGAAAGCTTCAAGTGAGCACCAAGAGGAGTTTGAACAGATTTAGCATCTTGTATATTGAATTTTTTCAGGATTTTCTCAGCATAGTCCTGCTAACTTCAGACTTCCAGAAGTTATATTTCTGATAATAGAAACGCCAAGAATTTTCTGAGCTTGACCCAACTCTTTCATTTCAAACTTGGTGTTTAGTAACCTCTTTAGTCGACACAGCTCAGATTTATCATGGCATGCCATAAGCATATCATCCATATACAATAGTAAAAAAATTTGAGTCAGTTCAGAGATTCTTTTAAAATAAAAACAGCTATCAAAATTACATCTGTTAAACCCAATTTCTATCATAAAAGAATCAAATTTCTTATACCACTGTCGTGGTGACTGTTTCAAACCATATAATGATTTTTTTAAAAAACAAACTTTACCTGTAGCACTGTTGTATCCTTCAGGTTGTTCCATTAAGATGCTTTCTTCCAAATCCCCATGCAAGAAAGATGTCTTCACATCGAGTTGTTCTAATTCCAGGTTGAATTGAACTACAAGAGAGAGCAGTAACCTGATGGATGTATGTTTGACCACTGGAGAAAAGATTTCATTATAATCAACCCCCTCTACTTGTGTAAATCCTTTCACAACTAAACTAGCCTTGTATCTAGGTGCATCCTGAGCTATTAAACCTGGTTTTCTTTTGAAAACCCATTTGCATTTGACCACTCTACAATCTTTTGGTTTATCAACCAAGATCCATGTATTATTCTTCATTAGAGAATCAAATTCTTCTTCAATGGCTCTCTTCCATTCTAACTTTTCAGATCCTGAAACTGCTTCTTGGAATGTCTTAGGTTCATCATTCATCTCTCCCTCCACCTGAAGTGCATATGCAACCAGGTCTGCATAACCTAGTCTGTTGAGAGGTCTAATTGTTCTCCTAATTCTATCTCTTGATAATTGATAATCTGTCAAGTTTGATGCATCTACACTTGGAGTATTTTGACCTATTTCATGATCAGTAATTGGTTCATCCTCATGAGTATTTAATTCCTCAACTCCACCTTGATTCAAATTTGGACTGAAACTAGAGTCCTTCACTTCTAGTTCTAAGTGTTCCACTCCTGGATGGCAACCCTCAGATTCATTAGATTTACCTTCTAAACTAGGTAGGATATTTTCTCTGAAAATGACATCTCTACTCATAATACATTTCTTGGATTCTAAATTCCAGAACTTATAGCCTTTAACCCCGTCTGGATATCCTAAGAAAATGCATTTAATGGCTCTAGGTTTTAATTTTTCATCCTTTATACGAACATAAGCAAGACACCCAAAAACTCTAAGATTTTTTAGGTTTACAGGGTGACCAGTCCATCTCTCAAGTGGAACCCTAAAACCTATAGCTGAAGAAGGTGTTCTATTTATCAAGTAGACCACAGTATGGGTTGCTTCTGCCCATAACTTAATCGAAAGTTTGGAACATGACAAAATGCTTCTTACCTTTTCTAGAATAGTTCTATTCATCCTTTCACAGAGACCATTCTGTTGTGGAGTGTGTCTCATTGTCTTATGTCTAACTATCCCATGGACTCTACAGTAATTATTGAACTCTTCATTAACAAATTCCAAACCATTATTAGTTCTCAACTTCTTTAGTTTCTTTCCGCTTTGATTTTCAGCCTTGGTTTTCCATTCCTAAATCTAGGACAAACTTCATCCTTGGTTTTAAGGAAATAAATCCAAACATACCTAGAGTAGTCATCTACAAGACTCATAAAGTACCTACATCCTCCAAGTGAATAATGCCTAGATGGCCCCCATACATCAGAATGCACATACTCAAGTGGTGAGCTTGAGTAGTGTTGTCTAGTCCCAAATTTCACTCTGCTCATTTTTCCAAATATACAATGCTCATAGAATGTCAGGTTCCCTGTTTTATCCCTACACAGTAAGTTTTGCTTACTAAGTTCTCCTAGACCTCTTTCACTGACATGGGCAAGTCTTTGGTGCCACAAGGTAGTTTTATCTAGCTCCTCAGTTGACCCAATATGAGCCACACCACTATCAGTCCTACCTTTCAACACATACAGACCATTCCTTTTTTCAGCCTTCATAACAATCAAAGACCCTTTCAAAACACTAAGACTCCCATTAGCAGCCTTATAGCTTAGACCTATAGAATCTAAAATTCCAAGAGAGATAAGGTTTCTTTTGAGGTCAGGGATATATCTAACATCAGTAAGAGTTTTACTCAATCCATTATGGAGATTCAACTTAACAGATCCTATTCCTTTAATATGACAAACATCATTGTTCCCCATCATCACTTTCCCACCATCTAAGAGTTGAACCGAGCTAAACCACTCTCTATTAGGTGTCATATGATAGGTGAGCCAGTGTCTAAAATCCATTCATCACTAGTCTTGCCTTCTGAAATAACTAGGACCTCTGAACTCTTATAACACTCTGATACTACCCCTGCACTACCTCTATCATCCTCTTTCTCATATTTATTTTTCTTTCTCTCAGGACAGTCTCTCCTAAGGTGACTTTCCTTATGGCAGAAGAAACACTTCCATTTCCCAGTTTTAGATTTAGACCTATGTCTATTCTGCCCTCCCTTTTTCTAGTTCTTCTTCTCAGATCTTCCTCTGACTACAAGACCCTTACCATCACTCACATTTCTTTCTCTAATCCTATTTTCAATGTCCTTAGTAAGATAGCTTCTACTGCTTCTTCTAACTTCAGAGTCTGTCTACCATATTTCAAAGTTTCTACAAAGTTTGAGTAGGTTTTGGGTAAAGAATTTAACATGATCACAGCTTGATCCTCATCACCAATTTCAATTCAGATACTTTCTAAATCTTGTATAATCTTAAGAAAATTATTCTTATTATCCTTTAGTGATTTTTGTTCATCCATCTTAAACCCAAATAAACACTGTTTTAGAAATAATCGATTAGGAACAGTCTTTGACTGATAAAGTGAGTCTAACCTATTCCATATCTCTACATCAGTCTTTTCCTTCTTGACTTCTTGAAGCACTTTGTCACCCAAGCCAAGGATCAGTGAGCTTTTTGCCTTGGAATAGACTTTTTGCTTGAAAAGTCTATTCCATATCTTGCTTTTCTGTAGTGGCTAAGGTATTAGGTAACTCGGCTTCTCCCTTCAAAGCTAAAGCCAAGCCCTCTTTAATCAACACTGCTTCCATCTTCATTTTCCATAATCCAAAATCGTTTTCACCTATAAACTTTTCAAGCTCAAACTTAATAGACATGTTTTTGTCACAGATTCAAAAAATACATAGCAATAGAAAGGTAATCAGTTCAGAAAACCCAAAACTGAATTTAGGCACGATCAAACCAGTGAAACCCTAACTGGACCTTCAATCAGGCTCTGATACCAATTTGTTAGATTTCTAGGGTTTACTTAGTTCTACTAAATCAATAAATCAGTTATCAATTCAGTAACCAGAGATATAAACTAATGAAGAGAAAGAATCAATCAAGCACAATGAAGAAACAACTATTATAGTGGTTCGGCTTTGCAGCCTACATCCACTCTCCAAGACTCACAATAGGGTATTCCATTATCAATCAACACAGTACAGAGTAATGATCAGATCAGAACGTAAAAGATTACAATAAGGAAAGAACACACCCAAATCCGAAAACCCTAGGTTTTCTACAATATGAGATCTACCTCTTTCTTCAGCATTAGCATGTGTTAAATACACATGCTTCCTTCCTTGATTGTCATCCACCTGTCTTTGATTCCTCCATAACCATAAGATGAAATCAATTCTGGAACTTTCTCTTTGGGTCATGAGCTGTCGAACAAAAACAGAGAGGAGAGAAGTGGAGGCTACTTCAAAGTGTGATAGTCGAACAAATGCAATAACTAATTGGACTTAGCCAAAACGTCGTTGCACCACATTGACTCTTAACAAAATAGGCTGACTTCCACCATGGCAAATGAGAAGCCACATCATCACAGTATAGTTCACATCCTTACTAAGTTTCACTTTCAATATCCTATTACAAGTATATATTTTGTTATAATAATTAAATAAATTTTCTTTGTTTAGTAATATTAATGATTTCCACGTGGTAGAAATTTTTCTTACAGAGAATATATTAATGTCTAGAACTATTATTACAAGAGAAAATAACAATGTAATTTTTCGCAATTTACAAATTAATATATGATTAAAAAAAAAAAGGGAAAAGGAGTAAATCTAGACATGTCTTCTATCCTTCGACACATCAATGGGATCGCTGTATTCAATACTCACATTTATAACTACGCCATTCATGTGTTGCAGCTTGTATGCGACAAAGTCTTGACACGCGGGGGAGTTGCGACATCGTTCGGTGCTGTTGTTAAGTGGTCTATGGATATTATGAATGGCTGTGAAGCCGCACAAATACCGCCTCACTGGTTTGGTTGTTTAACTTTTTATTTATTAGGGTAAAAGCATATATAATAATACTGGTCAAACCTGTTTTACTAATAGGCTTCAATTCTCAACATTAATTTATATGGCTAATTTTCAGACAGCACAAACATACCAATTTAAATCAAGTTACAAATGAAACTAAATATATTTATGAATACTCAACAAGTCATAACCTCACCCAAAAGAATATCCAATGGCTTAACATTCAACATTGCTGCTGAATTTGTACAAGTATTATTGAAAAATGATCTGTTTCATGAGCTAACTTCTTTATTTGTGAACCCCATATTTCTGCAATCTGTAATCTCTCTAAACATCAAGAGCTCCAAAGCTGGTCATCAAATCAGCACTTAAAGCTATAACTACACTGACCGAAAATATGATCATCAAAGCCCTTCAAAATTTTTGTAGAGCTCTCTGTAACACCAACAATCCAAGAAGTAATTCAAAAAACAAATCATGGCAAAGATGAGGGTAGTGTCTGTGTGCTTCATACCAATAGCAAGTACTAGAATGCTGACATTGTAGATGAGAAGAAAACCATGAATGAACAAGTTGTTGTTGTTACCTAAGACCAAATAAAACAACAGCCTCAGTACTAGAATGCTGACATTTTAGATGAGAAGAAAACCATGAATGAACAAGTGGCCGCTGTTACCTGTGACCAAATAAAACAATAGCTCAGGTCGAATTCTGCATCAGAAGATGAATTGCAATGAAAAGCTAAAAACATAAAAATTACCTCAAGCTCTATCCCAACATGAAGAATAAGTGGGTTTATGAGCATATATACCACCTCCAATTACAACAAGTCCACCCAAGATCCCAGCCATAAGTGCCATGAACGGGAAAATAAGCTTGTGTGACGGTCCTCTGCTAGTTAAATCTTCTATGTCCTTCTCCTTCATAGATAAGTTTAAATTTTAGATAAGCTTTGCCATTAAGTTTAAATTTTAGATAAGCTTTGCCATAATATGAGGTGATCAACAATGAACTTCTTAAGTTATGAGTTATAGCTAATTAAATTGACAACTTTATAACCTGATAGTTTGGAACTTTTTTTGGTTGCACTCTTTTCTTCATAGGATCCATGCTGCAAAAACTATAGCGACAGGAATTTGGAGAGAGGAAATAATCAACTGGTTGCCAATCTTATGATTTGGCTTGTTTCTTTTATCTTGTGTGTGTACAACAATTGTGTGTGCACACAGGTTTCAGACTTTTGTCTTGGCTTATTTCATATCGCGTATGTGTGCACAACAGTTTGTGCTTGCACACTCTCTTTAGATATTTGCAACCCAGCACGAGTTGCATTTCTAATAAAGTAACAAAGATATTTGTTTATCTTTGTTATTACCTTTTTATGACCTTTTACAAGTGTCACTTTATCCTTAAGTGGTCCTAGGGAATAAAGATGATTATTCCCGATTTGTTTGTGGTACTCCAAACCAAAAGAAGGAATCATTTCCTTATTTGGACAAACATGGGTCAGCCCCTTGTTGGCTAACGTGGCAAAGTGTTGAGCAAGAAACCCTACCTTATATAATATCATCTTTTGTGTTTATGAATCTAACCTTTTGACATTGTCATTCTTCTTTGTACTATGAAATTTCTTTAGAGCATATTTCTCTTCAAAGGTTCAAAGGTTCATTTTCACTTATGCCAAACCCTCACCATATCATACTTGTTTGAATGGCTATTGGAACGTGGTTCCTTTACTGATACTGGTATGTGGAGTTGGTGGTTGAAGCTTAGATGGTTCTCAAGTTGTGCTCAAGTGTGTTCCTAGTGTGAAGAAGATCTAAGGAATCTCAACACGTTAAAGATTCAGAGTGTGGTGCTAAGTGTAAAGTTGAATTGGGAGTTCTTTTTACTATATCTTAGATCAACTTTGAACATTGTCTTGTAATGTGTTTTTGACTTAGTGGATTGCTTCAATCTGGACAAAGTCCCATGGATGTAGGCTAAAAGTGGATTCTAGCCGAACCATGAAGATGGTTGTGTTCTTTACTTTATGCATTTGTGGATGATATGTTCAAACCTAAAATCTCATAAACAACTTGGTAAAAATTTTCCACTGCACTTAAAAATGGGTAGCCTAACACCAAAGTGAGTTAACCAACTCTAACCAGTTGTATCAAAACTTGTTCTGATCAGTTGCTTTAGTTGATCCTTACCCATTTTGCTTGTTTTCATGTGCATATAATTGGTCTTGTACTTGGATGAAATCTAATATGTTGTTGCGCTTTGTTTAGATCTGCTGCGTGTTTGTGTGTGCACTTCCATTTGCTATCTTAGCATCTGTTTAATTGTTTTTGCATCATGAGTTTCTTTACTGAAGGAGGATCTGCTCATAGACCACTTCTATTAAAAGGTCCTAACTACTATACATGGAGACCTAGGATACATGCTTTTCTTAAGTCTATTGATGAAAGAGTCTGGTCCACAGTTGTGAATGGTTGGACAACTCTAGTTATTGTTGAAAATGAAGTGTTTGGACCAAAACCGGTTGCTGCCCGGACTACTGATGAGTTAACTCTTGCAAACTATAACTCTAAAGCCATTCATGCTCTTTTCAATGCTGTTAATGTGAACCAAATGAAAGTGATAGCTAATTGTGAGCTTGCTAAGGATGCTTGGGATAGGCTTCAAGTAAAAAATGAAGGCACTAGTACTATTAAAAGAAATAGGCTTTTATGGTGTAGTTTGTTAGGAAACGATCAAGTTACGCAGCAGAAAGACAAAAATATTTACAACATGGATCGTTCCTTAGAACAAAGATCAGGGTACAAATTTACAGTTTATATAACAAATAAGAATCTGCAATAAAATCAGTCTAGAGTTAAGAAATCATACGCACATTTGGAGGCTCCTCTAACCTATCTCTGAACGTATTTTGCTACCGACCCAAGTGTAGGATCGAACCGATGTAGTCCATATGAAGATAACCTCAAGGAACTAGATAGGGATTTGCTAGATCCTCTTTAGCCTTTAAGAACCAAGAAGAAATCAAAAAAATTTGATTTCAATCAAAAAGTGCAAAACTGGCATGAGAGAAGAATGGGGAAAGGGGCGGGAATTTTTGTGAAAATGAGAAAAATGAATATCTTTGAATTTCACAAAGAAACTTACACTTATATAGTGCAAGTGTAATTGCCTTATTCCCTTATGGAATAGGCTTGGGCTTTAACCTAAGCACCCCTTGAATCCAAACACTCCCATTTAGATATTTTAATTTTAATTTATCATTATCTCAATTAAAATCAATTAATATATATTTATTATATATATTAACATTTAACAATAATGATAATTTATTTAAATATATGCGAACACATATTTAAACGTAATCTCACTTATTTAATTTTAATATCAAATTAAATAAAGGGTACGACCTCAGCAAATTTAATTGCACTGTGAGATTATCAAAATACCTTTTTGCATAAAGGACAAAAATGCCCTTCGTATATCCTAGCTCTTAAATTATCTTCTATGTGTGTGACCCATAGGCTCCTCATCATACCGGCAGTGTGTAGTATCGCGATTAACACCAATTAATCGTCTTCACTACACATAAACCAAGATTAGCCCCTAGTAAGGCATCATGGCCACCCGATAGATTCAGATTCAGCGAAACAGCTACCTGTCAACGATATGGTTACCGTACAATCCAATCCTTTCATCATCCGTTATCAACACGAGACCGAGGCATAGAAATAGTGTCAAACTTCGGTTACTCCGATATAATGTATTCAGTTACTAGACCAATGACCTGTATTATAAACTGGATAGAGCAACAACTCAATCCCACTGTGGCCGTAATTTTAGTGTCATTGCTATTTACTGAATTGCGTTGTGAGATAACTTCTCCCGTACCCAGGAGTGATGAATCCTCTGTCGATCCACCATAGTCTTAATACACTCCTTGATGCAGCCAATCACCACCGTATTGATAGCTCTGAAAAAACCTGCATTAGGCTAGTGTCAAACTACACCAATCGGTGCACAAGGCGCTCTGGTGATCTCAAGTCTAAGGATCACATGCACCACCATTCGTTAGAGGATTTGTTCCATAGACACTGGGGTTACCATCCATATGGAATCCTTTGGTGGGTCAGTCCAGTGAACTTGCCTACAGCAAGCACCTATGTGTTGCACTAGGTTGTCACCAAACAACCTTGACAAGTGAGACCTGTCACTACCTTTCGACAGGGTCGTTCAATACTATGATAGCCTTATCGTATTATCTGTGCCCTCACTTCAGAATAATACTGGGGCTACGAGCTTTTTTAGAATGGCCAACCATATGTGCTCATAGGGTTCTCACTATCAAGATTTGAAACACTTGATACCCTCGTCACGGTTCTACCATTCTAAGGACATATATCAATACATACAACGATGATTTACGCGATATAGTATGAAATGCCTTTTATTGATCAATGAACATTATCACAAAGAGTCAATCCTACAATAATTGATTGGCTCTAAGGCACCTACTCTAACATAGTTTGTGATATTTTTATAACTAACTAAGGCTAAAGCCACTATTGATAAGTTGAATGTAGGTTCTCTTAAGCTTGATGAAGTCCTTGGTCAAGGAAAATCCTTCAGAGATTGGTTTGGCTTAGGTTTTAGTCTTGGTGCTAGCACATCGAAAGCTAATGCAAGCATGTTTATTAAATGTAATACCCAAGATGTCAGAGGTATGTAGATGTTAATTTTATGTTAAAAAGCATAAAATCTAACTAAGGGCAAAATAGTCGATTCATTTGAAACGGTATGAATCAATTATCCATAGAAAGGCTTAGGGGCAAAATTGTCATTTTGCCTATGGATAAGCATTGAAAAAGTCAAGGATGAGTAGGCTTAATTGTATTTAATGGCATTAATTAATTAATAATTATGTCTAGTGCAAAATGACCAAAATGCCCTTGTATGAAGAATTAAGGACTTATGAGTTATACAATTAAAATAATTGGGCCAATAGCATAATTTTGGAAAATAAATGAAATATTTTCCTATAAATGAGATGAAATTCGTTCAAGCCAAAGGAGAGAGCCTTTCTTCAACATTTCTTCCATTTTCTCTCAAATCTTCCATGAAACAAGCTTTCTTTCTCTAGGTTTTCAAGGAGTTTTGCATAATTTTTCAAGGAGAACAAGATAGGAGCCTTGGATCTTCAATTTGAAGGGTTTAAGGTAAGGATTAAAAACTTTAGTTTTGATGTGATTTGAAGATTTGAGGTAGATGTTGAGGTATAATGTTATATATGTAGGATTAAGGTGTAAAAGAAGTCAAAGGCAAAGGATTTGTTGGAGGAAGTCTTTAAAAAGGTAAGGAAGAACCTCCCATGACTTTAGGGTTTATGCTAGGGTTTGTAGATTTTTATGAAACCTTAAATTAAGGCTTTAAGGCATAGAATTAGTTGATGGCAAGTGTAGTTGAACTCATTTATTCTACTTATTGCCTTGAATTCATTATACATGAAGTTATTGCTCTTTATGTTTTATGAGTTGTTATGTTTGATTGAAGAAAATGAAGTGTGGATACTGATTGTGGCAAAAATTGTAGTATTGGAGGCCACATGGTGTTGAATGGTTGCTATTAGAAGTGTTGATGTGTTGTTTGCATTAGCTTACAATGTTATAGCAATAATGGATGATTATGGAAATGAGATTTTACACTTCCTTTAAGATGTTAAAGACTATTAAGGGGAGGTTTATTTGATCCATAAGTTAACCTATTGGTTAATGTCAATAGGAATTGATGTGGCATAGTTAATATGAAAATTCGGATTTAGTGGGCTTAGGGGTTTTGTTAACCCTGCTTCAGTATTTCGACCATAACTTGAGTTATAAAAATCGAAATGAGATGATTCTTGAAGCATTAGAAAGCTAAGACACAGACCTATAACTTTTATGTTTATGCCAAGAGCCAATTCGTTTGAGAAAAGGATGGAAAATGGCCTGAAGCATAAACTGGTTATTAAAGTTTAAGATTTAACATAATCAATTCTTATGATTATGAATTGATTATTAATGTATTATTGTAATTATGCCATGTACTAATGTTTACCCATTAGTTAGATGATCTTTGAAAGATATACATGGTCATGATGTCAATGCATGATTAATGTTATGAAATGGCATGAAGATGCAATGTAATACATGTTTTAAGATGATGTATGTGAGCAAGAGGTAATGTAAATGGATTGATAATCCATAGATGAATTAAAAGTATTAAGCTCACCAAAATATGTATTTACATGCCATAAGATGTTAGAGATGCAAATAGACATGATAGAGATGCATATAGACACGATGGAAAACGCGTAAGCATATCCTCGTATACCGGTTGAGGAAAGATGAATATATGCTTTAGATGCTAAATAACGCGTAAGCACGCCTCTCGATGATATGAGCTCTAGATGAATTTGAGGCTAGATGAGAGGAAAGATGAATATATGCTTTAGATGCTAATTAACGCGTTAGCATATCCTCGTATTCTGGTTGAGGAATGATGAACATATGCTTTAGATGCTAAATAACGCGTAAGCATGCCTCCCGATGATATGAGCTCTAGATGAATTTGAGGCTAGATGAGAGGAAAGATAAATATATGCTTTAGATATTAAATAACACATAAGCATGCCTCCCAATGATATGAGCTCTAGATGAATTTGAGGCTAGATGATATGAAGTGCTTAAGATGCTAAGAAAAGTCTGATCGGCTAGACGTTAAATGATTCATATGCATTTAGTTGCATTACATGAATTATGATGTTATTTACATCATGAGATGATTTATACTCATGTTAGATGATTTTAGATGTTATGTCATGACATGTGATGTGTGTGTACTATGTTTACATACTTATTTGTATGCGTACACATTGATGTTTATATACCCATGGGATAAAGTGACGAAAAGCATATGAATTTGTAAGAAAAGGGAAGCATACCTAGATCTAAAAAATAAGTGGTGTGTTAAAAAATATGTTTAAATAAGGTTCAAATAGCACATTTAGAATGAAATGGATCATTCCTTACTGAGCGATTAGCGCTCACCCTTTCATTGTTGATTGCTTTGCAGGTAGACCAGAAGCAAAGGATGCAAGAGACAGTGAGGCTACACATGAGGGGAAATGATTTATTGTCATCTTGATGTTTTTATCTTGATGTAAATGATAAATGTTTGTGAAACACCCTTTTGGAAGCTTCCATGCTATGAATATGTTTTGATTGTGTAACTTCCGGATAAATTCTTAAAGTTTATGCAATTATAAGTTTGGATCCTGCGTGACATCTTATATGCATCCTTTGGATATTATTATTATTATCTTAACACACGTTTTTCTAAATACAACTCGTTCTCCTGACATGTATCCCCGAGATTCTCATTGAGGAATATTCAGAGGATACTTGACTGGAGGGGGGTTTTACATTAAAGCTACCGAGACTCCTGGTGTAGGTGTTGCTGTGAGACAAACTATGAAGTTATTGAAATTCATTCTGATTTGTCATTTTTGTAACAGAAAAGGTCACATTAGACCCAAATGCTTTAGATTTATTGTTTATTTAAAGAAAGTTCTTGAAAATCATAAGTTTAACAATGGTTTTTCTTCCAAAAGAACTTGGAAACCTAGGATTGATGTAAGTTGTTTTGTGTCTCATACCTTTTTGCTTGCATTTCAAAATGATCTTTGGTATCTAGATAGTGGTTGTTCAAGGCATATGACAAGTAATAAATCTCTCTTGACTAAACATGAATCAGTTGATAGTGGGCATGTCACTTATGGTAATGGAAAGAAAAGTAAAATTCTTGGTAAATGGTCAATTGTTCTACCTGATTTTCCTACTTTGAAAGATGTCTTGCTTGTTGATGGTTTGAAAGCTAATCTGATTAGTATTAGTCATATTTGTGATAAAAAATTTGTGGTTCAGTTTTCCAAGGACAAATGTCAAATTTTGAATGGAAAAGGTGTCTCTCTACTTGAGGGAAAAAGGTCCAATGACAATTGTTACTTCTTTCTAACCGTGTGTCATGTTTTAGCTCAATAGCTTATTCCACTAACTTATGGCATGAGAAACTTGGTCACAAGAACTTCAAGGACTTGGTAAGACTTTAAAAAAAGGAAGTGGTTAAAGGGCTACCGAAACTTGAACCTCCAAAGTAATGTGTGTTATCCATGTTAACAAGGTAAACAAACCAAGATATCTCATAAAGCTTTATCTAATCTCAATACCTCATGTGTTTTGGAATTGGTCCATATGGATCTAATGGGTACTATGCAAACCGAGAGTTTGGGAGGTAAGAGGCATGTGTTTGTTTGTGTTGATGATTTTCCAAGGTTTACATGGGTTGATTTTTTATGTGTGAAATCTGACTCCTTTAATGCTTTTCAAAAATTGGCTAAGAGGTTGCTTGTTGAGAAGAGTTCCAAGGCTACAAAGATTGTAAGAATTTGGAGTGACCATGGTAAGGAATTTGAGAATGTTGATTTTGATAACTTTTGTGAATTGTAGGGTATCATGAATTCTTAGCCCCAAAAACACCACAACAAAATGGTGTTGTGGAGAGGAAAAATCGAGTGTTGCAAGAAATGGCTAGGGTGATGCTTAATGCAAAAAAACTTTTATAGGACTTTGGGTTGGAGCTATTAACACTGTTTGTCATATTTCCAATAGAGTTTACCTCGGAAAAGGTACCCTTCAAACTCCCTATGAGCTATGGAAAGGCAAGCAACCTGATCTCTCTTACTTTCATGCGTTTGGATGCAAATGCTACATCTTGAATGATAGAGAGAATTTAGGTAAGTTTGATTCTAGAAGTGATGAAGAAGTTTTCATTGGATATTCTTCCAATAGCCATGCATTCAGGATCTACAACATGCGTTCTAAAAAAGTTTTATAATCTATTAATGTTGTGCTTACTGATGCAGAAGATTTTTAAGAATATTCTCAAGAATGTGAAATTCAAGACATGTCTACTCCTCATGTGCCCACCAAAAATGGTGTGAACACAACTGAATCACCTGAACCTAAGTCTTTTTCAAATGTGCTACCACCCACTTCTGGTGCTGCAACCACTGGATCTACTCCTTGCAAAGATTCATCCTCTAATTCATCTTTGCAAAATGAAAGGATTGAACTGGTACTTGATCTCTCTGATGAGATTGTTCAAGGAAGGAACTCAAGAAGAAAAGATCCTCGAACATGGTCCTCCATCAACAGTGATTAGAGATCCAAATGAGGTAATGGTTACAAAAAAGAGAAGACAAAATAAAATTAACCATCTTTGTTATGTGTCTCTTGCAAAGCCAAGGAATGTCAAGCATGCATTGGAAAATGAGAATTGGATTGTGTTAGAGTCGATGCCCTAGAGCCAATCAATTATTGTAAAATTGACTCTTTGTAATAATGTTCATTGATCAATAAAAAGACATTTTATTCTATATCGCGTAAATCATCATTGTATGGATCGATATATGTCCTTAGAATAGTAGAACCGTGACAAGGGTATCAAGTGTTTCAAATCTTGATAGTGAGAACCCTATGAGCACATACGATGGCCATTCTAGAAGCGTCCGTAGTCCTAGTATTATTCTGAAGTAAGGGCACAGATAATACGGTAAGGCTGTCATAGTGTTGAACGACCCTGTCGAAAGGCAATGACTGATCTCACTTGTCAAGGTTGTTTAGTGACAACCTGGTGCAACACATGGGTGCTTGCTGTAGGCAAGTTCACTGGATTGACCCACTAGAGGATTCCATATGGATGGTAACCCTAATGTCTATGGGACAAATCCTTTAACGAATGGTGGTGCATGTGATCCTTAGACTTGAGATCACTGGAGCGCCTTGTACACTGATTGGTGTAGTTTGACACTAGCCTAACGCAGTTCTATTAAGATGTAACGCTTTCTTTCTAGCTAGTATACTGATAAATAAACAGTAAAACACTAATATATATAAGAAATTATACATGTAGTTGAGTAGAAAATAATGGGCCCAATTTTTCTTTATATACAAAACTGTACATAGTGTAAAGAAATTTCTCAAAAAACTCGACAGTGGTGCCCGGCCCTTCCGTATCCTGACACTCCTTTCGACCGCAGTTCACCTATTGCCTACGAAAACATTAGAAACAATGGGGTGAGCACTAATTGCTTAGTAAGTAAACCCACTATGCTAACCCTTTCTCTCTGTTGTTCAAATTCTGAATTTCTTTTCTTACATTACACTTCTTTCTTCTTCTTTGCTCTTTTCTATTCTTTCTCTCTATTCTTTTTCTGTTCTTTCTCTCTGTTCTTTCTTTATTCTTGCTTCTCCGTTACTAACATGTAAGTACAACTAATTCTGAATAAGATAAATGTCATGATGCATGTGCATAAATGCATAAAGAATGCAATTTCTTTTCTGTTTTCTGGTTTCTGTTTCTGTTTCTCTTATTTCTTTCTTTTCTTTCTTTCTTTCTTTGTTCTATTCTCTCTATTCTTTCTTTCTATGCCGATCGGACTCGGTTGAGGCATGGATTCAGAACCCTGGCCATGTGAGTGGGTACAGTCCTTATCTACATGCACTTCTATCGGACTGTATAACTCTTCTTTCTGATTCTGAGGCCGCTCACTGAAGGCGGTGTGCATGTAAGGAAATTTTGTTGGTACAGTTCTCATCCACATACACTTCTAATGAACTGTACACTTATTTCTTTCTGATTCTGAGGCCGCTCACTGAAGGCGGAGTGCATGCGGGGCTATGCTATTTTGTCAGGGTTCCCCATCGCAACAACCTGTTCTTTTCTTCTTTAAAGCATTCTTTAATAGTTTTTCTTTCTTTCTCTTTATTCTTTAAGTTCTCATACATATGTATATGTATGTATGCAAGTAGAGGGCTCATGCTTGTTATTCTTTCTAAATGCATATGTGTAGATGCAAGAATGCAATATGGCATATAAATAAGTTATTCTCTACCATCTACAAGCTCATATCAAGATCATAAATGAATAAACTTAGGCATGCCCTTCTCTTGGAAATTTCATCAAACACGTTACATGCACACTCAACTTCTACTTTGGCTATACTTCTATTTCTTTCCCAAGCCACTGATAATCCGAGAATTATACTGTTGTTATTAGGCTTTTTGGCCGGATTTTAGATACTTCTTAGTTCATTTTTGCTTGAATTGCTACTTAATTCTTTACATTTTGTGTTTCAGGCCAAAATGGATATTTTGAGCAAATAATGAGCGAATTGGAGTTTCTGGACCCAAAAGTGAGCGGATCTCGGAATTTGGAAGAGTTCTGAAGCACTATGAAGCTTGTTCCCATGGGAAAGCATTGGAGATCGAAGATCCAAGCAAAGAAACAAGCAGAGGGCAACTCTACAATTTCAAAATTCTTCATGAAGGTTCACCCGGCGAAGCCACCAATATTTGGAGTAAAACTCCCTTAAATCAACACTAAACCTGGCCAGAAAAATACGCTTCATAATTCTACTCAAACTCTTTCTAAATTCAACTAAAATTTCATCAATCACCACAAAGGCAAATTCTACATTCTCATTGCTGAATTTTAATTATCATCAAGCATCAATCTTATCAAAGCTTCTCAAAAGCATAAGCACATACATACATGTACAAATTCTCTACACACTAGCTCAAATCAAACTTAGGGTTGGATTTACTTACCTTGAAAATGAGCAACTCAACACTCTAATCTTCTCTTGACACAACTCTTTCTTTCTTTTACACCCTTTAACCAACAAGCATAAGAATTCACCAAATAACTGAAATTAAAACTCAAATCTTGGAGTAAAAGTCTTACCTTGAGACTTGGAATTGAAAATCTACCCAACTTGGACCAAAATCTAGGAATTTCCCTTGAAAATTTATTGAAGAAAATTAAGAGAATTGGGTAGAAAGTGGCATGAAAGAGGAGAAGAAAATGGCTAGGGTTTAGTCTTTATCTCTTAATATAACAAAAAAGTAGCCATAACTTCCCATTTCACCCTTGCACTTTCTATGAAATTCCATCTATGTCCCTTAGTCAATTACCAAAAAGTCCTCATTCCATTGCATTCTTCATGAAATTCTACCTCTTTTCACTCCCCACACTTTCAACTAATTGTGGGTCGAAAGACCATTTTGCCCTTCAGCAAGTTTGTCCCCAAAATTCACTAACAATTTAGTATGTTCTTCGCCCCGGCGAAGATGCCTGTTTTTGCCATGAATTTAGGCAGAACGTGCAATGCCGCAGCGACGAACTTCCTTCGTCGCGGTGAATGCTGTAAAATTTTTCTCACCACATTTTCATGCATTTCAACTAGAAATAAAGGCATAAGGGAACCTACATACCTCAATGTGGGTGTTACAATTCTCCCCCCCTTAAGAGGACTTCGTCCCCAAAATTCAAAAGAACAACTCTGGATGGCAGTTTCGCATATCTTGCTCTACCTCCCATGTTGCTTCTTCAACTTTCTGATTCCTCCATAAAACTTTCACTAGTGGAATACTCTTGTTCTAGAGTTCTTTAGTCTTTCTATCCAGTATTTGCCCTGGCCGCTCCCATACACCAGATTCTCTTATAAGTTCACTTCTTCTGCTCTTAATATGTGGGAGGGATCACTGACATAACGTTGAAGCATCGAAACATGGAACACATTGTGCACCTTATCCATACTAGGTGGTAGTGCCAACTTATAAGCTACCTTTCCAACTCGTTGCAACACCTCAAAGGGGCCAATGTATCTCGGTGCTAACTTTCCTTTACTGCCAAAGCATATTACACGTTTATAGGGGGAAACTTTAACAAATACTTTATCACCCACTTCAAATTCCACATCTCTTCTCTTTAAATCTGCATAACACTTCTGTCTATCTTGGGCTTGCTTCATTCTACACTTGAGCAGCTGGATATCTTCTATCATTTTTCTAAGTCATCTCTGGCCCAAGAGCCGTCTGTAACTCATCTTTTTCTCCTACCTCATCCCAATGGAGTGGAGATCTACATCGTCTACCATACAAGGCTTCATAAGGAGCCATCTTAATTGTAGACTGATAGTTGTTATTATAGGTGAACTCCACTAATGGGAACAACTCATGCCAAGTTAATCCATAATCTATACAGGAATTGGTTGAACATCATGAGGACGTTACTCCACAAACTATGGATCAAAGTGAACCACCTCAGGTAGCACAGGAGCTACGTAGATCTGGGACAGTATGCCATGAGCTTGAGAGATACGGTTATCTCGTGACTCAACATGCTGACGTATTGGTCTACCAAGACGATGAATCCAGAACCTACAAAAATGCTATATCGGATCCAGATTCCATTAAATGGCTTGAAGCTATGAAATCTGAGATGGATTCCATGTACTAGAACCAAGTATGGTCTCTGGTGGAACCACCTGAAGGGGTAAAACCCATAGGGTGTACATAGGTCTTCAAGAAGAAGACTGACGTGGATGGCAAGGTGCATACTTATAAAGCGCGACTGGTTGCCAAAGGTTTTAAACAAATTCATGGTATTGACTATGAAGAAACCTTTTCACCAGTTGCCATGATTAAATCCATCCGGATTATGTTTGCGATTGCTACATATCATGACTATGAGATGTGGCAAATGGATGTCAAAACAGCTTTCCTGAATGGAAACCTTGAAGAGGATGTGTATATGACACAACCCAATGGTTTCATTCTTGATGGGCAAGCTAATAGGGTATGCAAGTTGCAGAGCTCCATTTATGGACTCAAGCAAGCTTCAAGAGTTGGAACATTCGTTTTGATGAAGCTATTAAAGAATTTGGTTTTATCAGGAGTGAAGATGAGCCCTGTGTTTGCAAGAAAAGTGAGTGGGAGCGCAGTGACATTCCTAGTGTTGTATGTCGATGACATACTTCTGATCGGGAATGATATACCGAACCTACAGTCAGCAAAGACTTGGTTATCCATGTGCTTCTTCATGAAGGACTTAGGGGAAGCAGCCTACATCCTTGGAATAAAGATATACCGTGATAGATCACATAGGTTGCTTGGCCTAAGTCAAAGTGCATATATTGACAAAGTACTAAAAAGATTCAGGATGGAAGAATCCAAGAAGGGATTTCTTTCGATGTCACATTGTGTTTATCTTTCTAAGGAATTGTGTCCTAGAGCACAAGATGAGCGAGATAGGATGAAGAGGATCCTATATGCATCAGCAATTGGATCCATCATGTATGTCATGCTATGTACTCGGATTGATGTCTCATGTGCTTTGAGCACTTGTAGTAGATATCAATTAGATCCAGGTGAGCGTCACTAGATGGCTGTCAAGAATATTCTTAAGTACCTGAAAAGGACTAAGGATATGTTCTTGGTTTATGGAGGGGAAGATGAGCTCACTGTAAGAGGATACAGTGATACTAGTTTCCAAACAGACAAAGATGATTATTGATCGCAATCAGGGTTTGTATTTTGTCTCAATAGGGGTGTAGTGAGCTGGAAGAGCTCGAAGCAAAGCACTGTAGTGGACTCTACAATGGAGGCTGAGTATATTGCATTATCAAATGCGGCCAAGGAGGCTGTCTGGATTAAGAAGTTTGTCACTAAACTTAGTGTGGTTCCCACAATTGTTGATCGAATAGACATCTATTGTGACAACAATGGAGCAATTGCTCAAGCCAGGGAACCACGGTCTCATCAGAAGTCCAGACACATACTTAGACGATTCCATCTCATTAGAGAAATAGTTGAGAGGAAAGATGTTCAGATCAGTAAAGTGCATACTGACGACAATCTCGCAGATCCACTAACAAAGCCTCTGTCACAGCATAAGCATGAAAGGCACTTGAGATCATTTGGTATTAAATACATGAATGATTGGCTATAGTGCAAGTGGGAGATTGTTAGAGTAGACGCCCTAGAGCCAATCAATTATTGTAAAATTGACTCTTTGTAATAATGTTCATTGATCAATAAAAGGCATTTTATTTCATATCGCATAAATCATCATTGTATGTATTGATATATGTCCTTAGAATAGTAGAATCGTGAGGAAGGTATCAAGTGTTTGAAATCTTGATAATGAGAACCCTATGAGCACATACGGTGGCCATTCTATAAGCGTCCATAGCCCTAGTATTATTCTAAAGTAAGGGCACAGATAATACGATAAGGCTATCATAGTGTTGAACGACACTGTCGAAATGCAATGACTGATCTCACTTGTCAAGGTTGTTTGGTGACAACCTGGTGCAACATAGAAGATAATTGAAGAACATGTTTATAAGAAGGGCGTTTTTGTCTTTTTAGGTGAAAGGGTATTTTGGTAATTTCACAGGGCAATTAAATTTGCTGAGGTCATAGCCTTTATTTAATTTGTTAATAAAATTTAATAAGTG
Source organism: Pistacia vera (assembly GCF_008641045.1). Taxonomy (NCBI): domain Eukaryota; kingdom Viridiplantae; phylum Streptophyta; class Magnoliopsida; order Sapindales; family Anacardiaceae; genus Pistacia; species Pistacia vera. Next base: position 309,957 of record NW_022196026.1, on the reverse strand, counting down.
AAATTATATTTAAATGTGTTCGCATATATTTAAATGAATTATTGTTATTGATAAATGTTAATATATGAAATATATATTAATTGAGTTTAATTGAAATAATAACAATAATAAAATATCTAATTAAGGCTGTTTGGATATAGGCTGTTTGGGTTGGTGCCCAAGCCTATTCCATGATGGAATAGGGCAAAGTGTGCACTATATATGCGCAACACTTTGTGAGATTATTAAAATTAATTCATTCAATCATTTTCAAGAGAAATTTCAGCCCCCTTTCTTCTCTCCCATGATAGATTTCTTTTTTTTTTGAATCAAATATTTCATTTGATTTTGTTCTTGGTTCTTAAGGCTAAAGAGGAACTACCAAATCCCTCTGTAGTTTGTTGGGGATTATCTTCATGTGGACTGTCGCTGGTTCTATCCTACTCTTGGGTCAGTAGCGAAACCCATTCAGAGACAAGTTGGAAGAGCCTCCAAACGTGGGTATGGTTTCTTAAACTTTACTCTGATTTTTCTGCAGATTCTAATATGTTGTATAAACTGTAAATTTGTGCCCTGATCTTGGTTCAAAGGAACGATCTATGATATTTATGTTTTTGTTTTTGCTGCCATAACTTAATCGTTTCCTAGCAGATTGAAGTCATGCATGAGGAACTGGAACAATTTGAAAAGAATGATATGTGGACTCTTGTGCTGAGGCCTGAAGGAATCAACATAATAGGTACCAAATGGATTTTTAAAAATAAAAACTGATGAGTTCGGTAATGTTGTTAGGAACAAAGCTAGGCTTGTAGCCCAAGGGTATACTCAAGTGGAGGGAATCAACTTTGATGAAACCTTCACCCCTGTTGCCTGACTTGAGTCAATCCACTTGCTGCTTGCTATTGCCTACTGCCTCAAGATCAAATTGTTCCAAATGGACGTCAAAAGCGCTTTCTTGAATGGGATTCTAACCGAAGAAGCGTGTGTTGAACAATCGACTGGTTTTCAAGGCTCCCACAAACCCAATCATGTGTTCAGATTGAAGAAAGCCCTTTATGGGCTGAAGCAAGCCCTGCAGCCTGGTATGAAAGGTTGACAACTTTTCTCCTTAAGCATAACTATGAACGAGGTAATGCCAACAAAACCCTCTTTATCAAGCGTGTTAACGGTGAAATCTTGTGTGCACAGATTTACATTGATGATATTGTGTTTGGCTCTACCTCTCACTTATATGCACTTGAATTCATTAGTTTGATGAAAAATGAGTTTGAGATGAGTATGGTAGGAGAATTAAATATGTTTCTTAGTCTTCAAATTAAACAATTGGAAAATGGCATGTTTGTTTCCTCATCTAAGTATGCTAGAACATGTTGGAAAGGCTTTGTTTAGAGAGTGCAAAACATGCCAGAACCCCTATGAGTGCTACCCTTAAGCTATCCAAAGATGAACATGGTAAAAAGGTAGACACTAAAATGTACCGAAGCATGATAGGAAACCTTCTTTACTGGACTGCAAGCCTGCTTGATCTTTGTTTTAGCGTTAGTGTTTGTGCTAGGTTTCAAGCTAACCCATCTGAGTTGCACCTGAATGCAATGAAAAGAATTATGAAATATGTTTCAGGTACGTGTGATTTTGGTCTTGGGTACTCTTTTGATTCTAACAGTTGCTTGATTGGATATAGTGATGCTGATTGGGCAGGAAGTTTGGATGATTGAAAGAGCACTTCGAGTGGATGTTTCTATCTTGGAAACAATCTTGTCATGTGGCACAGCAAGCAGCAAAATGCCATCTCCCTATCCACTACCAAGGTTGAGTATATTGCAGCAGGGAGTTGTTGCACTCAAATTTTATGGTTAAAACAAATGTTGTATGATTATGGTGTTGACCAAGCTTGTGTGACTATTTTTTGTGATAACACGAGTGCCATTAACATCTCTAAGAATCCAGTCCAACATTCTAGGACTAAGCACATTGACATAAGACATCACTTCATTAGAGATGTAGTTGAGGAGAACATCATTGCACTTGCACATGTGAACACAAAATCTCAATTGGTTGATCCCTTTACAAAAGCACTTAACTATGATTCTTTTGATTTCTTGAGGAAGTCCATTGGACTACAACTTCAATAATTTTTCATTATTATTTATGAATAAAGCATGATCATGCTACTTTTATTTTTGCTTGTCAAGTCCTTTGATTTGTGCTAACACTCTAATTGTAATTTCTCTCTTGTCTGTGAGCTATAACTCTAGTTTGTTATGTCCACTATGACTCTCTCTATAGCATGACCTTGTCTTACCATGAGTTGTTTGTCCATTCTTGTCACCATTATGAAAGAGCTACCTTGCCTGAAGTTTGACAATCGTTTTTGAGTAATTTTCTGATTTGTAAAGACCCCTATGTCTTGGAAGATCTACCATTAAAAGGACTACCTTCTTGCAAGTGTGAAAGCTACATTTTGGTTACGTTTTGAGAGTCATTTGCCGTTTATTCAAAATGAAAAGAAAATCATCAAATCTTTATCTTCTATGCTGAAAAAGAAAAGTGAAAATTGTTGTAGGGCATGAGGGAAAGGGGAGTTTTGTTAGAGTAAGTGCCCTAGAGCCAATCAATTATTATAAAATTGACTATGTAATAAATGTTTATTTATCAATAAAAGGCATATTCTTCTATATTGTGTATGTAATGATATATGTTCTTAGGATGGTAGAACCATGACGAGGGTATCAAGTGTTTCAAATATTGATAGTGAGAACCCTCTAATCACATATGGTGACCATTCAAGCAATGTCCCTAGCCCTAGTATTATTTTGATCAAGGACACAGATAATACGGTAAGGCTATAGTGTTGAATGAACCTATCGACAAGCAATGACTGATCTCACTTGTCAAGGTTGTTGATTACACGGTAACCATATCATTGACAAGCAGCTGTTTCACTGAATCCAAATCTATTGGGTGGCCATGATGCCTTGCTAGGGGCCAATCTTGGTCTGTGAGTAGTGAGAAGATTAATTGGTGTTAATCACGATACTACTCACTGCCGATATGATAAGGAGCCGACGGGTCACACACTTAAAAGATAATTAAGAATCGTTTTTTTTTGGGAAAGAGGTATTTTCGCCTTTTAGGACGAAAGCGTATTTTGGTAATCTCATAGTACAATTAAATTTGCTAAGGTTGTTGCATGTATTTAATTTTAGTATTAAAATTTAAATTAGTGAGATTATATTTAAATATATGTACGCACATATTTAAATGGATTATTATTAATAATTAAATGTTATATATATATATTAATTGATTTTAATTATTTTAATAATCAATTAAAATTAAAAATACCATAAAGGGTGTGTTCGGTTGCAAGGATGGATTAACTTAAGAGTCCACGGCTATTCCTATTGGGATTAGGATTTTTAATTAAGTGACACTACATAAGTGAAACTTAATTAAAACATAAGAGATAATTTTTCATTCATTTATTGAAAATAAAAAGAAAACCCTAGCCACCTATTTCTTCTCTCTCTCATGTTTTTCATATGTGTGAATCAAAGAATTTTTCTTTGATTCACTTGATTCTTGAAGCCTTCTATTAGTTCTAGCAAAACTATAGTAGGTTCTGCAGATTATCTTCGTGTGGACGACGTTCGTGCGATTCTCTTCTTGAATCAACAAGCAAAATCAAAGTATTGAAGAAGCCTCCAAACGTTGGTAATGTGTTCTTAATCCTTGTATGGATTATTTACTATGATTTATATTGTACAGATTTTCTGTTTATTAACATGTAAGCAATTTGATCTATACCCGGATCTTGGCGTAGAAAGTGATTGATTTCGATTTTTATTTGTGTTTTTCCGCTACCTTCTCAAGATCAATCACTTACAGTGGTATCAGAGCCTCAAGTATTAGATTATGTTGTTTAATTGATGTTTGATAACATGTGTATTTGCTTGATAACATGTTATTGCATGATTTGAAGGTTTTTAAATTTGGAAAATTCTAAATGTTGAATGTTTTAATTAATCAATTGATTAAATAATGTGTTGATTGAATGTGTATTGGTTGGTTGGTGTCCTGATCGAATGTTTAAGCATTCGATTTGATTTGGATCCATGTCGTTACGTGAAAAATTGCAAGAGATGTTACTGTGTGATTCACTGTTTTGTGTCGTTAGCTGCAGCGAGATGCGAAAAGTGGATCTAGCCGTGACAAAATAAAACTTCACCGCGACACAGTTCTGAAAAGTGGATCTCGCCGTGGCGAAATAAAACTTCATCGTGGCATGAATCTCTCTAGGACGTTTTCTGTTTTTTTGAAGTTCATGGTAGCCACGGCAAAATAAAACTTTGCTGCAGTGACCATGTGTATGAACTTCGCCGGGGCGAATAATTTATTCATTGCGGCAAGAAACCTACTGTTTCCTTTTTGCTTTTTTTTTTTTTTTTTTTTTGGCATAAGGTTTAAATCGCAGTTTTTGAACCTTTAAAGCCAATATTCATTATGCATGTTTAAGAAGGTAACTTGATAATTCAACCCACCCAATTCAAAAATTGATTGTTTTTGAATGTATGCAATGTTCTTGTTTGATAATTGCATGGTGCTCGGTACATGAGCCTTAGACCTATTTTTTATTGCTTATTGGGTTTATTTGTAAATTTTATAAACAAATAGGATCTGCATGTTCTGCCTCTCTCTCTTATATCTCCATGTATTTCTTCTTCCCATCTCACTCCCCTCGTATGTAACACGAGGTTTCTATTTTATTGATATAAATTAGAATATGATTTTTATTATAAAATTCTTTGTAATGATCGTGAAGAAGAAACGAAGGAGTTATGGATAGGAATAACATGAAGACAAAAGGTTTATTTTTAAACCCTAGGTTGACCTATCGATTCCTCTAGGCTTGAGGAAATCGGTTTTAGTGGGCCATGTACCGACACGTTTTATTTTGTTTAGAATGCATGTTAAGGTTGAATGTTTAATAACATGCCAAACAATGTCATTCTAACAAAGATAATAATTTGGTGAGACATTAAATAAAAACCCTCAAACAAAGGATATTAAGTCACTTGAAGTGCCTTCCATCACCATGTCTTTAATCAAACCATTGTTTGTTGGAACCTTGTTCGCCAAAGCGAAGGGTGCACTTCTACTAGTGGAAGGTTAAAGCTCATTGGAGTTTTCCTTAATGGCGATGGGTCGACTTAAAATGACTATTTTGCTTGTTTGCCAAAGCGAAGGTTGATAAACTTGTCATAGACATAGTAGAGAAGTACACTTGTTATGTGAACGTGGTGACATGTAGTGTCCACTCTACTGATACTGAGAATCACACTTGAGGACAATGGCTCCGGTCTTTGTATTGTGTGATTGGCTTGTTGGCTTACTTCACATTTGAGGTTGGTAGTGGGAGCTATCAACTCATGTGGATTAGGTTTGTTGGCCTACCTAATCAACCCATTTTGGCTTGTTCGCCAAGGCAAAGGTTTGACATGGGCCAGATGGGATCTCAGTCCACAAGGAAACCCAACGGGCTTTCCCGAGTTAATAGTGAGGGCTATTGGCTTGAGGAAAATAGTGGGAGCGTTTTTTTAATAAAAGACCATATTAAGGAATAATAAACATTATATTGACTTTACTTTTCTGAATTGTAGATTCCCTTAAAAATGAGCATTATGAACCTGTGACCGATAATCGAGAAAGAAAACAGGCTGGATGGATCCAATTTCTTAGACTAGTATCATAATCTTCAAATTATACTCAAGTTCGAAAAGAAATTGTATATCATTGATAAGCCATACATGATTGAGCCGGATCCTGATGCCACTCAGGAAGTAAAGGATACTTATCAAAAGTTCCTTGATGATGATGATGGCGTTCAATGCTTGATGTTAGCATCGATGACACTAGTGCTACAAAAGCGGCATGAGAATATGGACGTTGCCGCCATTATTCTACACCTCAAGGTGCTTTACAAAATGAATGCTCAACATAAGAGGTACAAGGTGTCAAAACGCTGTTTGGAAGTCGCCTGACTGAGAGAGCCTAAGTTGGCCCTCATGTGCTCAAAATGATCGAGCACATGGAGAGGCTTAAGACTTTGGGGTTTGGGTTGGATGCAGAATTATAAGTGGATTTAATTCTGCAATCCTTGCTTGACTCTTATGCACCGTTCATAATGAACTTCAATATAAACGCAATGGTGAAAACCCTGTCAAAGCTTTTGAGCATGCCAAGGACTGTAGAGCTGGACTTGAAGAAGTCCAAGCCTATTTTACTGGTAGCTGCCAGTAAAGGAAAGGGTAAGGGCAAGGGAAAGGCCAAGGCCAATCCCAAGCCTAAGCCCAAAGGATATGATGCTCTCAAGCCTGAGGGTGGCGTCGGAAAAGGTGGGAAGGTAGTCTGCTTCTATTGTGGCAAGCCTGGCCACTGGAGGAAGAACTGCCAGGCTTTCCTTGCAAACAAGAAGAAGTCAGATGCTTCAACTTTAGGTATGTTTATGATTGAGATTAAATTCTCTCCTTCAACGTCTTAGGTCATTGACACAGGGTGTGGTACTCACATTTATACTGATGTGCAAGGACTAAGGCAGAGTAAAGTGCTCGCTAAGGGAGAAGTGGACCTATGAGTTGGAAATGGAGCACATGTGGCTGCATTAGCTGTAGGGACTTATTGTTTATCTTTGCCTACAGGCTTATTATTAGAATTCAAAGATTATTATTTTGTACCTGCAATTTCTAGAAACAATATTTTAGTATCCATTTTGGATAATATAGGATATCATTTTGAGATTTCTAATGGATTGTTGTCCTTTAGTTTGAATGGTATTCTATTTGGAATTGCAAGGTTATATAAGAGATTATATGTTCTTGATTTAAACAATAAGGATATTCTCAACGTTGAAACTAAGAAAGCTAAACATAGTGAATAAAACCATACATACCTCTGGCATTATAGATTGGGTCATGTTAATCAAACCTGCATTGCAAAACTTCAAAGGGGTGGAGTTTTGGACCCTTTTGACTTCCAGTCATTTGAGGTATGCGAGTCATGCCTATTAGGCAAGATGACTAAGTTGCCTTTCACAAGACAAAGGGAAAGGGCTACTGAACTATTAGGTATCATCCATAGTGATGTTTGTGGTCCACTAACAGTTGAAGCCAGAGGTGGATATTCCTACTTCATCACATTTACTGATGATTTCAGTGGATATGGTTATGTCTACCTTATGAGACATAAATCTGAAGCCTTTGATAAGTTCAAAGAATTCAGGAATGAAGTACAGAATATGTTGGGCAAAAGTATTAAGGCTCTTTAGTCGGATCGAGGAGGTGAATACTTAAGCTCGGGGTTTTCTGCATACCTGAAGGATTGTCAGATAGTATCACAACTCACCCTTCCATACACACCCCAACACAATGGAGTGTCTGAAAGGAGAGATAGGACCTTACTATATATGGTTAGGTCCATGATGAGTTTTAGTGATCTACCTGTATCATTCTCGGGTTATGCCCTAGATACTGCGACTCACTTTTGAACTGTGTGCTATTAAAGTCTGTAGATAAGACTCCATATAAATTATGGAGTGGGCGAAAGCCCAATTTGTCTTATCTAAGGATTTGGTGTTGCGAAGCTTATGTCAAGAAATTGACTTCGAACAAGTTGGGCCCAAAATCCTACAAATATATATTTGTAAGGTATCTTAAGAAGACCAAATGATACTATTTCTACCATCCAAAAGAGCACAAAATTTTTGTTGCTCATACTGGTGTCTTCCTAGAAGAGGAATTTTATCTAAGCAATACTAGTGGGAGAAAAGTTGAACTCGATGAAGTTCTAGAGCCACAAGATATACTAGACATAGAACAGGATGATGTGCCACAGGAAGTTGTTGAACATCAGGAGGAGGTTATTCCATAACTTGTGGATCAAAGTGAACCACCTCAAGTAACACAGGAGCTACGTAGATCTGGGAGAGTATGCCATGAGCCCGAAAGATATGGATATCTCATGACTCAACATGGTGACGTACTAGTCTACCAAGATGATGAACCTAGAACCTACGAAGACACTATATCGGATCCAGATTCCATTAAATGGCTTGAAGCCATGAAATCTGAGATGACCTTCATGTACTAGAACCAAGTATGGTCTCTGGTGGAACCACTTGAAGGGGTAAAACCCATAAGGTGTAAATAGGTATTCAAGAAGAAAACTGACATAGATGGCAAGATGCACACTTATAAGGCACTACTGGTTGCCAAAGATTTCAAACAAATTCATGGCATTGACTGTAAAGAAACATTTTTGCTGGTTGCCATGATTAAATCCATCTGGATTATGCTTGCAATTGCAGCATATCATGATTATGAGATTTGTCAAATGGATGTCAAAACGGCTTTCCTGAATGGAAACCTTGAAAAAGATGTGTATATGACACAGCCTAATGGTTTTGTTCTTGATGGGCAAGCTGAGAAGGTATGCAAGTTGCAGATATCCATTTATGGACTCAAGCAAGCTTCAAGGAGCTGGAACATTCGTTTTTATGAAGCCGTAAAAGAATTCAGTTTTATCAAGAGCGAAGATGAGCCTTGTGTTTACAAGAAAATGAGTAGGAGCGCAGTGACATTCTTGGTGTTGTATGTCGATGACATACTTCTGATTGAGAATGATATACCAAACTTGCAGTCGATAAAGGCTTGGTTATCCAAGTGCTTCTCCATGAAGGACTTAGGAGAAGCAGCATACATCCTCGGAATAAAGATCTACTGAGATAGATCACGTAGCTCGCTTGGCCTAAGTTAGAGTACATACATTAACAAGGTACTGAAGAGATTCAGTATGGAAGAATCCAAGAAGGGATTTCTTCGGATGTCACATGGTGTATATCTCTCTAAGGATATGTGTCCTAAAACACACGACGAGAGAGATGGAATGAAGAGGATCCCATGTGCATCAGCAACTGGATCCATTATGTATGCCATGTTATGTACTCAGATTGATGTCTCATATGCGTTAAACACTTGTAGTAGATATCAATCAAATCCAAGTGAGCATCACTGGATAGCTGTCAAGAACATCCTTAAGTACCTGAAGAGGACTAAGGACATGTTCTTAGTTTGTAGAGGGGAAGATGAGCTCAGTATAAGAAGATACAATGACACTAGTTTCCAAACAGATAAAGATGATTATCGATCACAATCAGGGTTTGTATTTTGTCTCAATGGGAGTGCAGTGAGCTAGAAGAGCTCTAGGCAAAGCACTATAGCAAACTCTACAATAGAGGCTGAGTATATTGCATTATCCAATGCGGCCAAGGAGGCAGTCTAGATTAAGAAGTTCGTCACCAAACCTGGTGTAGTTTCCACGATTGTTGATTCGATAGATGTCTATTGTGACAACAATAGAGCAATTGCTCAAGCAAAGGAACCACGCTCTCACCAGAAGTCTAGACACATACTCAGACGTTTTCATCTCATCAGAGAAATGGTTGAGAGGAAAGATGTACAGATCAGTAAAGTGCATACTGATGACAATCTCGCCGATCTACTAACAAAGCCTTTGTCGCAGCAAAAGCATGAAAAACACTTAAGGTCATTCGGTATTATACATGAATGATTGACTATAGTGCAAGTGGGAGATTGTTAGAGTAGGTACCCTAGAGCCAATCAATTATTGTAAAATTGACTATGTAATAAATGTTTATTTATCAATAAAAGGTATATTCTTCTATATTGTGTATGCAAACCACCAAAATTTTAGGAGCATGCTAGCTTGAGCAAATAGTTAACCCTTGTTCAACTATTTTCCTGTGTTTTCTCTCAACTCTTCCATTTTGCTGGTGTATATGGGGATAAAGATGCCTGAATATAATTCCATGGTCAAGAAAATAGGAAGCTAAACTCCTATACTCCTTCCCCCCCCCCCCCCCCCCCCCCCCCCCCCCCCCCCCCCCCCCCCCCCCCCGGCCCCCAATATTCAAACAGTTTGTGGGTACACATATTGTTAGAGTAGATGCCCTAGAGCCAATCAATTATTGTAGAATTGACTTTTGTAATAATATTCATTAATAATCAATAAAAGGCATTTTATTTATATCGCGTAAATCATTATTATTGCAATATGTATTGATATATGTCCTTAGAATGGTAGACCATGACGAGGGTATCAAGTGTTTAAATCTTGATAGTGGAACCCTATGAGCACATATGGTGCCACTAGAAACATCCGTAGCCTGTATTTCTGAAGTAAGGGCACAGATAATAGATAAGACTATCATAGTGTTGAACGACCCTGTCGAAAGGCAGTGATTGATCTCACTTGTCAAGGTTGTTTGGTGACAACCTGGTGCAAAACATGGGCGCTTGCTGTAGGCGATTACCCGCAGCAAGTTTTCTAGACTGACCCACCAGAGGATTCCATATGGATGGTAACCCCAGTGTCTATGGAACAATCCTCTAACGAATGGTGGTGCATGTGATCCTTAGACTTGAGATCACCGAAGCGCCTTGTGCACCGATTGGTAAGTTTGACACTAGCCTAACGCAGTTCTTTCAGCTATCAATACGGTGGTGATTGGCTGCATCAAGGAGTGTATCAGACTATGGTGGATTGACAGAGGATTCATCACTCCTAGGTATGGGAGAAGTTATCTCAAGGCGCCATTCAGTATATGGCAATGACACTAAAACTGTGGCCACGTGGGATGAGTTGTTGCTTATCCAGTTTATAATACGGGTCATTGGTCCAGAAATTGAATACATAATATTGAGAGTAACCGAAGGTTGACACTATTTTATGCCTTCGTCTCGTCGAGTAACGAATGATGAAAGGATGAATTGCACGGTAACCATATCGTTGACAGGTAGCTACTTTGCTGAATCCGAATCTATCGGGTGACCATGATGCCTTGCTAGGAGCCAATCTTGGTCTATGTATTATGTGAGACGATTAATTGGGTTAATCGCGATACTATACACTGCCGATATGATGAGGAGCCTATGGGTCACGCCACAGAAAATAATTTAAGATCCAAGAAGAAAGAAGGGCGTTTTCGTCTTTTAGGCAAAAGGGTATTTTGGTAATTTCAAGTGCAATTTAATTTGCTGAGGTCGTAGCCTTTATTTAATTTATAGAAAAATTAAATAAGTGAAATTACGTTAAATATGTGTTTGCATATATTTAATAAATCATCATTATTGAAATGTAAAAATATATATATATATATATATTATATATATATATATTATATATATATAATATTATATATCTATATATATATATTGAGATAATGATGAAATTAATAAAATATCTAATTAGGGGGTGTTTGGGTTGGAGCCCAAACCTATTCCATATGGGAATAGGGCATTAAGGTTTTACTATAAAAAGGAAAAGTTAAATGTAAAATTACATGTGATTTTTCATTAGTTGATTTTCGCTTTGAAAGCAAAACACACAGCCCCTAAATATTGACACTCCCACGGCAAAAACACTTTGGCCTAGAAATCAAATCAATTTGATTTCTTTTCTTCTTAATCTTGAAGCCAAAGAGGATCTAGCAAATCCCTCTTTGGTTCTTTTGAGATTGTCTTCGTGTGGACTACGTGGGTTCGATCCTACACTTGGATCGATAGCAAAACGTTCAAAGACAATCGTGGTGGAGCCTCCAAACGTGTGTATGGTTTCTAAACATAGATTATTAATTTCTGCAGATTTTACTTTAACATGAATTGTAAAATTATACCCTCGATCTTGGCTCATGTAAACGATCCTTGTATTATATTTTTTATGTTTCCCCTGCGTATACGGGACCGTTTAGTAACACATATTCAAACAATTTGTGCTTACACACTTGTTTTAGATATTTGCAACCCAGCAAGAGTTGCATTTCTAATAAAGTAACAAGGATATTTGTTACAGTTTGAATATGTGTAAGCACAAACTGTTTGAATATGTGGGAGGGGGGGGGGTGTATAGGAGTTTAGCTTCCTACTTTTTTGGCCATGGAATTATATTCAGGCATCCTTGTCCCCATATACACCAGCAAAATGGAAGAGTTGAGAGAAAACACAGGAAAATAGTTGAACAAGGGTTAACTGTTTGCTCAAACTAGCATGCTCATGAAATTTTTGTGGTTTGCATACACGATATAGAAGAATATGCCTTTTATTGATAAATAAACATTTATTACAGAGTTAATTTTACGATAATTGATTGGCTCTAGGGCACCTACTCTAACATGGAGTGCCTTGTGCACCGATTAGTGTAGTTTGACACTAGCCCAATGTAGTTCTATTCAGGACTATTAGCATGGTAGTGGTTGGCTGTATTGAAAGGTGTATCGAGATTATGGTGCATCAATAGAGGATTCATCATAGGAGAAATTATCTCTCATCATAGGAGAAATTATCTCATTGAGTAATTCGATAGATGGCAACAACATTAAATATGTGGCCACAGTGGGATTGAGTTATAGCTCAATCCAATCTATTCTGGTCATTGGTCTAATAATCAAATATCGAGATATCAAAGGTATCCGAGGTTGACACTACTTCTATGCCTCGGCCTTGATGAGATAATGGATGATGAAAGGATCAGATTGCACAGGAACCATATCGTTGATAGGTAGCAGTTTCGCTGAATTTGAATACATCAAGTGGCCATGATCCCTGACTAGAGGCCAATCTTCGTCTGTGTCCAGTGGAATGATTGATTGATTGTGATACGATTCACTACCGATATGATGAGGAGCCTTCGAGTCGCACACATAGAAGACGAATTAAGATTGAAATTCGTGAGAAGGGTATTTTCATTATTTATGATGAAAGGGCATTTTCGTCTTTTAAGATGAAATGGCATTTTGGTAATCTCACAGTGTAATTAAATTTACTGAGGTTGCTGCCTAAATTTAATTTCATAGGGAAATTAAATTAGTGAGATTATATATATTTAAATATTTAGTTAATATATATATATAATGGATATTATCCAATATTAATATTTATTATTAATATTGATAATGTGAATTCAAATTTGGTTTTTAAATTTGAATTGAAAGATGCCATGTTTGGTTGCAAGGGTAATCTATTCCAATTTGGAATAGGGTTTTAGTGTGCACTATTTAAGTGCAACTAAAATTAAAATGAAATAATTCATTCTATTTAAATTAACCCTAGCCACCCTCTCTCTCTCTCTCTCTCTCCCAAAACGTGAACCCCTTTTGTGAGAAAGAATTTTTCTTCCCAAGAAAAATTCTGTAGATTTTATTCTTTTAGTTGAGTGAATAACCTAGCCTAATAGTTCCTCAACGACATTTGTCCCGTCTATGTGTGGATACCGAGAGTTCATTCCTAACTTGGAGTGGGAGCGAATCACATCAATTGGAGGAGCCTCCAAACGTTGGTATGACATTTAACTTGATTTAAATATTTTTCTTGTATTAAAATAATGTAGATCCGTAATTGGATCATTGGTTTTATCATTTTCGTGATCGAATTTTTTTTTTATTTCCACTGCGTAAATGATCCAAAAACCAACAGATTTGGTTGAAAAAGTTTACATGGTTCAGCCTAAAGGGTTTGTTAATTCTCAACAACCTCATCATGTATGTAAGTTGACTACGGCACTCTATGGTTTAAAACAAGCCCCAAGGGCCTTGTTTGATAAACTTAAGAAAGCCTTTCTTGCTTGGGGTTTTACTCACTCAGGTAGCTTATTCATTTATCATCACCAAGAGCAGATCATGTACGTATTGGTTTATGTGGACAATATTCTTTTGACAGGCAATGATCCCAGTTTGGTTCAAACCATTGTTCAAAAACTTAACTACCAATTTGCTTTAAAAACTTTAGGGTCCCTTAAGTATTTTCTTGGATTTGAAGTGTCAAGAAGTGATTGTGGAATACACATGAACCAGGAGAAATATGCTAAGGATCTACTGGTCAAGACAAATAAGCAGGATTGTAAACCTTATCCTACACCCATGGCTGTAGGTACTAAATTGAGACTTGAAGATAGTGAATCTTATGATAATCCAACGCTCTACAGGAGCACCATTGGTACTTTACAATATTTGACTCTAACCAGGCCTGACATTTCCTATTCAATGAACAAATTGAGCCAATTTTTGAAGGCTCCCACTTAACTACATTGGCAGGCATGTAAGAGGTTGTTGAGATACATCAAAGGTACATCCAACTTTGGTGTTTACTTCAGTAAAAGTCCTAGATTTAATCTTGAATGCTTCACGGATACAGATTGGGCCAGTAGCCTTCATGATAGAAAGTCTACCACTGGATGTTGTGTGTTTTTGGGTCAAATTTGCTTTAGTGGACTTCAAGGAAGCAAATTGGTCTGGTTTTGCAACCTACTTTAAAAACTTGGTTTATCTTTAAATGAAGTGCTTATTATATTGTTTGATAACCAAAGTGCAGGTTCTCTGGCCTCTAAGCCAATTTTTCGTGGGAGGACTAAACATATTGAACTAGATGCTCACTATGTTCGAGAACAAGTCATAGCCAACAAGTTAAAGGTCCAATATGTTCCCGCTGAACATTAGAAGGCAGACATCTTTACTAAAGCCCTCTCAGCCTCTAAATTTGAATTTCTTAGAGATAATCTCAACATAAGAGCACCTATGTCTACTGTAAGTGCTACTATTGTTTCTGGTAGCTGTAGTCAGTAACCTATGCAATTTTCAGTTTTTGCTTATGCTATGGTCTATTTCACCTGTGATAAGATACTGAAATAATTTGTTGTTTTGAGGGTTATTATGGTTCTGCTTCAGTTTATGAGTTTTGTTACTGCTGTTGGTCTGCTCCATTTGTGTTGCTGCCTATTGTACTGTGAGCTGCTTCACTTGTGATTTGATACTGAGCTGGTATTGTTGCTTGAGAGTTATTAATGTTTTTCAACATTGGAGTGATTCAATCGGGTTAGCAGTTGTTGCCTGTGTCACTAATGCTGTGGTCTGTTTTACTTATGCTGGTTTTTCTGAGCTGCTATGGTTGTGCTAGCGGTAGTGTTGGAGTAATTCTTGTTGGTTGAGATCGCAGCTTTACCTCACAACCATCTAAAAGTTCTAGGGTGGTGTAAGTCAACTTCTCAAAGAACAAAGCTTCAGAAACAGAGAAGTCTAATTTGTGAGGGATTGTTAGTAAGAGACGATGGTGCTCAAAGAATTGTAGCTAATCCTATGGATAGTTTGGATGTTTGATTTGGGGGAGAATGTTAGGATATAAAATAGTTTGTAGTTTGTAGAAGTTGACTGGTTGACCAAAGGTCTGACTTGTTGACCTCAACTTTACCTTGTATAAAATAAAAGGGCAACTTGTAACCGCGCGAATTCAGTTAGTGAAAACATACTGCATTTTCTGGAAATTTTCCCTCTCATTTTCTTACTCTTTCTCTCATTTTCTCTTTCACTCACTTAATCTCACTATTGATGCATCACAATAATTGAAAACGTTAGTTTTAATTAGATATATATGTTAACGCTACTTCATTCCTTAAGATTGATGCAGAAATTGATGTTGTAGATTTTATTTAAAAGACTAAATTGTGTACACATTGTATTACAACATAAGTAAGTTTTAGCTTGAGTAGATAACTCTAAAATAGAGCAACTCGTAAGTAAAGTAACTCATGTCTGCTACCATGGAATCTATGATGCGTGATGATGATATGGTGGAAGAGAGCATTGAACCTATGATTGTTGGACCTGATTGAAAGGACAAGAACTCTTCTTGGGGAAAGTAACCGTTTGGTTCATCTCATCCCAAGGTATGGTGATGTCTTCTGGGTAAGATAATTGGAGAAAATGTTTAAATGTAGCTTGATGACGAAAAGATGAGAGGGGACACAAGAAAGGCTACTGAAATCTTGGCAATAATGGTTGTAGATGGAATTAGAATCCACATCAAAGTTCAGAGGAAATAATTAATCAATGGTGATTATGATATAAATATACATATATATAAAGATAGACTTGTATATAAAGCTAAGTTTTCCTAGTAATGCGAGGTTTGGTTAGTCTTAGAGTATATATCCATCTTTTAATTAACGCATTTTCTAAAAGATTTATACATATGTAAGTTTCCTATTAAGAAAGTGTTATGCCTGAAAAAGTAGGGCTAAAGCAAAGCCCAGTCAGCACAAAAAGTCAGAGCTTAAGTAGACCCATAGCCGTGCAGACGCAGCCACGTCGCATGATGACATGAGTAGCAAGCTTCTATCAATGCAGTGGGTGCACACCAGACTAGCCAGGAGCTAGAGAGATTCCACGTGTCCAATCCCTGCTCCAAATCGCGTAAATCGCTCCATAAGGTGGGCAATGAGACATAAAGAAGTATTTGCACGGATGGCCTGACCAATTCCCAGATTTAGTAATCATTACCTTAACCCATCCCACTATAAATAGAGGACTCCTATCTCATTTTGGGGGATTAGCTAGTCTCTCTCTAAAAGAGCATACACGCGCTCTCATTTGTAATCACTTGCAAATCAGCTTGCCGAACGCGACCTGATCTCTATTATTAATATAATACCAGTGGACGTAGGACATGCTTTCTTGAGCATCCGAACCACTTTAAACACTGCTCTCCATTCCTTTCACTCTCATTCTCCCATTCATGTGTGTCTTCTGGGCCTACTCAGCATTTCACACGTGCATTTGGTTGGTGTCAAAATCACGCATCAACAGTTTGGCGCTAGAAGGAGGGCCTGATTTAGTATTCGTCCTTCATCAGGAGAATCTCTAACCAACTGGTCCTACAACAACAAATGACTTTCAGATTCGAATCTAAGCAACCCCATAATGGTGAGGAAGATATCCCCCCCCCCCTAGTTCCGCAAAATCTCGTGGGGGACATTCCCTCAAGCTCACGGCTTGATCCAGCTGTCATGAACTACCTGGAGAGGTTCAACAATACTCTTCAAACGGTTAACCAAAGGTTGGACCATTTGGACTGGGTTGCACCACCCGTATCCAATGAGACGGTGCCACCACCAAAAACATCTGTAGGTCGCATGAAAGCACGGAAAAGGGTGATACCCCATGCCGCACACACTACAACGCGTCAAAGGAAGGGAAAGCAAGTGGCGAACAACAGGTCTAGAGGCTCCAAAGGACCAACAAATATTGACCGCACCCCGGGTAGAACACCCATGGCGCAGAGACTCAGTGACAGGTCGCAGATCGAGCAATCCCATGCCACATCGCATGAGCACTCCCACAAAAGTGTAAGGTGGGGAGATTCCCACCATCGCCAGAACAACAACCTTGATCGACATCGCGCGGGAAGTTTCTACCGTCCGCGGGTCAGTTCACACCACCGCGGAGGTCGGGAAAGCTCCCCGGGCCAATCATCACCATCGCACAACTCTAACTAGTGTGCGTCGAGAGCGGCCAAAACTGCCGACTGAGGCAAGAAGGAATCCGATCTCCGGACTTTCCTCAACTGCACTCGAGAGGGTCGAACCCGCATGGGGGAAAGCAATCCCTAAGTACCTCCGCTGCC
The DNA here is from genome assembly GCF_008641045.1 of Pistacia vera. Taxonomy (NCBI): domain Eukaryota; kingdom Viridiplantae; phylum Streptophyta; class Magnoliopsida; order Sapindales; family Anacardiaceae; genus Pistacia; species Pistacia vera. The sequence goes on along the minus strand of NW_022196026.1, from coordinate 292,456 downwards.
TCAGATTGAAGAGCTACAGTGAGCTATCGATCAGTTAAAGGCTCAGCAAAATGAGTGAGGGCAAGTTGTAGTGGCGTCTCCTTTTTCTGCTGCTGTGTTAGCCGCTCCTCTCCCATCCAGCTTCAGAATGCCTGATATGCGGGTGTTAGATGGGAATTCAGATCTGCAGGATCATCTGTATGAATTCAACGACCTGATGAAACTTTATCAAGTCTCCGATTTGGAAAAATGCCAATGCTTGGCGGTGACTCTTACATCTCACGCCAAGCGGTGGTTTAGGTCACTCCCGACGGGATCAATCAGCTCGTGGAATCAAATGAGCTCGACATTCTTGAGACACTTCCAGGTGAACAGGAAGTTCTTGATGCATTTGAGCTACCTCAGTAACATAAGGCAAGAAATGGATGAATCCCTCTAATCTTATATCGACAGATTCCACAAAGAGCTCCACAAAGTAGATCACACTCCCAAAGAGTCTGTTTGGACTCTAATCATAGCGGGAGTTCGTCCACAGACAGGTCTATGGAAGAAGCTGCAATCAGAGGACGATGTTTCCCTCACCTATTTTTACCACCTCATGGAGAAATACCTCTGTATCGAGAGTTCTGTGGCGACACTCCACCGTCATGACACCGGTACTTCGGGCAGTGTGCCAGGTCGGGGGGAAAATAGGAGGGCTGATCGTCAATGGGCTAATGACGATCAGCAAAAAGGAAAGAAACCACGGTTCGAGCCCAAGATGCTCATGTTCCGCATTGTGATCATGATAGGAATCAATATACCCTTTTGAACACTTCTGTCTCGGCAATTCTTGAAAAGTCAGAAGAGGCCAGTCTGCTTGGAAAGCCTGAGCCCATGAAAAATCCCCCTTCAGCTAGAAATAGCAAAATGTATTGTCGCTAATAGGCATCACACCGATGAGTGCCGAGCTCTCAAGCAGGCCATTAAAGACCTTATCAAATAGGGAAATTTCAAAGAGTATATTGATGACTTTGCTCCCGTAAGGGAGAAAAATCGAGAGGAACAGGGTAAGAAGCGTCGTGATCGTAAGGGTATCTATAGCGTGGGAGTAATCTTCGAGGGACCTCGAGGGCAACACACGAGGTGCCCGAGAAAGATATGCTCGTGCAGCTCATCACGACCCTATCCGTGTGATGAACACGATGCAGCGACCTCCAAAAGGTTTGCAAAGAGGAAGAAATCACCTTCTCCGAAAAAGATGTAGTCCGATTGCATCATCCCCATGATAATGCTCTCATCATTACACCCCAGATAGGACGCTTCGACGTCCATAGAATGTTGGTGGATAACGAAAGTGTTGTGAACATCCTGTTCCAGCCAGCTTTTGAGAGAATGAAATTGGATGAGGCCGACTTGAAGCCCACCTCGATCCCCCTCTATGGCTTTACAGGGGATCACTTGATCCCCAAGGGAACGATCTCTCTTCCAGTCACGCTGGGTGACTCTGACGAGGTGACAAAGATAACTGAATTCCTAGTAATGGATTGCCCATTCGCTTTCAATGGTATCCTCGGGCGACCTCTACTGAGGAACTTTCGAGCAGTCACTTTGATCTACTATCTCAAGATAAAGTTCCCCACCCCGACGAGGATAGGGGAAGTAAGCAGATCATAGTGCGCATCTGGCGACTGCTATGTAAAGGCAGTATAGATGGCGTGCAAAGGGAAAGGCATCACCTGCGGCATTCCCAAATAGGAAATGGCGATCAGTCGGATCAAACCACGGCCTGGCCCAGCTGAGGACAACATGGACCCTCGTATTCAGGAATGCCCTTCCAGTGGACCAGTTGAGGACCTATCTGAGGTGTCAGTTGACCAAAGCGAGCTGAGCAGAGTGTTGAGGATTGGAAGCAATCTCAACCCCCAGCTTGCCAGCGACTTGACCAGCTTCCTCAGAGAGAATATCGATGTATTCGCATGGTCACATATAGATATGGTCGGGATCAATCCGAATATTATTTGCCATGCCCTAAACATAGACAGTGAAACCAAACCGATTCGCCAGAAGAGAAGAGTGATGGATCCAAAATGATATGCTACCTTGAAACTTGAGGTAGATAATCTCCTTTGGAATGGATCCATCCGAGAAGTGCTCTATCCGAGTTGGGTCGCCAACCTGGTTCTTGTAAAGAAGCCTAATGGCAAGTGGCGGACTTGTGCCGACTTCACTAACCTCAACAAAGCATGCCCAAAAGATAGTTTTCCCCTGCCAAGAATCGACCAGCTCATGGATGCCACCTCCGGGCATGAGCTGCTAAGTTTTATGGATGCATACTCGGGATACAATCAAATTTCGATGTATGCACCGGATGAAGAGCATACCTCTTTTGTTACAGATCGGGGGCTGTACTGCTACCGAGTTATGTCCTTCGGCCTAAAGAATGCTAGCACAACTTACCAGCGGCTGGTTAACCAGATGTTTTCTGAGCAGATCGGGAAATTGTTGGAGGTCCATGTAGATGACATGCTAGTCAAGTCGCATGTCGCTTCAAATCATATAGCGTATCTCGCTGAGATGTTCGACATCCTTTGGAAGTACAGAATGAAGCTAAGCCCTCTCAAGTGCTCATTCGGAGTGTCCTCAGGAAAATTCCTAGGATACATGGTTAACAAGAGGGGAATAGAGATCAAACCTGAGAAAATCCAAGCTCTCCTTGATATGAAAAGCCTGACAAAAAAAAAGCAGGTTATGAGCCTCAATAGGCGAATAGTGGCAGTCAGCCGCTTCATATCGAGAGGAACAGATCGGTACTTGCCATTCTTCAATGTACTAAGGGCCAACAAGAAGTTTGAGTGGACTCCCGAATGCAAACAGGCATTCCAGAGCATTAAAGAGCACCTCGGAAAGCCACCTCTTCTGTCCAAACCTCTCTTACAAGAGATCCTCCTTCTATACCTGTTCATCTCTCAGTTCGCAGTCAGTGCAGCCTTAGTTTGGGAAGAGAACAAGGTCCAATGGCCAGTGTATTACGTGAGCAAGCATTTGTTGGATGCTGAGATGCGGTATTTGGAAATGGAATGATTAGCCTATGCCCTGCTGATCGCTTCCAGAAAGTTGCGACCCTACTTCCATGCCCATACGATCCATGTAATGACAAACTACTCGCTCAGGTAGCTCTTCCAGAAACCAGAGGCATCGGGTAAATTGCTTAAATGGGCCATGAAATTAAGTCAATTCGATCTGAAGTACAGACCAAAAGCAACCATCAAAGGGCAGGCTATTGCTGACTTCATATCAGAATTCTCATATCATCCGATGAATGAGTCAAAGCAACAGCTCAGTGAAGTCATTCAGGAAACTACTCAAAATCTATTGACATGGAGCCTCTACGTCGATGGATCAGCGAACAGAAAGAAGGCCGAGGTAGGTCTTCTCCTTTTTAGTCCCAAAGGCGCTCGCATCCATGGCATCCTCCAAGTCGGTTTCAAAGCAACCAACAATGAGGCTGAGTATGAAGCTTTACTCATTGGAGTGCGATTGGCCAGAGAAATTGGCATAATCGCGATCAGCATCCACAGTGACTCCATGCTGGTTGTCAACCATATTTTGGGGGAGTATCAAGCCAAGGAAGGAAATATGATCAACTATCTAAAGAAAGCGAAGGCCGCACTCGAGCTGTTCAAGCACTTCATGATCACACAGATTCCTAGGGATAACAACTCTGTGGCAGATGCCTTGGCAAGGATAGCCTCATCGTTGGATTCAGATGCACCGAAAAGCATTCCTGTTTGGTTCATCAAGACCTCCAGTGTTGGCTCGACCGAATAGGTCATGAATATGGCAGAATCAGTCTCCTGGATGACCCCTATCATTCAGTATCTTTGAGGTGGGACCTTGCCCAATGACAAGGTCAAAGCAAGGATCCTGCGAACGAGGGCTGCTCGTTACACACTCATTGGAGACTAGCTGTACAAGTGGGGGTTTAGCGCCTCTCTCCTTCGATGTGTAACAGATGAAGAGGTAGACTATATCATGAGAGAGATACATGAAGGGATCTGCGGTAATCACACCGCCGCACGATCTCTCGCCAAGAAAGTTGTTCGTCAAGGGTACTACTGGCCCTTGATTCAAGAGGACGCTTACAACTTTGTTAAGAGGTGTAACAAGTGCCAGCGGTTCACGAACATACCGCGAGCTCTTTCCCACCAGCTGATAACCATGACCAGCCCTTGGCCATTTCCATGTGGGGAATCGATCTCATCGGTCCGATGCCAGTTGGTAAAGGGGGAGTTAAATATACAGTGGTTGCGGTAGACTACTTCACCAAATGGGTTGAAACAGAGCCATTAGCCGCGATCACCACCAAACAGCTTAAGGACTTCATCTTCAGGAACATCGTGTGCCGCTATGGGATTCCTCATACCCTCATATCCGATAACGGAAAACAGTCCGATAACGAGGAATTCAAGCAGTTCTACGAGGAGCTGGGTATTCATAAAAAATTTGCCTCAGTTGTAATACCACAAGCAAATGGTCAAGTTGAAGCAGTCAACAAAACCATCAAGCACTTTCTGAAGGCCAAACTTGGCACAGCCAAGGGAAATTGGACTGACGACCTCCCCGAAGTCCTATAAGCATACAGGACAACTTTGAGAACCTCCACCACAAAAACCTCTTTTTCGCTAGCATATGGCTGCGAAGCAATGATCCCTATAGAGGTGGGGACTGGTTCACTTTGGAGGGACCTGTTCAACGAAGCCGACAATGAGGCGCTTATGCGCGCAAGTCTTGATCTAGTTGAAGAACATCGCAGCAAGGCTTAACTAAGAATTGTAGCCTATCAGCAACGCGCAAAAAGGTTATTCGACTCCAAGATCAGAGGAAGAGACTTCCAGGTCGACGACCTCGTTTTGAAGGAAGTTCTTCTCAGTATTAGAGAACCAAGTGTGGGAGTTTTGGGACCGAACTGGGAAGGCCCATACGGCATCGCCAAAGTGATAAATCAGGGACTTATCATCTCAAAAGGCTGAATGGTTTCGTAATACCGCGAGCTTGGAATGTTGAACATGTTCGACCATATTATCAGTAATTTCGAACTCAATTTTTTCTTGTAAAGATTGTTTTTCATAATCTTTGTAAATAACAAGTGTAATTCAGTTCTTTTGTAATCACTTATGTATAATTCTGTTTGCATGAAATGTATAATTGTGTTCATGGAAACTTGTTTCAATATAATTGTAAACAGTTAGAATGCGATCTCATGGATGTAAGGTACAAGAATTATAAGTAAAGATTAAGAAAGCAATATTTTTATTTATTTTTAAAGTATATAAGCAAGCAGGAAAGGCTAAAAAAGTAAACATTCATTGGCCTTCTCCCAGAGGCGCGACCTCATAATCCCTAGGCTATTCGCTGATCACCTGGTCAGCTACATGCTCCCTTGGCTCGAATCCTCGAGCGACCTCTGCTACATCCTCATCGTCAAGATGCGCCATGCTATCGAGGATATCCTGGTATTTCTCCGGAAGATCGGATATATCCATCCCAGGATTCTTCGGCCTAAGGGCGTAAATAGACTGGATTGCCCATTCGACATCCTTGTCTTGACCTCCGATGCTTGCCGCTGCATCTCTTCAGTCAGAGAAATGACCCTTCCCTGACTAGCATGGAGTTCGGCCTCAAGCGCCTACCTTTGCTTTTTGGAAGCCTCCCATAGCTCACTCCTTCCCTGCTCTGCTTGCAAGACCCGTTGGGTGGTCACTACCAGCTCCTTGTCTTTCTCGCCAGCCTCCCTGGTGAGTCTAGCCACCATTCTCTAGAGCTCCTTCATCTCCTCCCCTTGCCTCTCTAGCTCGGCCTTCTGAAAGTCCACCGTGCGAAGAGCAATGTTCCTCTCATTCAGGTACTGGTTCGCCGATGTGGTGGACAGATCCTTCTCTGCTTCAGCAATCGCCAAGTCCTATTTAAGTCACACATTCTCTTCTCTCAGCTCGATCGACCCCTCGGCAGCTCCGAGTTGAACCTTTTGTAGGGAGAGTTGCATGTAGAGCAAAGCCTGTGATAAAAAAAGTAAAGTTAGTTTCCTTAACTACAAACAAGCAAAGTCCTCGCTGATGACAATTCGTTCTACCTTGCTCAAGTGTTGAATGGACGTGGACATTAGGTCCACAAAATTGGAAGCCATGAACTCCTTGAACGCTGCTGCAGGTTGCACTCCAGCAGGGTTAGAACTACCGGCTACAAGTGCTTTGGGAATTGGCCCATCGTGTCCAGCACAGGTGTGCCAACACCTCCAGCAGGTAGTGTCTCCCCCATGGGCTCTTTGCCCGACCTTTTCCTGGGGGCACACTCGTCTGTTGTCTCATCTGCAGCCCCCCAGAGGGAATCAAAGTGCTAGCTGCACCCTTAGGTGGCCCTCTTGAGCTAAGCACCTGGTAAGGCTGCGACCTCTCAGGCTAGGCGTCCAGTCCCTCCGGTTCAGACTCTGACTCTTTAGTCCAAAGTTGCTTCCGCTTCTTGGATTTTTGGGCCACGGTCTTTCACTTTGAGCAAACGATCGAAGGTTGAGGAACTCCAGCTGGTCGTTTCGGAGCACCCGTCAGAATTGCCCCCGTGGCGATTGGGGTACCTTGGGAGGCATGGTCGCTGCATGCGAACACCGTTAGTAAAACAGTTTGCCCAAAAAAAAAAAAAACAAAAACAAAAACACTTGAAAAACTTACTCAATGTGGTTTCTAAGGCCGCGACCGAGTTGAAGAAGTCGTACCTCCTCAAATTGGGGGTCATCAAGAGCAGCCTCGCATCACGACTTTCTTCTGGCAGGAAACCGAAGCTTGTGATCCTATCCGGATCCGCGAACAGATCTAAACTGGTTGTTTTATTGACTGCGAACAAAAAGAACAACTTGTTAGCAAAGAACATATATTAGCTACGAAAAACCAAATCAAAGGAAAACCTACTCGGGTCTTGAAAACGGCAAATGTCGTCGTGACAAAAGAAAAAGAACTTCGTCTCGTACGGTCTTATGTTACTCGGGTAACTGTGTATCCCTGCTTCTATGGTAGTTCGCCTAAACAAGTAGTAGGAGTCCTTGTTCTTGCTCTTTTTCAGAATATTAGAGCAGCCGAGCTCTACCGCTGTTAGCTCACCTAACCCACTTTCACAGCACGCAATGGACATGGCCACGGCTATCATGTACGCGTTCGGTATGAGCTGCATTGGCGTGATCCCAAAATGATAGAGGACCGACTTGACAAAAGGGTGGAAAAGGATCAACCCCCCACCCTTGAAGATGTCCTCGGAGACCGCGGCGAACCCTCGTGGTGGATACCGGCTGTGTATGTCCTATCGAGGAAGACCTCCATGCTAATAGCGTTCTGGTCTCCCACCCTATCGAGCTCTTCATCGGTAAGTACCGAGTAGATCTCTCAAGGGGGACCCGTAGGGGCATCCTGCACGAGCGAGCTAGTCCCTTCCTCGGCTCTGGTCATTGGGGGGTCCATTCTGCAGTCTTCAAAAGTGACAAGCAGGGAACCATTCACTCTTCGTACACTATTTCATATGATGACGTGGAGGAGAAAATATTTTCTCCCTCAAACCCTAGAAAAACCCTAAACAGGATATTTAAGAGCCACCATCAATGGCTCTAACCCAACGGAGAGTATTTCATGAAAGACCAGCATGCATGCATGAAGAGTGGTGGAAATGGAGAAGAAAGCATGAAAGGATGGATACAAAAAAAGGGTTTTTAAACAAAGCATGAAAAGAGATTATACCTACTCCTTTGCTTTGGATTGATGAAGATTAGCCTCAAAATGATGAGACCTCCACGCTTTAACACCACCTTGAGAGGTTTAGAGAGTGGCCGTGGCTTTGAGAGAGAGAGAGCTTTTAGTTTGCTTTGAGTGAACAATGTGAATAATGAACTAAAATGCAACCTTTTGCATTTTTATATACTTGGGCAATTTTGCAATTATTTATTTTTCACTTCCAAGCCCAATAAAATCTTATTTTACAAAGGGACCCCATGAATTTATTATGCTACCCTTTGAATAATCAATATTATTCAAGGGCCCATGTAAACTAAACTAGTTTACAATGACAACCCATAAATTTACCCTTTTACCCTTTAACTATTAAAAGGTTATTTTTGTTCATCTCATTAATCTTAACACTTTAAGATATAATAATTAAATATAATTAATTATTGCTTGACCATTTTAACCCTTAAAATGTCACAAATAGTTTTCTATGTAACTATTACCATAGAAATCCCGTTATTACCCTCGGAAGGTGCTAGCCCTCTTCGGATAATCATTTCTCTCTCTCATCATTCTCTAACTTCTCAAGGCTATTGGTGTGACCATGTAGGTCCACTGTGGATTAGCCGTGAGCCGGTTCTGGATGAATCCGAAAACCTGTTCGGAGGCCCAACGACTATGGTGAACATCTAGCAATGTGCCATAGTCCCTAAACCACGATGAAGAAATACTTCATCGAACCCATTTCAGATCATACGTACCATGCAGGTAAAGTCCCTCCATTGAAATATCCTGATCGAGCACGGATTCATGGAATGTCAAAATCCTAAACTCGATCTTCTACCGAATCGTCGATCAATATGTCCGGAACTCGTCATCACAAACTTGCTTTTGTATGACTAATTATAGACTCTGGCTAAAGATTCTGATTTCTGACATTTATCGACATTTGTCTAGGAACTCGAATCTGGATGGAGTCAGCGGTACTCCTGATCCTATATTTCCGAGTCAATGGATCCCCTCTTGACCATCGTTCGTTTCCGCATATGAACAACGCATGACCAAATAGGCTTTATTGTACGAAACATGATTAGTCTCGTACTTATACACCGTATGAACCATACGCATCCATATCGGATCCGACTACAATGTCTCAGGTCAAAGGACTACATCGTGCACTGATATAACCAAACGATAAATCATTGACTACATGCTTTTCCAAGTGATTTGTCGTTATTTGGTCACGTTCAAAAAATAGTTCACCAACTGCTAATCCATACCAATGCCCTAGTGACATGACTATCATCATCATCCGTACTTATATCAACTCATGATATCTTTCGAAAGCATCCGATATGCCTACTGTGCAATATAGTTGCCCAAATTATATTACTTCCATAGGGAACCCTTTTCGATAATTCGTTTACCGATTAAATAAATCATCTGGACAATTCATATACATACTTTATTTTAAATGCATGACTGAATAAAGGAAGCAATTTATATATATGAATTGAAGAACTATTTCTTCTATTATTTATAATATATAGATACAAGACAAAAGGCTCTAAAACTGACAACACGAATGGTTTCTAGGGCATACACTAATATACACTAACATTTCATCTCTGATGAGCTACTGATAGACTGTCATCGCTTAAAAACTACAGAAAACAAAAATATAGCTAAAGGTGGCAGAGGAAATAATTCTTACCTCTCGGAATGAGAAGAATGAGTCCTCTTGCTTCAAGTGTCGAATACGCACTGGCATTGAAAGGCTAAGAATCAGAGCTCACAAAAATCTCTTGTTCTCTCTGAGGAGGTGAAAATTGTATCATTGCCTGAAATGAACCTGGGTTTTTATAGTGGAAGGAATGGCGCTTTGGTTTCCCGAAGTCAAACAACATTTGGGCGAAAAAACGTATCACTATTGATCGCGACCACGTGTCACAGATCAATGGAGAAGAGTGACCGTCACACTTCAGGAAACCAAATCGTCATTCTCTTCTATTGAAAAACTCAAGCGATGGCACGTTTTCCCTCATCTACATTAAATACGGATATGCACCCACGTTCGCATTTAATGCTCTGATAGGGAATGTCGTTTCAGCATGGCTCACATTTAATGCGCATGGCTGGCACTTATTGCGCACAGGACACATCTGTCAGAGCAAAATGCACTTCATTAAATGTATCTACTGCAAAAGTGCAATGGATAGCATACAAAGAGGTCGTTATGTAAAACGCTTCATCTTGCAAGTCGCGAAGCGACGTGACTCCTTGATCTCATCCCATGGCAGTCACGTAGCGACGTGGCTTTTCGGCTTCAAAATATGCCAACTTCGAAGTAACACGATCCCTTGCCTTTGGTGAGGAGTTCTAAGTGCAATCAGGTTGTGAACTTCAAAAGAAGGCCAAAGTCACCATTATGGCATTGATCAGGTCGCTGACCCTTAAGGTGAACACTATCTCAGGTCGCTTGCACGAGAGTGTTTCCACGACCTTCATATGTCCAGGTTGGGACGGCTAGAATCTCGGCAAACGCATCAAATCACGGCAAAATATGTAGTTTCTAAGGTTCGATTCTCAAGCCTTAAAAACTAGGGGACTTCTGTTATGCCTGAAAAAGTAGGGCTGACGCAAAGCCCAATCAGCATAAAAAGTCAGAGCTTAGGTAGACCTGCAGCTGTGCAGACGTAGTCATGTCACGTGATGACATGAGCAGCATGCTTTTGTCAGTGCAGTGGGTGCGCACCAGACTAGCCAAGAGCTAGAGAGATTCCACGTGTCTAATCCCTGCTCCAAATCACGTAAATCGCTCCAGAAGTGGGCAATAGGACATAAAGAAGGATTTGCATGGATGGCCTGACCAACTCCCAAATTTAGTAATCATTACCTTAACCCATCCCATTATAAATAGAGGACTCCTATCTCATTTTTGGGGATTAGCTAGTCTCTCTCTAAAAGAGCATACACGCGCTCTCATTTGTAATCACTTGCAAATCAGCTTGCCGAACGCGACTTGATCTCTATTATTAATATAATACCAGTGAATGTAGGACATGCTTTCTTGAGCATCTGAACCACTTGAAACACTGCTCTCCATTCCTTTCACTCTCATTCTCCCATTCACGTGTGTCTTCTGGGCCTACTCAGGATTTCACACGTGCGTTTGGTTGGTGTCAAAATCACGCATTAACAGAAAGGTTACCTTCTTCAAATAAAATAAGATGTATGGTATTTTACAAGAAGATGAAACTTGTTCAAATTATGGTAAACTCTTCCTAGTAGTACTGGGTTTTGCTATTAATGTACGTCGGTTTTATTAGTCCAAGAGTAACACTAAAAAACCTTTTAATAATCCCCGATGATTTATATCTTATGTTTACATAATGGAACAAAATGGAATTGCTATTTAATTTTAATTAAAAAGAAAAAAACAAAAGCATTTTATTATGGGTCGTTTGCATTATTGAACAAGGCTGACAAAGTATCAAGAAATTGAGGTAAATTTTTATAATTTTTGATACAAAATAGTCTATTTGATTTTTAGGTCTTTTAATATTAGTATTAGATATTTGATATAAACTAGTTTTTTGGTGCCATCTAAAGCTTGCTTTTGAAACAATGTGAATATCCACATGACAGATCAAGTTTATAGTACACTGAAATTAATAATCAAGAAGAAAATTTATTATTAACTATCATTAAGATTTGTTACTTATTGAATTTTTTATGACATTATATACTCTACATAGGAATAAACTCTTCATAGTCATAAAAAATTTTATTCTCAATTTGGGATAATTATAAATAAGAATAAACTCCACATTGTAATAAGTTATAATTTTTCTAATTCCGCTCTTAAGGAAAGTTGCCTCCACATAGTAATAATTATTTGTATATTGCAAAAAATATATGGTATGTTACATTAAAGGTTTAAGATGAAATAAAATATTTATCTAAAGTTGCTTGGGCTAATAATTTATGCTTAGAGTTATTACCACATCTTTTAACTTGCGAGTACATTACTCGATAGCATGGACATTTTCTTGTTAAAGCCAAAACATTTCTAGCTTCTCAACCATGTTTAGAGCTTCTTAACATGAAACTTTTTGTATTTCTGTACTATTATCCTCATAATTATTTCATTTCTCTTCTTATTTAATTGTACAAATAATTTCTTCTTTTGTTAAAGCATACATGACTTGTTACTCATTTGGATGATTAAGGAAGACATTAATATTCATTCAATTAGTGTAGTGAAATTGTCGAATTTGATCACTCAATTCTACAATGACTCTTTGATTCTCTTCATCCACTTCATTTGTAACTTGCAATTCGTCGACATCAGAGGTCGTAATTTTGTAATGCATTAAACAATTGGCAATTGTTTGTGGCTTTACATCAATTATCATGCAACAATTGCATTTACAATTCCATCAAGGATAGTTATCTTTGTTGGTTTCAAAACACTATTTTCTATTCGTTTTAAAAGTAGGCAATTTGAATGAACTTAGTTTAGCCCTAACTTGTACTAAATTGTTTGAACACGATATTTTGTAGCGGCATAAAGGGGCAAGTATCACTATCTTTGGCCACTTCACGTTGCACTATAGGTCATAAACATGACCACAAGGCTATTGACCAAAATTTATTCTTAACTCCAAAGTGCAGCCAATTCGCTCTAACTTACCAAAGTGTTGCCGTTTTTGTTAGTAATCGATCTATCCAACATAGCGGAAAAACAAAAATTAAAAGGATAGATCAATTGTCTTTTGCCAAGATTCGGGTATCGATTATATTATTTACATGTTAAAATTAAAAAATCAATATAATAATAAATTCATACAAGGATTTAGAATACATTACCAATGTTTGAAGGCTCCTTCAAGGCTTTGATTTCGCTATTGATTCGAGAATGGAATCGAACAAACGTTGATCCACACGAAGACAATTCGAAAAACCAACCGTTGTTTTGCTAGAATAACAAGATGGCTTCAAGAATCAAAAGAAATATTTTTCTCCAATGGTATGAAGAAAACACGAAGGGTAGAATTTTGGGCGGCTAGGGTTTATTTTTTAATTGCTTGAATGTGATTGTGTTTTAAATTAGTTGCACTTATATAGTGCAACTAATTAAAACCCTATTCCATTTAGGAATAGCCATAGGCTCCGACCCTAATTCACCCTTGCAACCAAACAAGCCATAATGGTATTTTAATTTAATATAATAATTATTATTATTAAAATCAATTAATATATATTAACATTTAATTAATAATAATTCATTTAAATATATGGGAACATATATTTAAATATAACCTCACTAATTTTAATTTTAATATTAAAATTAAATACAGGCAACAACCTCAGCAAATTTAATTGCATTGTGAGATTACCAAAATACCCTTTCATCCTAAAAGATGAAAATACCCCTTTCACAAATGGATTCTTAAATTATCTTCTAAGTGTGTGATCTATAGGCTCCTTATTGTATCGAAAGTGAGTAGCATCGCAATTAACACCAATTAATCGTCTTACTACACACAGACCAAGATTGGCCCCTAGCAAGGCATCATGGCCACTCGATAGATTCAGATTCAGTGAAATAGCTACCTATCAATGATATAATTATTGTGCAATTAAATCATTTCATCATACATTATCTCATTGAGGCTGAGGTACAAAAATAGTGTCAACCTCAGTTATCCTCGATATCTTTGTATTCAATTAATGAACCAATGACCAGGGATAATAAATTGGATTGAGCAACAACTCAATCACACTATAGCCATAGATGTAGTGCCATTGCCATTTACTGAATTACGTAGTAAGATAACTTCTCTCATACCTGAGAGTGATGAACCCTTTGTCGATCCACCATAGTCTTGATACACTCCTCGATGCAGCCAATCACTGCCGTACTAATAGCTCTGAATAGAACTACGTTGAGCCTGTGTCAAACTACACCAATCAGTGCACAAGGTGCTCCAGTGATCTCAAGTCTAAGGATCACATGTACCACCATTCGTTAGAGGATTTATTCCACAGACCCTTGGGTTACCATCCATATCGAATCTTCTGTTGGGTCTGTCCAATGAAGTTGCCTACAGCAAGCACTGATGTGTTGTACCAGGTTTCGGCAAACAACCTTGATAAGTGAGATCAGTCACTGCTTTTCAACAGGGTCATTCAACACTATGATAGCCTTACCGCATTATTTGTTTCCTTGGTCAAAATAATACTAGGGCTACGGACATTTCTAAAATGGCCATCATATGTGATCATAGGGTTCTCACTATCAAGATTTGAAACATTTGATACCATTGTCACGGTTCTACCATCCTAAGGACATATTGTAAGTAATTGATCTACCATACGCAGCGGGAAAAAAAAAATTCAATCGGTAAATCAATTACCTTTCTTTGCCTAGATCCGAGTATAGATTATACCGTTTACATGTTTATAAACAAAAATCTGTATAAAGTAAATCCATTCAAGGATTAGAATACTTACGTACATTTGGAGGCTCCTTCGAATATCTCTTATTTCAGACAGGAACACTGCTCATGGTTACTGTTCACGGTCTACTGTTCACGGTCTCCTGTTCACGTGATTTTTCGCCAATCGATCCAAAGTAGGATTGCACTCGCGGAAGTCCACACGAAGATAATCCGAAGAACCCTTAATTATTTTGCTACAACAATCAAGGGCTTTAAGAATCAAAAATGAAGAATAAGAAAAGTTTTCTTCTTAAGAGAGAGAGAGAGAGATAGGGTGGCTAGGGTTTTAATTGAATGAATAATTCTCTTATGTTTTAATTTCAGGTTGCACTTATATAGTGCAACAATTAAAACCCTATTCCACTTAGGAATAGCCATAGGCTCCAACCCCAGGTTACCCTTGCAACCAAACAAACCCTTTATGGTATTTTAATTAATTAATTATTATTATAATTAAAATCAATTAATATATAATAATATATTAATATTTAATTAATAATAATAATTCATTTAAATATGTACAGAGATATATTTAAATATAATCTCACTAATTTAATTTTAATATTCAAATTAAATACAGGCAACAACCTCAGCAAATTTAATTGCACTGTGAGATTACCAAAATACCCTTTCGTCCTAAAAGACAAAAATACCCTTCTCACAAATTGATTCTTAAATTATCTTCTAAGTGTGTGACCCGTAGGCTCCTCATCATATCGGCAGTGAGTAGTATCGCGATTAACACCAATTAATTGTCTCACTATACACAGACCAAAATTGGCCCCTAGCAAGGCATCATGGCCACCCGATAGATTCAGATTCAGCGAAACTGCAGCCTATCAATGGTATGGTTACCGTGCAATCAAATCCTTTCATCAACTGTTATCTAATCGAGACTGAGGTACAGAAATAGTGTCAACCTCAAATATCCTCGACATGTTTGTATTCAGTTACTAGACCAATGACAGGAATATTAAATTGGATTGAGCCTCAACTCAATCCCACTATGGCCACAGATTTAGTGTCATTGCCATTTACTGAATTACCCAATGAGATAACTTCTCCCGTACCCAGGAGTGATGAATCCTTTGTCGATCCACCATAGACTCGATGCACTTCTCAATGTAGCCAATCACTATCGTATTGATAGCTTTGAATAGAACAACATTGGGCTAGTGTCAAACTACACCAATCGGTGCACAAGGCGCTCCTGTGATCTCAAGTCTATAGATCACATGCACCACCATCCATTAAAGGATTTATTCCATAGACATTAGGGTTACCATCCATATGGAATCCTCTAGTGGGTCTGTCCAGTGAACTTGCCTCTAGTAAGCACCCATACATTGCACCAGGTTGTTGTTAAACGACCTTGACAAGTGAGATTAGTCACTACCTTTCGACAGGGTCGTTCAACACTATGATGTTAGGAAACGACCCGGTTGCGCAGCGGAAAACAAAAATTTTACAACTACGGATCGTTCCTTAGAACCCAAAATCAGGGCATAGATTTTACAGTTTATGCATAATATGAATCTGCAGAAAAATAAATCCAAAGGTTTAGATTTATACCCACGTTTGGAGGCTCCACCAATGTTGTCTCTGAATGTGTTTGCTACCGATCCAAGTGTAGGATCGAACCAAGAAGTCCACACGAAGACAACCACCAAGAACCAAGGAGGGATTTGCTAGATCCTCCTTGGCCTTAAGAAATCAAGAAGAAGATCAGTATTTGATTTTTCAATCAAACAGTGAGATTGGCGTGAGAGAGTGTATAAGGGGCTGCTGTGTTTTCTTTTAAAAATTAAAGAATGAATCACACACTATTCTTTTTATAGGCAAACCAAGTTGCCCTATTCCCACATGGAATGGGCTTGGGCTCCAACCCAAACACCCCATGTTGCCAAACACTCCCAATTTGATATTTTAATTTAATTCATCATTATCTTAATTAAAATCAATTAATATTTAATTAACATTTAACAATAATGATGATTTAATTAAATATGTGCGAACACACATTTAACCGTAATTTCACTTATTTAATTTTTTAACAAATTAAATAATAGGCTACGACCTCAGCAAATTTAATTGCACTGTGAAATTACCAAAATACCCTTTTGCCTAAAAAGACGAAAACGCCCTTCTTTCTTCTTGGCTCTTAAATTATCTTCTATGTGTGTGACCCATAGGCTCCTCATCATACCGGTAGTGTATAGTATCGCGATTAACACCAATTAATCGTCTCACTAATACACAGACCAAGATTGGCCCCTAGCAAGGCATCATGGCCACCCGATAGATTCGGATTCAGCAAAGTAGCTACCTGTCAACGATATGGTTACCGTACAATACGATCCTTTCATCATTCGTTATCTCGACGAGACGAAGGCATAGAAATAGTGTCAACCTTCGGTTACTCTCGATATTATATATTCAGTTTCTGGACCAATGACCCGTATTATAATCTGGATAGAGCAACAACTCAATCCCACTGTGGCCACAGTTTTAGTGTCATTGCCATATACTGAATTGCGCCGTGAGATAACTTCTCCCGTACCCGGGAGTGATGAATCCTTTGTCAATCCACCATAGTCTTGATACACTCCTTGATATAGCCAATCACCACCGTACTGACAGCTCTGAATAGAACTGCGTTAGGCTAGTGTCAAACTGTACCAATCGGTGCACAAGGCGCTCCGGTGATCTCAAGTCTAAGGATCACATGCACCACCATTCGTTAGAGGATTTGTTCCATAGACACTGGGGTTACCATCCATATGGAATCCTCTGGTGGGTCAGTCCAGTGAACTTGCTGCGGTATATCCGCCTACAACAAGCACCCATGTGTTGCACCAGGTTGTCACCAAACAACCTTGACAAGTGAGATCAGTCACTGCCTTTCGACAGGGTCGTTCAACACTATGATAGCCTTACCGTATTATCTGTGCCCTTACTTCAGAATAATACTGGGGCTACGGACGTTTCTAGAATGGCCACCATATGTGCTCATAGGGTTCTCACTATCAAGATTTGAAACACTTGATACCCTCGTCACGGTTCTACCATTCTATGGACATATATCAATACATATTGCAATAATAATGATTTACGCGATATAGAATAAAATGCCTTTTATTATTGATTAATGAACATTATTACAAAGAGTCAATTCCACAATAATTGATTGGCTCTAGGGCATCGACTCTAACATATGATAGCCTTACCGTATTATCTATGTCCTTGGTCAGAATAATTCTAGGGCTACGGATGTTTATAGAATGGCCACCATATGTGATCATAGGGTTCTCACTATCAAGATTTGAAGCACTTGATACCCTCGTCATGGTTTTACCATCCTAAAGACATATATCATTACATACACGATATAGAAGAATATGCCTTTTATTGATAAATAAACATTTATTACAGAGTCAATTTTACAATAATTGATTGGCTTTAGGGCACCTACTCTAACAAGATTTTTATTCCAAGGATGTATTAAGTCCTTCATGGAGAAGCACTTGGATAATCAAGTCTTTACTAACTGCAAGTTTGGTATGCCATTCCCGATGAGAAGTATGTTGTCGACATACAACACCAAGAATGCCACTGCGCTCCCACTTACCTTCTTGTAAACACAGGGCTCATCTTTGTTCTTGATAAAACCAAATTATTTTACGACTCATCAAAACGAATGTTCCAACTCCTTGAAGGTTGCTTGAGTCCATAAATGGACCTTTGCAATTTGCATATCTTATCAACTTATCCATCAAGAACGAAACCATCGAGTTGTGTTATATACACATCCTCTTCAAGGTTTCCATTTAGGAAAGCCGTTTTGACATCCATTTGCCAAATTTCATAGTTGTGATATGCAGTAATCGCAAGCATAATCCGGATAGACTTAATCATGGCAACCAGCGAAAAGGCTTCTTCATAGTTAATACCATGAATTTGTTTGAAACTTTTGGCAACCAGTCGTGCCTTATAGGTATGCACCTTGCCATCCGTGTCAGTCTTCTTGAAGACCCATTTACACCCTAAGGGTTTTACCCCTTCAAGTGGAACTACCAAAGACCATACTTGGTTCTAGTAGATGGAGTCCATCTTAGATTTCATGGCTTCAAGCTATTTAACAGAATTTGGATCCGATGTAGCATCTTCGTAGGTTCTGGGTTCATTGTCTTGGTAGACCATTATGTCACCATGCTGAGTCACAACGTAACCATATCTCTCGGGCTCATGACGTACACTTTCAGACCTACATAGCTCATGTGCTACTTGAGGTGGTTCACTTTGATTCATGGATTGTGGAGTAGCCTCCTCACGATGTTTAACCACTTCTTGTGGCGCATCTTCCTGTCCTTTGTCTAATGCATCTTATGGTTCTAAAACTTCATCGAGTTCTACTTTTCTCCCACTAATACTTCTTAAGAAAAAATACCTTTTTAAGAAGATACTAGTACGACCAACAAAAATTTTATGCTCTTTTGGGTGGTAGAAATACTATCCTTTGGTCTCCTTAGGATACCCCACAAATATACATTTGTTAGATTTTGGGCCCAGCTTGTTCGAAGTCAATCTCTTGACATAAGCTTCACAACCCCAAATCTTTAGATAAGACAAGTTGGGCTTTTGCTCACTCCGTTGTTCATATAGACTCTTATTTACAGACCTTAACAGCACACGGTTCAGTACGTGAGTCGCAATCTCTAAGGCATAACCCCTGAATGATGTGGGCAAATCTCTAAAACTCATCATGGACCTAACCATTTCAAGAAGGGTCATATTCCTCCTTTTAGACACACCAATATGCTAGGATGTATACGGAGAGGTGAGTTTTGATACTGTCCCACATTCCTTTAGGTATGTTTAACTCAACCTGCCACACTTGGCTTAGTTGTTATTTTAAGAATATCCTTATTGTCTATTTTAATAACATGTTATTATGAAACAGCTCCATAAAGAATATTATTTATACTAAAAGACAACAATCCATTGGTAAAACAATATTCTCACTTGTCCAAAGAGGACACAGAAATATCATTTCTAGAAACTGAAGGAAAATCATAACAGTCCACTAGTTCCAAGTAACAAGCCCGTAGGAAAAATTAGACAATAAGATCCTACAGCTAATGCAACATCACGTGCTCCATTTCCAACTAGTAGGTCCACCTCTCCCTTGGTAAGCAATCTACTCTGTCATAGTCCCTACACATTAGTACAAATGTGAGTACCACAACTTGTGTCAATGACCTAAGATGTTGACGGGACAAGTTAATCTCAATCATGAACGCACCTAACGAAGAAGTAGAATTCTTCTTCCTTTTTGCTAGGAAGGCCTTGCAATGTTTCCTCTAGTGGTTGGGATTCCCACAGTGAAGACAAACGCCCTTCTTATCAATAACAGTTTCTTCCAACGACTTCTAAGCCTTTGCCTTCTCACTTGAGTTAGCTTCAACCAACTTCAATGTTTCTAACATTTTCATGCCTGACTCAGTAGCTTCAACATATCCAAAAGCTCGAAAAGGGTATTCTTCTTATCATCCTTAATGAAAGCCATAGACAAATTGAGAGTAAGTATTTGGTAAAGACTATAATGTTAGGTCTATTGCTAAACCCTCATTAAGTCTACATCCCAAAATCTCAAGCTTGTTCATATACTCGGTCAACTTGAGTATATGATCACCAATTTTGGTACCCTCTTCCATCTTGCATCTGAACAGTGACTGAGACACCATATGCTTCTCATTTCTCTGGAGAAAATAATGAATAGAAGCTAAATCCATATTCTAGCACTGTTGTTGTAGTAATGGTGTCATTGATGCAAGCACAATGTATCTTGTCATTTCTGCTTTTGCATGATGTGTACGCTTCATATATACATACCTAGTCTGATGGATAGAGATATCAACAGGCTCTGATGACAAAGCTTGGTCAGTGGTGTGTAATATATCGCTTGACTAAAGTATATTGTTTATACTTCTGTACCAGTCCCCAGTTCGATGATTTGTCGCAGCGATGATAAGATCATATTGCTCAATTTAAGTGAATCTACAAGTGCAGAATAAGCAAAAATTATTACAATGTTCATTTTTATTTAGCAAGGTCTTTTATTAAAATTGCTCCCATTATTTTCCTCAAGCCAATAGCCCTTACTATTAATTCAGGAAAGCCCATTGGCTTTCCTAGTGGACTAAGATCCCATCTAGCCTATTTCAAACCTTCGCTTTGGTGAACAAGCTAAAATGGGTTGATTAGGTAGGCCAACAAACTTAAGCCACATCAGTTGGTAGCTCCCACTACCAACCTCAAATGCGAAGTAAGTCAACAAGCCAATCATACAATACAATGACCAAAGCCATTGTCCTCAAGTGTGATTCTCAGTACCAGTAAAGTGGACAATACATGTCGCCACATACACACAACAAGTGTACTTCTCTACTATGTCTATAACATGCTTATCAACCTTCGCTTTGGCGAACAAGCAAAACATATCATTTTAGGTCAACCCATCACCATTAAGGAAAACTCCAATGAACTTTAACCTCCTATTTGTATAAGTGTACCCTTCGCTTTGGCAAACAAGGTTCCAACGAACAGTGATTTGATTAAAGTCATAGTGATGGAAGGCATTTCAAATGACTTAATATCCTTTATTTGAGGGCTTTATTTTATGTCTCACTAATTAATTATCTTTGTTAGAATGTCATTAATTGGCATGTTATTAAGCATTCAACCATGGCATGCATTCTAAGCATAAAATAAGTGTGCCAGTACATGGCCCACCTAAAATCGATTTCCTCGAGTCTAGAGGAATTGGTAGGTCAACCTAGGGTCAAAACAAACCTTGGGTCTTCAAGTTTGCTTCTTCATCACTCCTTCGTTTCTTCATCACGATGATTACAAAAGGAATTTATAACAAAGTAAATCCTATTCTAATTTACATCAATAAATCAAAAACCTCGCGTTACGTACGAGGGGAGTAAGATGAGAGCAAGAAGTACAGAAAGAATTTAGAGGGAGGCAGGATATGCAGGTCCTATTTATTTAGAAAATTACAAACAAGCCCAAAATTAAAATTAAATAATAGGTCTAAGGCTCATGTATCGGGCACCATGCAATTTTCAAAAAAGAACATTGCATACATTCAAAATAAACATTTAGAATTGGGTGGGTGAAATTATTAAATTACCCTCTTAGATTTTTTCATTTTTGGCTTGAAGGTTTTTTGAAAAACTACACTTTTGTCCCATCACGTAAAAACTCGACCTGCTCCAACAGCACGATCGCCGTGATGGTGATTTTCATAGTCACGACGAATGTCAAAAATGTCGAAGGGTAATTTCGTTGTGGCAAGCGTGAACATTAGCAAGCTGCAAAAGCTCTCTCCCCGTGGCAAAGTTTTATTTCGCCATGGCAATTGTTCACTAAACTTGCGATCATTGCAATGTCGAGCGCTGATTTTCAACTTCGTTCTAGAAGCTCGATCACCACGGCAAAGTTTTATTTTGCCGCGACATTCGTTCACCAAACTCTCGATCGCCACACTAACGATTTTCATTGCCATAGTAAGCGCTGATTTTTTTAGCGTTACTCCAGTCAGCTGGGCTCATCGCTGCGATGAAGGTTTATTTTGTTGCGGTGAGCGATGTAGACTAGTACTCAAGCAGTTCATGTTTTTTTTAGTTTTTTGCATTGTTAGAGTTGTTGAACTCTATCCAACGTTTAATTTCCCATTTTTAAAGACGCAACGGAATGATTTACCAAGTTGTTTAAGCAAATCAGGTTAGAACAAATCACAAATAATAACAAGTTGTAAATGTAAAGCACACTAGCATATACATGGTTCGGCTAAATCCACTTTAGCCTACATCCATGGGACCTCATCCATATCTAAGCAAATCCACTAATCAACAAACATTACAAAATATAGTTCAAAGTTGATTTTAGCTATAGCAAAGAGAACTCCCTGTTTTAGTTACACTAAACACCACCCTTTGAGTCTCTAATGTCTTGTTGCACCACAGATCTCTTCACACCGAGAACACACCCGAATAACACATGAACTCCATCCAAGCTTCATACGCCAAAGCCACGCTCCAGCATCAACAAAGGAACCAAGTCCTAGCAACCATTCAATCAAGTATAAGAGATGGTGACGGTTTAGTATAAAAACATAAGTTGAACCCTTAAGGAAAAACTCTCTGAAAATTTCAGAGCATAAGTAAAATAAAATATCAAAGATTAGTTCACAAATGAGCAAGAATGAAGATGATATAGACCAATTTCGTGCTCCCCAATTCTTCCCAAGTCAGCAAACAGTGGCTAACATATGTTGGTCCAAAAATGAAAAAGATTTCATCTATCTTTTGGTGCCACAACCAATCTTTTGGGACCACAACCAAAAAGGAAAAAGTTTGATTTTCCCTAGACCACTAAAGGATATTAGGACACTTGTAAGTGGTCCAAATGACAACACAAAAGATGCAAAGAAAACATCTTAGTTGTTAAGTAAAAAACGCAACATGTGTAAAAGTGAGTAAGACATGCGATGTTAGCATAATAGAAAAGTGTGTGCACACATGACGTAAAATGTGAAATGAAATGCAACATGCATATGTCTGACATAAGTGTGCAAGCACACATCCATTGTGCACACACATGAAATGAAAAAGCAAAAGGCATAAGCCTGACAGTTGAAAATGTGGAGGACAAAAAGAATTCCAACTTTTTGTTGGACAACAAACATATCTTTTCTCTTTTTTTTTTTTTTTTTTTTTTTTTTTTTTTTTTTTTTTTTTTTTTTTTTTTTTTTGTAATAGCTACTGTATACTAGTAAAATATAGGTATTATAATAAAAGTAGATGGGCCCACAAATCTTTTTCTTTTATTACATATAAACATTCTTTGTACAAATTAGAGTATTGTTTACACAAAGTCATTAAAATAGTGGATAGTGTAACTATTACTCCTCGCTCCCCGACACCCATATGACTGTGTCCTCACCTAGATCCTGCAAACACAAAGAAACAATGGGGTGAGCACAAAATAATGCTCAGTAAGTAAACCCTCTACTCGTCTGTCCCCGTAACTCTCTTTCTCTTAATTCTTTCCTTACACTTTTCTGTTTCTATTTCTCTTTCACACAGCTTTCTCTTATTAACTTCTACTATATGTCACGGCCTCATCTTACCAGAGACACGGTCGGGTAGAGTTCACATAACACCATCCCACTCTTCGTGACTGTCAGGTGGAGATCACAAAGCACCAACCCACTTTTAGTGACTACCGGGTGGAGATCACAAAGCACCAACCCGCTTTTTAGTGACTACCGGGTGGAGATCACAAAGCACCAACCTGCTTTTTAGTGACTACCGAGTGGAGATCACAAAGCACCAACCCGTTTTTAGTGACTACCAGGTTCTCTCTACTCTTAGAGTAGTTCATTCACAAAGTTCTCTACTCTTTCTCAAACCACTTCTCAATGCACAATTAATGCATATGGATGGTTCATCTCCACTAATGCACTCATGAAATGCCAACATGCAATGTTGCAAGAATTAAGGTTTACTACTCATGCTCATGATTCTCTTAGGCATTTCATCAAACAACTAATGTGCAGACATAAACTCTACTTTATCTATGGTTCTACTCCTCTCTTGAACCATCCAACATGGGAGGAAACTCCCTCACAAAGCTATAATACCTGTCATAAAATGACACTTCCAAAGAGATTTCTCAATCTCCTCCAATTTCATCTTAACTCATTACACATTAACACTTCTCATAAAGGAAGTGTATCCAACAAACATAACATGAATACTCATCTCAACTCAATTTCTCAATAAGTAGACATATATCTCTACTCAATTTCTCAACAAGCATCATATATACATGCATAAAGAAATCTCTACTCAAGGATTTCTTAAATCTCAACTTGGGTTGGGATTTACTTACCTTGTGATGATGTGATTCCACTAGCACTTCTCTTTTCCTTTGGTAGATGTCTTTTCTCTACACTTTTAAACAATAACACAATAAGGCCTTAACACCTTTTATAGGTAAAAATCACATCTAGAACAAGAATCTTTACCTTAAGATGCCTTAGATCGACTCTCTACCAAAAATCTACTCAAAAGCCCCTTTAAAATCCTTGGAGGATTGGATGGAAAGTTGAGAGAAAAAGATGAATGAGTATGGCGGTGGAAGAAGAAGAATGAAGGGTTTACTAACTCAAACCCTTATCAACTCTTATAACACACCTTCTTTCCCATTTTGCCCTTACTCTTTCTTGGAACTTCCATCCTTGTCCTTTAATTCCTTGCACTCACACCCCCAACTCCAACACATTTTTCATAAAATTCTCTTACATTTCACTCCCCACTTTTCCTGCTAATTAGGGGTAGAAAGGTCATTTTGCCCTATGGAAAATCCTCAAGAAACTTCATTAAACTTTTCAACTGGCTCGTTGCCGCGACGAAGAACTTTTCGTCACCCCTGCCAAAAATTAAAGAACCGACTCACAAATCACAAAGCCGACGTCGCCACGGCAAAGATTATTCTTCGTCCCGGTGAAGATTGAGTTTCAAAGATTCACCAAGTCTCAACCAAAATCAGGGCAAACACTTAACCAAATCAACTCATCAATCCAACCGAGGCCAACCAACTAAAAATAACGACATACAAGCACAAATGAGAACATATCAACAACCATTCAAGCAATACAACACAATTTAACTACGTACCTCAAGTGGGGCGTTACATTTTTGTAGGACCATAGACAAAGTCTTACAACCTTTTGGGACCACGTAAGGAAATTGTGACACATGTAAAGTTAGGTCACACAAGAATATCATGAATCAAAATAAACTTGATGGGCAAGACAACAAAGAGAAAATGCCACTTAGCAAAATTTCTCACCATAACTTAAGTTTGACAAAAATATCAACAATCTCCCCATTTGTCAAACTTATGAACAAAGCACCAAATTGATCAAAAGATCAATACATACCTGTCTCAATATAAACACAATTAATCATCACAAATAAAGAGACAAATATCAACCAACAATAAGAGTGTCATAAACAAATCATGAAAAGCAAATATGACACTAAAAACCATAAATGGTTTAGCATATTTAACAAACAAGGAAAAAAAATAAACTGCCCCTAAGAGAGTCAACAGGAAACAAAGGTAACTTAATTAGTTCAACCAAAGAGAAAGAACCAAAAAGATCAAATATGTAGCAAAAAAAAAAAAAATCCAGAGTACTACCAACAAAGGAAGGAACAAATCACCACAAACACAACAACAATACTCCACTCCCCCTCAACTTTACATCTCTCCTCCCCCTCTTTGTTCATAAGGTTTGAACCAAACCTCAATGGCGACTTGATCTGCGAGTGGGAAGAAAATAAGATTAGAGCAAAGACTTGAGAAAAAAATCAGGGATGACGCAAAAGGGTTTTATCGCAAACAAGAGGCGTGATAGTATGATAAAATCAAAAACCCTAAAAATGAGATTCACTTAAATAAGGACTCTACTCAAACAAATATGTGCACTGCGCGACAGTGTGGGCACACAACAAACAGACTTAGCAACATGTGTGAGCATTCAACAGATGTGAGCATGCAAAGAGCAGACATGAAGAAAACAAGTCCTTTGAACAAGTTGTGCACACAACATCCCAAAGAGACAACAAATTTTTAAAAGAACTGACTTTATTAAACAAAATTAAACACACACAAAAAAAAATAAAAAATAATGAAATGCTTCACATGAATATTTGAAGGTCAAGACAATCAATATGTGCAAATCATCCTAATAAATCAATTTTTCAATCTTCAAAAGGCACAATTACTCATAAGGAAGTCGTCAACATAATGCAATCAAAACAACACTTCCTCAATCACACACAAGAGAGATAAAGTCACAAGAGCTTGTCTAAGTGTGTGATAGTGTCCTCAAGGGGGTTAAATGACTTGGTCAATTTAAAAATTTGTAATAGAAACTCCCCTTCCCTCATGCCCTACTGTATTTTGAATTTTTCTTTTTCAACAAAGAAGATAAAGATTTTTCTTTTCATTTTTTGATTAAAGAGAAAATAACTCTCATAAACATAACCAAAATGTAGCTTTCACACTTGCAAGAAGGTAGTCCTCTTAATGGTAGATTTTCCAAACTATAGGGGTCTTTACAAATCAAAAAATTTCTCAAAACAATTTTCATGCAAGGTAGCTCTTTCACAATGGTGACAAGAATAGACAATCAACTCATGATGCAATAAGGTCATGTTATAGAGATAGTCTCAGTGGACACAATATACCAAAGTGAGCACATAGATAAGAGAAAATAAATGACAATTAGAGTGCTAGCACGGATCAAGGAGTCTTGACAAACAAAAATAAAAGTAGCATGTTCATGCTTTATTCATCAACTGAAATAGAAAACTATTCAAGTTGAAGTAGTCCAATGGACTTCCTCAAGAAAATAAAAGTATCATAGTCAAGTGCTTTTGTAAATAAATCAGTCAATTGGGATTTTGTGTTCACATGAGCAAGTGCAATGATATTCTCCTCAACTAGCTCTCTAATGAAATGATGTCTTATGTCAATGTGCTTAGTCCTAGAGTGCTAGACTGAATTCTTAGAGATGTTAATAGCACTCGTGTTATCACAAAAAATAGTCACAATCTTGATTAACACCATAATCATTCAACATTTGCTTTAACCATAAAATTTGAGTGCAACAACTTCCTGCAGCAATGTATTCAGCCTCGACAGTGGATAGGGAGATTGCATTTTGCTTCTTGTTGTACCATGTGACAAGATTGTTTCCAAGATAAAAACATCCACTCGAAGTACTCTTCCTATCATCCAAACTTCATGCCTAATCCGTATCACTATATCTAACCAAATAATTGTTAGAATCAAATGAGTACCAAAAGCCGAAATCACACGTGCCTAAAATATATTTCATGATTCTTTTTACTGCATTCAAGTGCAACTCATATGGGTTAGTTTGAAACCTAGCACAAACACCAACACTAAAACAAATATCAAGTCGGCTTGCATTAAGTAAAGAAGACTTCCTATCATGCTTCGGTACATCCTATTATCTACCTTTTTACCATGTTCACCTTTGGACAGTTTAAGAGAAGCACCCATAGGGGTTCTACCATGTTTTGCATTTTGAAGGCAAAATCTTTTCAACATGTTTCTAGCATACTTTGATTGGGAAACAAACATGTCATTATTCATTTGTTTAATTTGAAGTCCAAGAAACATATTCAATTCCCCAACCATACTCATCTCAAACTCATTTTTTATCAGGCCAATGAATTCAAGTGCATGTGAATGAGACATAGAACCAAACACAATATCATCAACATAAATTTGTGTACACATTATTTCATTGTTAGCGCGCTTGATGAAGAGGGTTTTGTCGGTTACCTCATTCATAGTTATGCTCAAGAAGAAAAGTTGTCAACCTTTCATACTAGGTCCGTAGGGCTTGTTTCAAACCATAAAGAGCTTTCTTCAATCTGAATACATGATCAGGTTTGTGGGGGTCTTGAAAACCAATCGGTTGTTCAACATATACTTCTTGAGTGAGCATTCCATTCAAGAAGGTGCTTTTAACATCCATTTGGAACAATTTGATCTTTAGGCAACAAGTAACAGAAAGCAGCAAATGGATTGATTCAGGTCAAGCAACAGGTGCAAAGGTTTCATCAAAGTCGATTCCCTCAACTTGAGTATATCGTTAAGCTGCAAGCTTGGCTTTGTTTTTGAAAACATTACCAAACTCGTCAGTTTTATTTTTGAAAACCCATTTGGTACCTATTATGTTGATTCCTCTAGTCTTGGTACGAGCGTCCAAACATCATTTCTTTTGAATTGTTCTAGTTCTTCTTGCATCGCCTCAATCCAAATTTCATCTTCCAAAGCTTGTTTGGCATTCTTCGGCTCTACAAGAGATACATAACAAAGATGGTTAATTCAATTTTGTCTTCTCTTTCTTGTAACCATTACCTCATTTGGATCTCCAATCACCGTTGAAGGTGGATGAGCTTTTTGAACCCATGTTGGTGGATCTTTTCTTCTTTGGTTTCTCCTTTGAATGTTTTCATCAGAAAGATCAACAACCAACTCTATCCCTTCATTTTGCAATGATGAATCAGTAGATGATTCTTTGCATGGAGCAGATCCTGTTGCTGTAGCACCAGAAACAGGTGACAGCATGTTTGACCAAGGTTTAGGTTCAGGAGATTCAGAAGTGTTCACAACATCTTGTGTTGGCACACAAGGAATATATATGTTCTGAAATTCACATTCCTAAGAATATTCTGAAAAATCTTCTGCATCACTAAACACAACGTTAATGGATTCTAAGACTTTTTCAGAATGCATGTTATAGATCTTAAAAGCACGGCTATTCAAAGCATATCCAATAAAAATTCCTTCATCACTCCTAGAATCAAATTTACCTAAATTTTCTCTATCATTCAAAATGCAACATTTGCATCCAAACACATGAAAGTAAGAGAGATCAAGTTTCTTACTTTTCCATAGCTCATAGGGAGTTTGAACAATACTTTTTCTAATGTAAGCTCTGTTAGAAATATGACATGCTGTGTTAATGGCTTCTGCCCAAAGTCTTGTATGAAGGTTTTTGGCATTAAGCATCACCCTAGCCATCTCTTGAAGCACTCTATTTTTCCTTTCTACAACACCATTTTGTTGACATGTTTTTGGTGCTGAAAATTCATGAAATATACCTTGCAATTCACAAAAATTAGCAAAATCAACATTCTCAAATTCTTTTCCATGGTCACTCCTAATTCTCACTATCTTTGTAGCTTTAGAACTCTTCTCAACAAGCAACCTTTTGGCCAATTTCTAAAAAGCATTGAAAGAATCAGATTTCTCACGCAAAAATCAACCCAAGCATACCTTGAAAAATCATCAGCACAAACAAACACATACCTCTTACCTCTTACCTCCCAAACTCTCAGTTTGCATAGGACCTATTAGATCCAATGGAGCAATTCCAAAACACATGATGTATTGAAATTAGATAAAGCTTTGTGTGATATTCTGGTTTGTTTGCTTTGTTGACATGGACCACACACTTTACCTTTTGGAAGTTCAAGTTTTGGTAGTCCTTTAACCACTTCCTTCTTTGAAAGTCTCACCAAGTCCTTGAAGTTCATGTGACCAAGTTTATCATGCCACAAATTAGTGGAATCTATTTCTAAACTGAAACATGACACAAAGTTAGAAAGCAACTAACAATTGTCATTTGACCTTTTTATGATTTACATTAGCAACAAATCTATGGTTTTTAAAAACTTTCTTCAAATAAGCAATGAACCTAAAGCATTTGGGTCTGATGTGACATTTTTTGTTACAAAAATGACAAATAGGAATGAATTTAGACCCTTCATAACCTATCGCATAGCATTTCCTTCAGTAGGAGTTTCGGTGGCTTTCACAAACATGCTCCACCAGCTTTCGATGTGCTAGCACCAAGACTGAATCCCAAACCATACCGATCTCCGAAGGATTTTCCTTGACCAAAGACTTCATCAAGTTTAAGAGAACCTGCATTCAACTTATCAATGATGGCCTTAGCCTCAGTTAGTTCAGTAGTAAGAACAACAATCTTTTTGGACAAGGCTTTCTTTGTTTCAACAAAGTAGCACTCTCAACACCAAGAGATTACAACTTTTTTCATAACCTTTAGTCATTGGTCATACATTTTATCATATGCCTCTTGTTGCTCAGCATAGATATCAATAGTGTCATCTGAAACTTCACTCTTACCGTCTTCTTGATTCACAGTGAAGGCTAAAACATTCTCATCATCACCCGAATCATCATCATCACTCTCATCATGCTCACTCTCACTCAAAGTGGCAACCATGACTTTACCTTTCTTATTTTTTAGCGTGCTAGCACACTCATATTATATGTGCTCAAGACCCTCACATTCAAAACACTTAATGCCTTTATTTTTCTTTTCTTTATCTTTTGAAAATTTCTTTGTAAAGGTATTAGGGGTTTGACAGTCATAAGGTTTTTGGCCATAACCACTATTATGAGGTTTTTTCATGTTTTTCTTTAAAAACTTTGCAAAATTCTTTGTAAGTAAAGCACAATTTTCATCATTGAATGAACTTAAATCACAATCATCAAAAGGATCAGAATCAACCTCATGTTTGAGAGCCAAACATTTGCTCAGTTTTTGTTTTTCCCAGCGTTGCAGATTCAGCTCATGGGTTTGGAGAGAGCCAATGAGTTCATCGATGTCCATAGCATCCACATCTCGACATTCTTCAATGGTGGTGACCTTTGACATAAACCTCCGAGGCAAAGAGCAAAGTACTTCCCTATCAAGTTTAGCATTAGAATAGGTTATTCCTAAGGCAAAACATTCATTAGAAATATCACAAAGTCTACCATAAAAATCAGTTATAGTCTCATCCTCTTCCATGTTCAAATTTTCAAAATCAGTGATAAGTCTTCTAAGCCTATTTCTCTTAACAGTACTAGTTCTCTCATTCTTGACTTGAAGCCTATCCCAAGCATCTTTAGCAAGCTCACAATTAGCTATGAGTTTCATTTGGTTCACAATCGTAGCATTAAAAAGAGCATGAAGGACTTTAGAGTTATAATTTGCAAGAGTTATCTCATTAACAGTCCAACTAGCAACAAGTTTTGGTCTAGACACTTCATTTTCAACAATAACCAGGGCTGTCCAACCATTCACAACTGTTGACCAGACTCTTTCATCTATAGACTTAAGAAAAGTACGCATCCTAGGTCTCCATGTATAATAGTTAGGTCCTTCTAACAAAGGTGGTCTATGAGCTGATCCGCCTTCAGTGAAGAAACTCATGATGAAAACCAATCAGACAGATGCTGACACAAAAAATGACAGTGCACACACAACTAAGCAGCAAATCTAAAATAAAATGCAACAACATATAAGATTTCAACCAACAACTAGATCACTTAGATGCACACAAAAACAAGTAAAATGGGTAAGCATCTACTGAAGCAACTTATCAGAACTTGCTATGATACCACTTGTTAGAGTTGTGGAACTCTATTCAACGTTTAGGTACTCATTTTTAAAGACGCAGCAGAATGATTTACCAAGTTGTTTAAGCAAGTAAAGTCAAAACAAATCACAAATAATAACAAGTTGTAATTGTAAAGCACACCAACATATACATAGTTCGGCTAAATCCACTTTTAGCCTACATCCATGGGACCTCGTCCAGATCAAAGCAAATCCACTAATCAACAAACATTACAAGATATAGTTCAAAGTTGATTTTAGCTACAGCAAAGAGAACTCCATGTTCTAGTTACACTAAACACCACCCTTTGAATCTCTAATGTCTTGTTGCATCATGGATCTATTCACACCGGGAACACACCCGAAGAACACTTGAGCTCCATCCAAGCTTCACAAACCAAAGACAAACTCCAACGTCAGCAAAGGAACCAAGTTCCAGCAACCATTCAATCAAGCATAACAGATGGTAACGGTTTAGCACATAAGCATAAGTTGAACCTTTGAGGAAAAACTCTCTGAAAATTTCAGGGCACAAGTAAAGAAAAATATCAAAGGTTAGTTCACAAATGAACAAGAATGAAGATGATATAGACCAATTTCATGCCCCCCAATTCTTGCTAAGTCAGCAAACAAGGGCTGACATATGTTGGTCCAAAAATGGAAAAGATTCCATCTATCTTTTGGTACCACAACCAATCTTTTGGGACCACAACCAAAAAGGAAAAAGTCTAATTTTCCCTGGACCACTAAAGGAGATTGGGACACTTGTAAGTGGTCCAAATTACAGCACAAAAGATGGAAAGAAAATATCTTAGTTGTTAAGTAAAAAACGCAACATGTGTAAAAGTGAGTAAGACATGCGATGTTAGCACAACAGAAAAGTGTGCACACACATGACGTAAAACGCGAAACAAAATGCAACATGCATATGTCTAACATAAGTGTGCAAGCACACATCCATTGTGCACACAAATGAAATGAAAAAGCAAAAGGCATAAGCCTGATGGTTGAACACATGGAGGACAAAAAGAATTCCAATTTTTTGTTGGACCACAAACATATCTTTTACTCTCTTTTTTTGTAGGACCATAGACAGTCTTACAACCTTTTAGGACCACATAAGGAAATTGTGACACATGTAAAGTTAGGTCACACAAGAATATCATGAATCAAAATAAACTTGATGGGCAAGACAACAAAGAGAAAATGTCAGTTAGCAAAATGTTCACCATAACATAAGTTTGACAAAAATATCAACACGTGTAACGACACGAATCAAAATCAAATCGAATGCATAGCATTCAACCAGGACATCAACCAACCAAAAATCATTTGTCAACACATCAATTAACCAATTAATCATACAAATCATGCATTAAACACTGAATTTTACAGATTTAAAAAATTAGTTTACACTATAACATGTTATCAATCAAAATAAATGTGATCAAACATAGATTAAACAATATAATCTGGTAACCTAGATTTGATATAGTAATCAATCTACCCAACACAGCGAAAAAACAAAAATTAAAAGGATAGATCAATTGCCTTTTGCCAAGATCAGGGTATCGATTATATTGTTTACATATTAAAATTAAAAATCAATATAATAAATAATCCATACAAGGATTTAGAATGCATTACCAACATTTGGAGGCTCCTTCAAGGCTTTGATTTCGCTATCGATTTGAGAATGGAATCGAACGAATGTTGATTCACATGAAGACAATCCGAAGGACCAACCGTTGTTTTGCTAGAACAACAAGATGGCTTCAAGAATCAAAAGAAATATTTTTCGATAGCAATATGAAGAAAACGTGAAGGGGAGAATTTTGGGTGCCTAGGGTTTATTTTTAATTGCTTGAATGTGATTGTGTTTTAATTAAAACCCTATTCCATTTAGGAATAGCCATGGGCTCCAACCCTAATCCACCCTTGCAACCAAACAAGCCATAATGACATTTTAATTTAATATAATTATTAAAATTATTAAAATCAATTAACATATATTAAAATATATTAACATTTAATTAATAATAATTCATTTAAATATATGCAAACATATATTTAAATATAACCTCACTAATTTTAATATTAAAAATTTTAATTTTAATATTAAAATTAAATACAGGCAACAACCTCAGCAAATTTAATTGCATTGTGAGATTACCAAAATACCCTTTCGTCCTAAAAGATGAAAATACCATTTTCACAAATTGATTCTTAAATTATCTTCTAAGTGTGTGACCCGTAGGCTCCTTATCATATCAGTAGTGAGTAGTATCGCAATTAACACCAATTATTCATCTCACTACATACAGACCAAGATTGGCCCCTAGCAAGGCATCATGACCGCCCGATAGATTTGGATTCAGCGAAATAGCTACCTATCAATGATATGGTTACCAAGCAATCAAATCATTTCATCATATGTTATCTCATCAAGGCTGAGGTATAGAAATAGTGTCAATCTCAGTTATCCTCAGTATCTTTGTATTTAGTTACTAGACCAATGACCGGGATAATAAATTGGATTGAGCAACAACTCAATCCCACTGTGACCACAGATTTAGTGTCATTGTCATTTACTGAATTGCGCTGTGAGATAACTTATCTCGCACTCGGGAGTGATAAATCGTTTGTCGATCCACCATAGTCTTGATACACTCATCGATGCAGCCAATCACTATCGTATTGATGGCTTTAAATAGAACTACGTCAGGCTAGTGTCAAACTACACCAATCGGTGCACAAGGCACTCCGGTGATCTCAAGTCTAAGGATCACATACACCACCATTCGTTAGAAGATTTATTCCATAGACACTAGGGTTACCACCCATATCGAATCCTCTAGTAGGTCTGTCCAGTGAAGTTGCCTACAGCAAGCACCCATGTGTTGCATTCGGCAAACAACCTTGACAAGTGAGATCAGTCACTGTCTTTCAACAAGGTCATTCAACATTATGATAGTCTTACCGTATTATCTGTGTCCTTGGTCAAAATAATACTGGGGCTATGAACATTTCTAGAATGACCACCATATGTAACCATAGGGTTCTCACTATCAAGATTTGAAACACTTGATACCCTCGTCATGGTTCTACCATCCTAAGGACATATATCAATACACACAATTATGATTTACATGATATAGAACAATATGTCTTTTATTGATATATAAGCATTATTACAAAGAGTCAATTACACAATAATTGATTGGCTCTAGGGCACCTACTCTTACAGTTTTAACCAAAGTGTTGTTGTTTTGATTGAACCAAAGTGCTGCCGTTTTAGAGTTTTTAAAGTTTTTTATAAAAACAGTTACTGTACTTCTTCAATTCATTAAGCTTAATAAAACTTTTCAGCACAAATTCTCTCTCAATTTCTAAGATTTACATGGTATCAAAGTTGCTAACTGACGTCAACAGTAGAAGTTCTTGATGGTTCTCGATCCTCAAGTAATTTAGAGAAGATGTTTCACAATTTGCCCAACATCTTCTCTCTGGTTGTATCTTCAAGTCTTCAAACTATCAATCCTAAACTTTGGTTCCTAAACATTTTTTTATTTTTTACATTCACAACAGGAAATTTTGGCTTTCCCAATGTCAAATTTTCGCTGTAATATAACTCCTAGGCACTGCTTCCAGTGTAAAACAATGCCACACACTGCCCTATTAACATGTCGTATTACATTAGTCGTTGTACATGTACAGCGGCACCAAAAGCTATGTCAATGTTCGAAATTAGAACACGATGAAAAATTATGTTGTATCATTAATTTTCGCAACCAGTTCCAGTATTAACTCCATGCAACGACGTAAACCTACATCGTACCAGTTTGTAGCACACCAACGCGACTCTTGTGTAGGATTAGTCGTTTAATGAGACAAGTAGGATTAGTGTTTGATGAGACAAGTTTCAAGTCATTCTTTAGCCATTATCTACAAGTTACAACGTCTTGTTACTTGACTGGTGTAGCCTCAATTCAAGCACATTCAAGTAGGAATACTTAATTGAAATGTTATATATATCCTTTTAAGTTTTTCACTGAAATGCTATCTTGGAGCGTGTTGTTTCTGGTATATTCTTAACTTGAGGTGCTTAAAAGAAGGCTAAATACAACATTTGAATTGGCAAAGTTTCTTCAAGATACTGTCAAAGAATGGAAAAAAAAGTCCTGAACTCTTGAAATGGAGACAACAGAATATCTAGATGATCTTTTCCCTAACAAGGGAACTGAGTTTACTGCATGTTTCAACTGTTTTCTATAGGCAATATTATGATCTGTACGTTGATCAATGTACATTTTTTTAACTATTTAATGCAGGTCTCAGTCAGTAAATATGCTCCAAAAAAGACTACAAGAGAAAGACATATACAACTGCGTCTTTGCAAACTTAATGACCATGTGACAGAGTTAGCATAAAGGGGTGTCTATGATAAAAAAAAAAAAAAAAATTAAACTTTGAGGGTCCATTTAATAACGCAAAGCGGTATCCCTGGTACAGTTTTAAACTTTGAGGTTATTCTATGATAAAAATTGTGAAAGTTACCATTCGAATAAAAAATTTGAAACTTTAAGGGTAGTATATGATAAACTTCCATGCAATTGCTTGTTTGCCTAATTGTGTACTTTTGTCAAAGGGACTTGGATATACTTCTCTCCTTCTCTCTTTCTTTGCTTTTTTTTTTTTTTTTGGGTGCTATGGTACATTTTCATTCATTCATGAAAGAAGAAAGAATGGTCACAAAATTGCATAAGCATAGTTTTTAGATTTTTGCGTATTTTAAGTATTTGTATATAATCCAATTCTGCTAATTGTGGACAAATTAAACCTTTTTTTTTTGGTGGGGGGGCAAGTTAAAGAAAAAAATTCAAATATTATCATCCATGAAAAATTGACAAGATAAAAAATAATATATATAAAGTTGACATTTTAAAAAAAAATAATAATAAAAGCAATAAAAAGGCTTGGATTTAGGGTATTTTGATCCACTACAAGAGAAATGATCTACAGTAACATGCAAAAAGTGTTATCATAGCATCTATAAGAATGTTGTGATAGCCCATGTTACTAAACAGTAGACATTGGTAACACTTTTTGCATGTTACTAATAATTTCAGTAATTGCAATAAAATGTTATTGTTAAGTATATTGTAGCACTTATTCGTAGTTATAAATGATTTTTTATAATACTGCATAAATGCTATAAATAAGTTTTATGTAACATTCTTAACTTGTTATAGTTTAATTTTCTGTAACATTCTCAAAATGCTATAAATAAGTTTTCTATAACATTGCTAACCTGTCACAATTTAGTTTTTTTATAACATTCTCAAAATGTTACAAAAGAGTTTTTAATAACATGTTAAAAGTGCTACCAAAGTATCACTCATTACATTTTGTAAATGTTACAAAATTATTTTTCATAACATTTTGAAAGTACTATCAATGTATATGTTATAGCATATATAAAAACTGTTACAATTATTATTTTAATAATACAAATTAATTATAAACAATGATATACTAATTTTTCAAAGAACATTTCATCGATGGTGAACCTCCATATACAAAAAGTTTGCATATATGCCTAATAAATAGGCATCCAACATCCTTTACATCCATAAAATCTAATATGCTTCATATATCATATCCTATTTTGTAACATATAAAACCTTCATATACAAAAAGCTTCATATATGCCTAACAAGTATGCAACAATCATTTTTACATTATAATACCTAGATGATTGGAAAATTAACTATGAACAATAGTTAATACTTTCCAATCATTCAAAAAATTCTAACAACAAAAAAACCATCATGCATACCGTCTTCCATTCCCAATTGTACTTTACCAAAAAAATACTCTTAAAATTTCAAAACCTAAAAAACCATTAATACAAAAAACATCCTCAATTCCCATGTATATTCTCAAAGATGACAACACATAGATATTGTAAATTCAAGAAAAGATTAAGACAAAAGCACCCCAAAATTTTACTCACTTGAGTGAACCTCGGAATCACCATCCATAAACTGTTGGCCATAAAACATAGGGGGCTGCACTTTTTCAGCATATTTCCTGAAAAAAATAATTCTGGAAACTATAAATACCACTTTAAGAAAGGGATGTTAATGTTAAAACATAGAGTACTACAGGAATGTAATTAAAGTTACTGATCATGTTTGCATGCATTTGGTATTTACTATTTGTATTTCCCATTTTATGGCTTGTAATAATTAATAGAAGTCTATAAAATCCTCTACTATGAAAAAAAAAAAAAGTGATCATCTTATTTTTGTTTATTTGTTATCGTATTGAGCTTGAAATTGAATTAATTCATTCAGATTATTCTAAAACATGCTAAACTTGTTATTATTAATGTAATACATGGTAGATTCATTATGCTTCCAAAGTGGCTCTATGTGTGATAATATTGTAATTTTGTGATATGTCTTCTTTGATAGAATTTGAGCTCCTTACCCAATAAGGCACTGTTGAATAGGAGGATTACCCCCTCTTGTAACCCAGTAGGCTTAAGCATGCCTAGTCGATGTGGGTCTCCAACACTCCCCCTCACGGTCAAGCCCATATGTTAGGTTATGCTTGTTGATGGAGGTAGTTGCTGGCTCTAACTCCTCACCCGCTAGTCAAGCACTCAGCTCAACTGGGCCTAGCTCTGATACCATGATAGAATTTGAGGTGGGCCTAACTCCTCATCCAATAAGGCCTTGTTGAATGGGAGGATTACCCTCTCTTATAACCTAGTGGGCTTGAGAGTGCCTAGTCGGTATGAGACTCCAACATTCTTGTATGCGTTTCTCATGCATTTCATTAATCCGATTCCGTTTCGACGATCTGTGTTGTGTCAAAGTTCAGGTAGAACAATGCAATCTGGTTTAATTTCATCCTACGCAGTACATGCATCAGTGTGTTAACATGTTTTCCAATAGTGTAACCATTTCATTTGTTACACCAAATTGCATAGGCAATTTAATTGAAAACAATGAGAATGTAATGAAACATGTCATAAGTTCAAATTAACTTGATTTTTACTTAATTAACTTGGATTAAATTAACCTAATTTGCAGACTTGATTAATACGTAGTCACTACAATGAATAAAACAATATAATCTCTTGGATTCTCATCTTGGGTATAGATATAGTCGGTATGTAGATTCTCATCCTAGGTATCTATATAGTCATATGAGCAATGCAGGTTCTTCTCATCAAGCACATTTCCTCTGAAACTCCTTCACAATTGATATGCTCCGCATTGGTATCCTACCAAAATCCCAAAACTATAAATAAATCAACATGATAAATATTAGTATTCCATAAACATTAAAAAAAACGACCAACCAATTGTGTTTTTGTTGGAGCATCATCAGGAAAGGTCAGTTCTAAAGGGGTAGCATACGTTAGGGTTGAGAAGACTACGAAGAGAAGTATCATGAAAAGGGTGGCAACCTTAACTTTAGCCATCTTTTTGCTTTAGGGTGAATTAAGAGTGTTTTGAGATCAAAGCAAAAAGAATTTTGAGGTGAGCGTGGGAACACTAAATTAGGATAATATATAGTTGAGAAAGAACAAAAGAATAGGATAGATTCAAGGTAAACCCATGAACTAAAACTGAAAATACTTTGGGTGGCTTCTAATTAACACAAGGCAGAGCCAGAAAATGTATTCTAGGAGACCAAAATATAATTCTATATGAATGAAAGGGCCAAAGCATTAGGAATTACATGTATGGGGACCAAACTGTTAAGTTAAGAACTAAGGGAGGCCAAAGAGAAATAATAAAATTTATCTTTATATTTTTTTTTTTCACATGATTGGGTTCTACAAGTAATCAATTATTCGCATCGCAATAAAGTAAAGATGAAAAGAAAAAGAATAAAAGTACGGAATGATAATTAATAAGCTTTTATATCGATTAAAAAACATTAACATCAAAAAAAGTTTGAAGTTCAATAGTAATTTAATTAAATGAAATAATAAAACAAAAGTAAACACACTTTTAGACTTATAATACCAATACCATTCATCTTATGCAATCATTTTTTTATTTAAATAAGGGATATATTGTTAAAATTATCAATTAAAATTTGAGTGTAAAATACGGTTCTTTTTGTTTTTCCTATCTATTCATTGTGAATATAACTTTTAAATGTTATTATTAAATGCATTTTCAACCTCAACTCAAAAATATATAATGACATTTAAGTTAAGAACTTGTAAAATATTAAAGAATCTGTTATGCCAAAAAAAGTAGGGCTGACACAGAGCCCAGTCAGCATAAGCGATCGGAGCTTAGGTAAATCCTACAGCCATCCAAGTGCAGCCACGTCGCGTGATGACGTGAACGGCATGCTCCTGCCAGTGCAGTAGGTGTGCACCAGACTAACGAAAGGCTGGAGAAGGTCCATGTGTCCAATCCCTGCACGCATCTCGTAAATCACTCAAGCAGGTGGGCAACGGGACATAAGGAAGGATTTTCACGGCAATTTGACCCACTCACAGATTTAGTAATCATTACCTCAACTCATCCCACTATAAATAGAGAGTTCCTCTCCCATTTGTGGGATTAGCTAAATTCTCTTTGGAATTGCATACATACATTCTCTCTCTCTCTTGTAATCACTTGTAAATCAGCTCGCTGAACACGACCTGATCTCATATATTAATACAATACCAGTGGACATAGGAATTGCTTGCTTGAGCATCCGAACCACTTTAAACACTGTTCTCTATCTCTTTATCATTCTCTATTCGTTCCCATTCACGTGTGTCCTCTAGATCAGCTCAGCATTTCACACGTGTGTTTAGTTGGTGTCAAAATCCAGCATCAACAGTTTGGCACTAGAAGGAAGGCTTGATTTAGTGCTTGTTCTTCATCAGGAGAATCTCTAACTAATCGGTCCCACAACAGCAAATGGCTCGTCGATTCGAATCTGAGAAAACCAATCATGGTGATGAGGAGATCCCCCAGGAAAAGGAGGACACTTCTCCCGAGGTGCCCTCAGTCGTACAAAATACCGTTGGGGATATCCCTTCAAGCTCACGGCTTGACCCAGTCATCGTGAGCTACCTGGAGAGGTTCAATAATACTCTCTAAACGGTCAGCCAAAGGCTGGACTGGTTGGATCGGGTCATGTCACCCGAATCAAATGAGGCGATGCAACCGCCAAAAATGCCTGCAGGTCACGCGAAAGCACGGAAAAGGGCAAAAGCCCATGTCATGCGCACTGTAACGCATGAAAGAAAGAGAAAGCAAGTGGTACATGGCGGACCTAGAGGCTCCGAGGGGCTGACTAACACCGATCGCGCCCCAAGTAGAATACCCGTGGCGTCAAGGCTCGGTGACATGTCGCAGTCTGAGCCGTCCCGTGCCATGTCGCGTGAGTACTCCTACAAAAGTGCAAGGCGGGGAGATTCCCATTATCGCCAGAATGATGAGTCTGATCGTCATCGTGCGGGAAGTTCCCACACTCCGTGAATCGATTCGTACCACCACAGAGGTCGTGAAGGTTCCCAAACCATACAGTGCCATCACATGACTCTAGCCAATATGTGTCGAGATTGGCCGGAACTACCGATAGAGGCGAGGAGGAATCCGACCTACAGTCATTCCTCAACCGTAACCAAGAGGGTTGAACCCATGTTGCGGAAAATGATCCATGGGTAGCTCCGCTACCTTAGATTGAGGAGCTAGAGCAAGCTCTATATCAGTTAAAGGCTCAGCAAAATGAGCGAGGGTAGGTCACAGAGGCGTCTCTCTTTTCTCAAGCGATACTAGCCTCCCCTCTCCCATCAAGATTCAGAATGCCTGACATGCGGGCGTTCGATGGGAATTCTGATCTGCAGGATCACCTGTACGAATTCAATGACCTGATGGAACTTTACCAAGTTTCTGACTTGGAAAAATGTCGTTGCTTGATAGTAACTCTAACTTCACATGCCAAGCGATGGTTCTGGTTGCTTCCAGCGAGATCGATCAGCTCGTGGAATCAGATGAGCTTGACATTCCTAAGACACTTCCAAGCGAACAGGAAGTTATCAATGCCTTTGAGTTACCTAAGCAACATAAGGTAAGAGAGGGACGAGTCCCTCCAATCTTACATTGACAGATTCCACAAGGAGCTCCATAAAGTAGCTCACACTCCCGAAGAGTTCGTTCAGATTCTCATCATCGTGGGAGTTCGTCCATAGATAGATCTGTGGAAAGAGCTATAATCAGAGGACGATGTTTCCCTCACCTGCTTCTACAACCTTACGGAGAAATACCTTCGCATTGAGAACTCCGTGGTGGCGCTCCACCGCCACGACCCCAACTCTCCAGGCGATGCACTTGGTCAGGGGGGAAATAGGAGGACTAATCACAGATGGGCTAATGACGATCAGTGCTAAGGAAAGAAACCGCGATTTGAGCCCAAGAAGTCTTATGCTCCAGTTCCTCGTTGCGATCGCGACAAGAATCAATATACCTCTTTGAATGTGTTTGTCTCGGCCATTCTCGACAAGTCGGAAGAGGTCGACCTGCTCGGGGAGCCTGAGCCCATGAAAGGCCCCCCTTCATCCAGAAACAATAAAAAATATTGTCGCTATCATCAGGACAATGGGCATCACACCAACGAGTGCCAAGCTCTCAAGCAGGAAATCGAAGACCTTATCACGCAAGGGCATTTCAAAGAGTATGTTGATAACTCTGCTCCCGTGAGGGAGAAAAATCGAGAGGAACCGGGTAAGAAGCGTTATGATCGCAAGGGTATCTGCAGCGTATGAGTAATCTTTGCAAGACCGTACCTCGTAGGGAATTCGCGAGGTGCCCAGGAAAGATATGCTCGCGCAACCCATCACGACCCCATCAACGGGATGAACATGACGCAACAACCACCAAAGGTCCACAGAGAGGAGGGAATCACCTTCTTCGAAAAAGACGCAGTCTGATTGCATCATCCCCATGATGATGCTCTCGTTATCATGCCCCAAATAGGGCACTTTGACGTCCACAGAATATTGGTGGACACGGAAGCACTGTGAACATCCTGTTCCAACCAGCTTTCGAAAGAATGAATTTGGATGAGGCCGACTTGAAGCTCGCCTCTATCCCTATATATGGTTTTATAGGGGATCACTTGATCCCCAAAGGAACAATCTCGCTTCTAGTCACGCTGGGTGACTCTGATGAGGTGACTAAGATAACTGAATTCTTAATAGTGGACTGCCCATCAGCTTTCAATGGCATCCTAGGGCAAACTCTACTAAGGAACTTCAAAGCAGTCACTTCGATCTACCATCTCAAGATGAAGTTCCCTACCCCGACGGGGATAGGGGAAGTAAGCGGATCTCAACGTGCATCCCGCGACTGCTATGTGAGGGTAGTGTAGATGGCATGCAAGGGGAAAGGCATCTCGCGTGGCATTCCCAAACAGGCAATGGTGATCAATCAGATCGAACCACAACCGCGCCCAGCCGAGGATAACATGGATCCTCGTATCTAGGAATGCCCTTCTAGTGGGCCAGTGGAGGACTTATTTAAAGTGTTAGTCAACCAGAGCGAGCTGAGCAGAGAGTTGAGGATTGGAAGCAATCTCGACCCCCAGTCGCCAACGACCTAACCAGCTTCCTCAGAGAAAATATTGATGTGTTCGCATGAACACATGCCGACATGATCGGGATTAGGCCGAATGTCATTTGCCATGCCCTGAACATCGATAGTGAAGCCAGTCTGCCAGAAGAGAAGAGCGATGGATCCGGAACGATATGCTGCCTTGAAAATCGAGGTAGATAATCTCCTTCAGAATGGGTACATTCGGTAAGCACTCTATCCGAGCTGGGTTGCCAACCCAGTTCTAGTAAAGAAGCCCCATGGCAAGTGGCGGACCTATGTTGACTTCACAGACCTCAACAAAGCATGCCCAAAAGATAGTTTTCCCCTACCAAGGATCGACCAGCTTGTGGGTGCCACCTCTGGGCACGAGCTGCTAAGTTTTATGGACGCATACTCGGGATACAATCAAATTCTGATGTATACACTGGACGAAGAGCATACCTCCTTTGTTACAAATCAGGGGCTATATTGCTACAGAGTTATGCCTTTCGGCCTAAAGAATGTTAGCGCAACTTACCAGAGGTTGGTTAACTGGATGTTTTCCGAGCAGATTGGGAAGTCTATGTTGATGACATGCTAGTCAAGCCGCATGTCATTTCAGATCACATAGCGTATCTCACTGAGATGTTCGACATCCTCCGGAAGTACAGAATGAAGCTCAACCCCCTTAAATGTTCCTTCAAAGTTTCCTCGAGAAAATTTTTGGGGTATATGGTTAACCAGAGGGGAATAGAGATTAACCCCGAAAAAATCCAAGCTCTCCTCGATATGAAGAGCCCGACCAACAAAAAGCAGGTTCAGAGCCTCAATGGGCGAATAGCTTCACTAAGTTGCTTCATATCGAGGGCAACAGATTGTTGCTTGCCATTCTTCAACATACTCAAGGCCAATAAGAAGTTCGAGTGGACTCCCGAGTGCAAACAGGCATTCCAAAGC
Source organism: Pistacia vera (assembly GCF_008641045.1). Classification (NCBI taxonomy): domain Eukaryota; kingdom Viridiplantae; phylum Streptophyta; class Magnoliopsida; order Sapindales; family Anacardiaceae; genus Pistacia; species Pistacia vera. Next base: position 248,571 of record NW_022196026.1, on the reverse strand, counting down.
ATTAAAGAGCACCTCAGAAAGCCACTTCTTCTGTCCAAGCCTCTCCCGCAAGAAATTCTCCTTCTGTATTTGTCTATCTCTCAGTATGCAGTCAGTGCAGCATTAGTTCAGGAAGAGAACAGGGTTCAATGGCCAGTATATTACATGAGCAAGCATCTGTTGGATGTCAAAATACAGTATCCAGAAATGGAGTGATTAGCATATGCCCTGTTGATTGCTTCCCAAAAATTGTGACCTTACTTCCACACCCATACAATTCATGCAATGACCAATTACCTGCTCAGGCAAGTCCTCCAGAAGCCGGAGTTGCAAGTAAATTACTCAAGTGGGCCATGGAACTAAGTCAGTTCGATCTGCAGTACAGACCAAAAGCAACCATCAAGGGGTAGGCTGTTGCCGATTTCATTTTAGAATTCTCATAACATCCGATTAAGGAATTCGAGCAACAAGCCAACGAAGTCAATCAAGAAACTATTCAGAATCTGTCGACCTGGAGCCTATACGCCGATGGATCATTGAATAGGAAGAGGGTCGGAGCAGGTCTTCTTCTCTTAAGTCCAGAGGGGACTCACATTCATAGCATCCTCCGGTTCAGGTTCAAAGCAACCAACAATGAGGCTGAGTATGAAGCTCTGCTCGCTAGGGTTATGGTTAGCCAGAGAAATGGGATCAACCGCGATCAACATCCATAGTGAATTGATGCTGGTTGTCAACCAGATTTTGGGGGAGTATCAAGCCAAGGAAGAAAATATGATCAGCTATCTGAAGAAAGCTAAGGTCTCGCTCGAGCCATTCAAGCACTACACGATCACACAGATTCCTATAGATCCCAATTCTGTGGCAGATGCTTTGGCAAAGATAGCCTTGTCACTGGACTCAGATGCACCAAAAAGTATTCTTGTTTGGTTCATAAAGGCCCCCAGTGTCAGCTCGACCGAACAGGCCGTGAATATGGTAGAATCAGTTTCCTAGATGACTCCGATCATTCTGTATATCCGAGATGGGACTTTGCCCAACGACAAAGTCAAAGCAAAGACCCTGTGAACAAGAGTTGCTCGTTACACTCTAATAGAAGACCAGCTGGTTTAGCGCCCCTCTTCTCTGATGTATAACCGATGAAGAAGCAGACTATATCATGAGGGAGATACATGAAGGAATCTGTGACAATCACATGGCTGCATGATCTCTCGCTAACAAAGTTATTCGTCCAGGGTATTACTGGCCCCTGATTAAAGAGGATGCCTACAACTTTGTCAAGAAGTGTGACAAATGTCAGTAGTTCATGAACATACTGCAAGCTCCTTCCCACCAATTGCTAACCATGACCAGCCCTTGGCCATGCTCCATGTGGGGAATCGATCTCATTGATCTCATGTCAGTTGGTAAAGGGGAGTCAAGTATGTGGTGGTCGTGGTAGACTACTTCACCAAGTTGGTCGAAGCAGAGCCATTAGCCGCGATCACTACCAGAAAGCTCAAAGACTTCGTCTTCAAGAATATTGTGTGCTGCTATGGGATTCCTTATACCCTCATATCTGACAATGGGAAACAGTTCGATAACGAGGAGTTCAACCAGTTTTGCGACAAGTTGGGTATCCATAAAAAATTTGCCTCAGTCGCAAGACCGCAAGCAAATAGTCAAGTTGAAGCTATCAACAAAACCATCAAGCACACTCTAAAGGCTAAACTTGGTGCAGCCAAGGGGAATTGGGCCGACGACCTTCCTGAAGTCTTGTGGGCATACAGGACAACCCCAAGAACCTCTACCTTAGAAACCCCCTTTTCACTAGCATATGGATGCGAAGCAATGATCCCTGTGGAGGTAGGGACCGGTTCACTTCGAAGGGACTTGTTCAACGAAGCAGACAATGAAGCGCTCATGCAAGCAAGTCTAGATCTAGTTGAAGAACATCGCAGTAAAGCTCAGCTAAGAATAGTAGCCTATCAGCAACGCGTGAAAAGGTTCTTCGACTCTAAGGTCAGGAGAAGAGACTTCTGGGTCGGCGACCTCGTTTTGAAGGAAGTCCTTCTCGGTACTAGAGAACCAAATGCGGGAGTTTTGGGACCGAATTGGGAGGACCCATACTGCATCGCCAAAGTGATAAGACCGGGGACTTATCATCTCAAAAGGCTAAATGGTTCCGAGGTACCGCGAGCTTGGAATGCTGAACATCTCCGACCATATTATCAGTAATTCTAAACTCAATTTTTCCTTGTAAAGATTTTATTTTTCGTAATCTTTCTAAATAGACAGTGCATAATTCTATTCTTTTGTAATCATTTTTCCATGTGTATAATTCTATTCGCATATACTTGTACCAATGTTATTATAAACAATTAGAATGCTATCTCATGTATAACATAGGGTACAAAATTGTAAGTGCCCATAAAAGATTAAGGAAGTCATGTATTTATTCATTAATGGAAGGGAAAGTACATAAGCAAAAAGGGAAAAGACTACAAAAGGAGATCATTGATCCTCATCCCCAGGCCCCAGATGGGCGATCTCAGCATCCCCAGGCTGGTCGCCGACCACTTGTTTGGGTGCAAGCTCTTTCGGGATGTACTCTGGATGCTCCTCTTCCAGGTCGAGTCCCTGAGCCGCTTCCTCATCCTCGGCCCACGCCATGGAAGCAAGTTCATCTCAGTACTCATTGAGGAGGTCAGACAAATCCACCGTAGGGTTCTTCAGCCGAAGGGCGAAGATGGACTGAATCGTCCATTCTGTAGCCCTCCTCTCAATCTCTGCCTCTTGCTGTTGCATCTCCGCAATTAGCGAAGTGATGCGACCTCGAGAGAAGTGGAACTCGGCCTCAAGCGCCCCTCGCTGCTTCTCAGTAGTCTCCCAAAGCTCACCCCTTTCCCGTTCTGCTTGTAAGGCCCGCTCAAAGGTCGCTTGCAGCACCTGGTCTTTCTGGCCAACCTCCTTGGTGAGTCTAGCCACCGTCCTCTAGAGCTCCTTCACTTCCTCACTACGCTTCTCCAGCTCGGCCTTCTGAAATTCCATCATTCGAAGTGCAGCATCCTTTTTGGACAAATGCTGATTCGCCTGAAAGATGGACGAGTCTCTGTCTGCTTGCGCGGCCTTTAGTTCCTACTTAAGCTGCTCATTCTCTTCCCTCAGCCCGACCAGTCCCTCAGCAGCCCCCAACTGAACCTTCTACACGGATAGGTGCATGGAGAGCGAGGTCTGCATAGCGAAGAGAATAAAGAGTTAGTCCTTTTGACTAAAAAAGCAAATATAGGTCTTCGCCGAGGACAGCTCGTTTACCTGGCTCAGGTGCGCCAAGAACTTGATGCGTCGTAATTACAACATGCAATATATAGCAAGTGCACTAGTCGCAAAAAGTAATGAAGTGATGAGTAAGTATCATTCCCACGAGGATAGTGTTACTAAGTACCGATTTTTCTAGTTTAAGTCCTAATTGAAACAACAATAAATTGGATTAATGGAAGATTAACAAACTAAATACAAATGCAAAACCCAACAACTTAACTAATTAAACAATGCTAAAAAAAAAAATGCTAGGGTGTTGATTTCACCTAGATACGCTAACCCAAATCATAGAATCTATTACACAAGTTCTAATTCCTTGATTGAAAATCGAATTCCCTAAGTTGTAAAACATACCTTCTCAGGCTACATTTCCCTACTTATCCCTATTAAGCTTCCGCACCCAACAAAATGAAGATTAATAGTTCAAAGTCTTTTAAGCTTTATGGAATTCTATCTAGATTTCATAGATCGCTAAACCTATCTCTAGCGTTTGCTTAATCTACGGTATTTATCCCAAGAGGCACAACAACAAATCACTTCTCAGTCTCATTGTGAACAACACACATTTGAATGGTGATCAAACATCAAAAAGTCATTAAGCAAAGAGATAAACATTGAATCATGAAATTAAAACTCAAAGTAAATCAATTCATATAAATTTGAATCATTGTATCAAGGTTACATCAAACCCTAGCTAAACAACTCAGTTCATACTCAAAAATGAAATAAAATAACAAAAACAAACTGAATCAAGATTCATCGTTGAAAAACAAGCAAAAGGTGGAGAAATCTTCTCTAATTTGAAGCCCAAATCTTCAATAATCTTCCCCTTCCATGAGCTTTCTCCCAAATGACGAACCAAGACCCTTTTTCTTTCCTTTTCATCCTAATTTATACCTCTCTCACTTAAGGACAAAGCCCTAGCAAGCCAAAATGCGTCGTTTTATTTTTACAGCTGATGCAGGTTTCGGCGCGGCGAAGCTTTTTCCTTGCCGCAGTGAGGACTTTCAGGCAACATTTGAGCATGAAAGAGTCTGAATCTGAAAAGTATTAAACATATTAATTGTATCCCTTTAAATTATTTTTCTACTCATTCAAGAATCAGCACAATCCGAGGTCTACAGCTCAAGTTATGGCAGAAATACTAAAGCACGTCCAAAGATGTTTTTTCTTCAGTTCCCAGCGTACTTTTCACGACTTCAAGCCAAGTTTTCACCCTTGTCCAGTCCGAATTAGGGAAAACCCAAAACATGAAAGTTGTAGCTCTTCTTCTTAGCTTTCCAAAGCTTTTACATTCAGGTCATTCTGAGTTTTCAAGCTCAAGTTACACAATTTAAGCTCAAAACTGTCATTTATGATCAAAATCATCGATTTGGCCTGCAAAGACAAATTAATAGAATTAGGCAACAATTATGCCCAAATTGTATGAAAAATATCCTAAACCCTATCAAAATTCAATGAAAAATCATAGTGTAAAATATGATTATCAAATACCCGCAAACTTAAGATTTGCTCGTCCTTGAGCAAAAAGGAATAAAAACTCAAAGAAAGAAAAGCAACAAACAACCAAAAACACAAAACAACAAAACTGAAAATGAACAAACAAAAATTAGACTCAAACTCAACACAAGAATTGCCTAGAATTTATACAAGTCTCTAAGGTTGTTGAAAAATTATTACTAGAAAATGTTCAGCACTCCAAGAAATTATAAGTTGCATCGACTATCTTTCTCTATTGGTCCCCCGAGTAGGTGATCCCCACTTCAGTCCACATTCCGACTTCCTGGATTATTTTATGCAGGAATGCAAAGTTTATCAAATGGTGGCAGACTCCATAAGCCTAAGTATGGAACTACTCTACACTAATGTAGACTAGACATCGCTAAGAATCAAAAGGTCTTTGCAAGCTTGTAACGTTAGGCTCGAGTAGTGGGCTCCAAGGAAAAGGATAGGATAAACAAAGTAAGAGAACTCAGTTTTCCTCATGCAAACATTAAGAGCTACATCAATCTCCGCGTTCTTTCTCAACCACCAATCAAAGTGTCAACCATTTTACAACCCTCAAACTTATGCATTTCTTATTTTTGATTTTGAATTGAACTAAAGAACTTTTTTTTTTTCCTTCTTCTTCTTCTTTTTTTTTTTTTTTTTTTATTACAAATATTTAATACCCATTGAGGTCTATCGCCCCTTCTTCCTACCCTTTTTGCAACCCCCAAACTTAAAATTTTGGTCCATCACTTATTCACACACATCTTAAAGCTCTTTTGTGTCATACATTATGTCCATAATTCTCCTAAAGCATATGATAAAGTGTTTAGGGTATAAGGATTGGACAATTTTTGGTTTGCAAGAAAAATAAGGCAATGATAATCTCAGAAGGCTCAAATAGGTGACTAGGGAAAGATTCATTCATGGGTCGGCTAGAAATGCTCAAACGTTCCGAAAAATGCCTAAATCATTTCCTCAACAATGTCTAATCCTAGAATTTCGCCTCAAGCACTTCTCTACTAGGTTCTAGAGTCCACCAACATTATCAAACTTCACCTAACCACATAAAATGAATCTAAGCATGCCGAAATAAATGAAAATGGTGGCTGAACCACTCAACAAACCTCAAGCTAAATTCAGTCAACCAACATAAACTTGAAGCAATACTTAACATTTTTCAACAATAAAATCCCAACAATCCTATTCTCATCATAGACTTATGTCATTCATCAAAGGCACAACAAAACAAAACATAAAAACACTAAATACAAATCAAAATTTTGAAATTTTCCTACCCCCAAACTAAAGATGACATTGTCCCCAATGTCACATTATGCACAATTTAGGAATAGAAAAACAGAATTAAAGGTTATGAGATACTCCCCTGATTAATCCATAAAGGCCGATTTTTGTGCAAAATCTTGGCATCCATTCCTTGGCTTCCTCATCATCATCATCATCATCCGTCAAACAAATGAAAGTCTATGGTGCCAAATGTGTTAGATACCCTCACCGATTAATATGAAAGAATTACATCCTGATCTCAACCTTATTGAACTAAACCTAAAATCTAAACAAAAACAAATAAAGAGCTAAAAACCAGGAAATCAACATCCATTCCTACCTACAAAACATGAAGAAATAAAAGCAAAAACTAAAAAGAAAAGTGCTTCAGGCTTCAATTTTCTTCTACTTCTTCCTCTTCACACAACTCCCAAATTTGCTAAAAGCACTTCAACACAACAACCCAACTTCCTCAACACCAAATTAAATCAAAATCAACAATTTCTACACTCCACAATCAATTCAATCCTCAAATTCTCAATCAACATCCACAATCAATAAATTCAAGCAATTTTTCAACAAAAACAAATCCACAATTGAAAGTGAACAAATAAATTGCACAAAAACTCTTAACCTTACCAAGCCCAAGCTTTCCAACCTTCAATTGCTCCAATTTCATTAAAAATCACAAACAAAGCTCCAAATTTTCAAAACCTAGGGGTTGCCAAAAATTTCTTCAAAATGGGTTAAACCGGGGCAATTGAAGGGTGCATGATTTTTTAAAGAGGTAAGGGAGTGGAATGGTGCTAGAATTTTTTAGGGAAAAAGGTGAGAAATTGAAGAAGAGAAAATGAAATTCTTCGGAGGCTAGGGTTTGAAATCACAAAAATGGAGAGAATGAAGGTGGGTTAAAAAAAAAAAAAAAATCTCAGGTTTCGCCGCAGCGAAGTTCTTCGTTCAACATAAATTAAAACCCAGGTTTCACCGCGGCGAAGACAAATTCTTCGCCGAGGCGAAAAAATACAGAAGCTGTATCATTTTTTCAAGTTACTTCGCCCCGGCGAAGAACAATCTTCGCCGCGGCGAAGTCTGGGAGTTTTCAACTTCATTTTCATACGACGTGCATTGCCACGGTGAAGACTCGCGTGGCCTTTACTTCCTGCTTAAGCCGCGCATTCTCTTCCCTCAGCTCGACCAGTCCCTCAGCAGCCCCCAGCTGAACCTTCTACAGGGATAGGTGCATGGAGAGCAAGATCTGCATAGCGAAGAGAATAAAGAGCTAGTTCTTTCTACTAAAACAGCAAATATAAGTCTTCGCCGAGGACAGCTCGTTTACCTAGCTCAGGTGCTGGAAGGACGTGGACAATAGGTCCACGGGGTTGGAGGCCATGAACTGTTTGAATGCCTCTACGAGCCCGCATTCCAGCAAAGTAAAGACTACCAGCTGCAGATGATCCGATAGCTGAGCCATTGACTCCAGCACGGGTGTGTCTGTGCCCACAGCAGGTAGAGTTCCCTCCGCTAGCTCTTTGCCCGGCCCTCTCCCGAGGACTACAGCCTCCATTTGCCTTGTGTGTGGACCCCTAGGGGCAATAGAGATGCCGGTCATGCCATAGGTGGCCCTCCCAAGCGGAACGCTTGGTAAGGCTACAACCTCTCAGGCTGCATGCCCAGGCCCTCCATTTCGGACTTCGACTCCTCGGTTTGAATTTGCCTCCTTTTCTTGGGTTGTTGGGCCATCGTTTTCTGCTTCAAGCGAGCAACATGAGGCTGCGGAGCGCCCATAGGTCCAACCGAAGCACCCGCTGGTGTCCCTCTGATAGGGGGACCGTTGGGAGTCAATCCAACTGGTCCGGTGGCACCAAATCGGGGAACGGAAAATTGTCTTGGTCGCGGTGACCTGGGCACCTTTGGAGGCATGGTTGTTGCATCTGAACATCATTAGCAAAACAGTTCGCCGCATGCAGAATCTAAAAAATAAGCTAAGGTTATGAAGCTTACTCGATGTGGTCTCTAGGGTCGCTTCGGAGTTGAAGAAACCGTACTTCTGTAAATTTGTGGTTATCACGAGCAATCCTGCATCGCGACGCTCTTTGGGCAGAAGGGCGAAGGCAATGATACTATCCGAATCCTCGAGGAGCGTTAACCTAGTCGTGTTGTTAACTGCAAATAAATAAAGAGCTCATTAGCGAAGAACAAAAGAGTTTGTAAACTCAAAAGAAATGAGAACCTACTCGGCTCTTGAAAATGGCAAATGCCATTATGACGAAAGAAAAAGAATTTCATCTCAGATGCTCCTACGTTGCTCAGGTAACTATGTATTCCCGCTTCAATGGTAGGTCGCTTGGAAAGATAATAGGAATCCTTGTCCTTAGTCTTTTTCAGAATGTACGAGCAACCGAGCTCTAGCGCGGTTAGCTCTCCCAATCCGTTTTCGCCGCATGCAATGTACGTAGCCACGGCTATCATGTACGCATTCGACGTGAGCTACAATGGTGCGATCCCTAAATGATCGAGGATCAACCAAAGAAAATGGTGGAAGGTGATCAATTCTCCACTCTTGAATATGTTCTTGGAGATCGCAGCCATCCCTCGTGGCGGACTCCAGCTGTGTGTATCTTATCTCGGAAGACCTCCACGCTGAGAGCATATTGGTCTACCACCTTCTGAATCTCCTCAGCAATAATCACCAACAGGATCTCTTGAGGGGGACCTGCAGAAGCATCCTACACAGGCGAACTAGTCCCCTCCTTAGGTTTGGTTGTTGGGGAGTCCATTCTTCTGCGGTCTGAAAATAAAAGCGACATTCAGGGAATCACTCAGGCCTCATACACTATTTTGTACGATGGCGTAGAGGAAAGAGTAAATACTTCCTCTCTTAAATCCTAGAAAAACCCCAACAGAATATTTTAAAGCCACCATCCATGGCTCAAACCCAAGGAGAATGTTTCATCTCCGATCAACTACAGGTAGACTATCATTGCTTGAAAACAAGAAATAATAAAAGTGGTAGAAGGAACGATCCTTACCTCTTGGAATGAGAAGATTAATCCTCCTGCTTCGAATATCAAGCACGCACCAGTCTGAAAGGCAAAGAACCAAGGCTCATGAAAATTTCTTGCGCTCTCTGAGAAGATGAATATTGTGACATTGCCTGAAGTGAACTTGGGGTTTTATAGTGAAAGAAATGGTGCTTTGGTTTCCCAAAGTCAAATGACATTTGGGCGGAAAATGCATCTCACTATTGATTGTGACCATGTGTCGCAGATCAGCGAAGAAGAGTGACCGTCATGCTTTGAGAAACCAAATCGTCGTTCCATTCCGTTGAAACACTCAAGCGACGACACGTTCTCCCTCCTCCACATTAAATGCGCCCACGTCCGCATTTAATACTCTGATAGGGAATGTCGTTTCAGCATGGCTAGCATTTAATGCGCATGGCTGGCACTTATTGCGCACAGGACACATCTGTCAGAACGAAAAGTATTTCATTAAATGTATCCGCTACAAAAGTGCAATGGATAACATCTGAAAAGGTCGTTATGAAGAAAACTCTTCGTCTTATAAGTCGCGAAGCGACTTGACTCTTTGATTTCAATGTATTTCAATTTTGAAGCAACATGACCCCTTGCCTTCGGCAAAGAATTCCGCCAAGTGTAGTCAGGTTGTGAGCCTCGGATGAAGATCAAAGTCATCGTCATGGCACTAAATATGGTCTAAGAATAGGTCATTGACCCTTTAAGTAAAGGCCATTTCAGGTCGCTTGCATGGAAATGTTTCCTCGACTTCTTTGCAACCAGGTCGGGTCGACTAGTATCCCTTCAAGCGCGTCAAGTCACGGTATAATATGTAGTTTCCAAGGTTCGATTCTCAAACCTTAAAAACTAGGGGACTTTTGTTATGCTTGAAAAAGTAGGACTGATGTAGAGCCTAGTCAGCATAAGCGGTCAGGGCTTAGGTAAATCCTGCAGCCATCCAGGCACAGCCACGTCGCGTGATGACATGAGCGGCATGCTCCTGCCAGTGCAGTGGGTGTACGCCAAACTAACGAAAGGTTGGAGAAGGTCCACGTGTCCAATCCCTGCACGCATTGTGTAAATCACTCGAGCATGTGAGCAACGGGACGTAAGGAAGGATTTACACGGCAGTCTGACCCACTCACAGATTTAGTAATCATTACCTCAACTCATCCCACTATAAATAAAGAGTTCCTCTCCCATTTGTGGGACTAGCTAAATTCTCTCTGGAATTGTATACATACATTCTCTCTCTCTCTCTCTTGTAATCACTTGTAAATCAGCTCGCTAAACGCGACCTGATCTCATATATTAATACAATACCAGTGGACGTGGGAATCGCTTGCTTGAGCATCCGAACCACTTTAAACATTGTTCTCCATCTCTTTATCATTCTCTATTCGTTCCCATTCACGTGTGTCCTCTGGGTCAACTCAGCATTTCACATGTGTGTTTAGTTAGTGTCAAAATCAAGCATCAACAGAATCGAATCTCATATGGAAGTATGCTTGAGTTTATAGCTAGGCATATCATATGCTTTATATTTAGTTCTTAACTTTGTTTTTGGTATTGTTGCTTTTTTAAGTTTAGTTTTGGTTTGGGTATCCAAGCAACTTCATATTCTGCAATCACTCCAAGTAACTTAATGTAAAAAAATTCCACCCCCTCTTTCCTATTTATGACCTTATAAATTCTCAGTCTCTCACGCAAACTCTATATCTTCTCCCTGTCTCTCTCCCTCGCGTAGACACTCAAGTAAGTAATCTCACAGACAGACCAATTTTTTCTTTTTTATTATTAAAACAAACATGGGTTGCAATGATTGATCGAAAGTGTTTTTAATGTTTTTTGGATTGCAGGTGAAGTAATTTAATCTTTACATAATGGATGGAAGTGTGACGGATGCTGTGATAAACCCTTCCCTATCCAGTGGAGAACGGTCTGTGCCCAGTGGAGAACGGACTGTGGTTTTAGTTGGGCGTACTGGCAATGGAAAAAGTTCCACCGGGAATAGCATTCTTGGAAAAAAGGCTTTTAAGTCCAAGGCTAGTTCATCTGGTGTTACTAAAACTACTGAATTGCAGAAAACTGAACTCAAAGATGGCCCGATCATTAATGTTATTGATTCTCCTGGTATGGTAACTTGGATTTGATTGTAAAATTTACAACTTTTATCTTGTATTTGAATTTTGTTCATCAAATAAACTAATGCGGTGAGTCATTGCAGGGGTCTTTGATTTGTCTGCTGACTCTGAATTTGTTGCGAAAGAAATCGTCAAATGTATTAAATTGGCCAAGGATGGTATCCATGCAATCCTTTTAGTTTTGTCAGTGAGAAACCGTTTTACGCAAGAAGAACACGATGCAGTACTTACCTTGCAGTCTTTGTTTGGAAGAAAAATTGTAAACTACATGATTGTAGTCTTCACCGGTGGGGACGAACTTGAAGAAAATGAGGAAACATTGGAAGAGTATTTGGGTCGCGAATGTCCAGATCCTTTAAAGGTTTCTTTTTTAACTTAAGTTTGATTTATTAGCCGTGTTGTTAACTTAAGAAAAATATTGTTTCCAAACTATTTTATTTGGTTAGCATATATATGCTAGGCTGAACATCTTTAAGCTTTACGATTCTTAAAATGTTCATTAATCCTGTAAAAAGGTTAATATAAGCTATTTTTCAAATTTATATTAACATTGTCTCAGGAAATTCTTGCTTTGTGTGAAAATCGGCGAGTGCTTTTTGATAACAAGGATGAAACCAAAAGAGCTAAACAAGTTGGAGAGCTTCTGTCCCTTGTTAACGGGTCATAGCGCAGAATGGTGGACAACCATACACAGATGAAATATTTGCTGAAGTGAAGGTGAGTTTGTTCACAATTTTTTTTTTTTTTTTTTTTTTGACTCATGCAATTCACATTACATATGTCATGAAATATCTTTATTTGACATACAGAAGGAGGCTATGAAACATCATGAACAACAAGTGGAGGTTGATTCCCTAAAGGGATATTCAAAGCGAGAAATTACAGAGCTGAAGGCAGAAATAGAAAAATCATATGAAGATCAACTCAAACGAATTAGTGAGATGGTAATCTTGTTGATCTATGTTCATTTCTTAATTTATCATGTGCATTTGCGGTCAGACATTCTAAGTTGTATAATTGCAAAATGGTAAAGATGCAATTGTGGCTTTTCCCCGTACTTATGGAGAACACCGCCCTTAGAAAGATTAAATTTCTTATGCACCTCGTAAGAGGCTTTAACTTACCATTTCATTGAATAAAACTCTTTTATAAAGCCATATTTTCACATATTCTGATTTAATGACTATAATTTTTCATAAAGGTTTTGTAGATACTCTTTTGCATTTTGACTTTCAATGAATTAAGAAGTAATAAGAGTACCTGCGGTAGTTTGTTCATATCGAATTGCACCTTTATTGTCAAGCATTTTTGTACTGTATTTCCTGTTTGATTACTATTATTTCCCCTTTCCGCTAGTCTAAAATTATAGCACGCCTTGGAATGATCTTGGTAATCAATGAGATCCTATGTAAACATATATTCTTATATGATTAACAATGGCTGTAGGATTTCAGAGGTCCTCCAACTGTATCAAATTTAGTGCCATTTTACTTGGGAATGGTCTCCAGTTGATAAATTTGGCAATGTTCTAGCTAATGTTTTATCTTTTTCATTCATCAATACTATCGAGCAGTATTTGTATTATATTGTTATTCTAGGGTTTAATGGTCCACGTTGATGTTTTTAATAGCTTGAGTTGAAGCTCACAGCGACAAATAGTAAGCTTGAAAAGGAATTGTTGGAGGAGCGAGTTGCCCGATTAAATTCAGAATTGAAAGCAAAAGACGCTGAAACAAAATCAAACGACGAAATTCGTAAGCTTAAAAAGGATCTTAAGAAAGCGAATAAGGAGATGGAGAGGCACCGAAATAAAGATGGCGGAGGGTGTGCTATTCTTTGAACAGTCTCAATCATTTGTGAGCACAGTATGTGCAGTCGCGTGAAGAACACCTAAGATTGTTTTATCTTTTCGCTGTTTTTCTTACCCTGATGTCAATATGTTCATACTGCAAATATAATATATTCATATATAACTCTTATCTTTTATTCTCTATCATGTAAATTTTCAGAATGCTAGCTTGAATTACAGTTGAAACTTATATTAATCTTATCCGTTCTATATATTGTTACAACAAAGCTACGGACACCGGCTTTTTTGCACCGAAAATGTGTACCGGCCTACGTGTCCCCCTGACTCATACTAGCAATCTAGACGCGTAATTAAACAATAAATATTTTTCTAGTGAACGGCCGTCCATCAAATATGGACGGCCGTTCACTGACATGAACTCCCGTCCATGTTATATGGACGGTGGTCCATTTACTTCGGACGGGTGTCCCCATTTAAAGGACGCCCGTCCATAAGTAAAATGCAATAAAATATTTTTATAAAAATTAGGGATGGCTGTTAATCCATTATAGATGGCCGTCCATTCATTTTGGACGGGCGCCTACAAATAAGGGACGCCCGTCCTTAACCCAAATATGAAAATAAAAAAAAATTAAAAAACTTTGAGGACGCCGGTCCACAAATTGTGGACGACCGTCCCTTACGTTTGGATGGCCGTCCGTAATAAATGGACGCCCGTCCATTATTTTTCACTTTAAAAAAAAAACTTTGGGGACGATCGTCCACTTGGTAAGGAATAGCCTAGTGAAGCTACCTCAAACACTGCACAACCTTTGTTCTCTTAGAGAGATACATATCACAAACTAGAGTCAATAGCAGAAAGGTTACAGAATACATCTCTTGAATGTATTGAGATTTATTCCTGTAAAAATGTTAAAAGTGTTACCTGATGATCTGCCCAAACTCTGCCATCTCTCGAAGATTATTATTTCAGACTGTAAGAGTCTTGTTTCCTTTCCAGGGAAAGAGATGCTTTCCCCGAAATTAACTGAGATCAGAATCTTGTCCTGTGAGAAACTGAAGGTTCTACCCAACTGCATCTACAAACTAACCTCCCTTCAAGAGTTAACAATAGAAGCTAAAATCAGTTTCTCTCATAATCCACATACCGTCCATCCATATATGTTAGGAGCGGCAAGAGGCGTTTGGCTTTAATAGAGAAGCTAAAATCAGTTTCTCTCATAATTCATAGCTCTTCATCTCGTCAAGAAGACAGCAAGAAAGCCCATTCAAATCCTTCAATAAAGGTACGCCAGTCTATTAATTTTAAAAACTACTTTTTCATGAATATTTTTTCATTTATAGAAACCAGTTATTTGTTGATTTTAGTATTTCAAAATTCAGTGGTTGCTTGGACAGAGCTAAAGTTTGGAAAGCAAGCTTCAAGAAATATAATCATCCTCAAACCTAAGTCCCTCCTTCCTTATTTGGCGGTTTTGGTGTTACAGAACTCTTTTGCTGTGGTTGTGGTTGTGGCTTAAACAAGTTGTGTTAGGTTTTCTTGCTTTCATTTTTCTGCATTAATGGTGATATAAGGAGGTGAGTGAGAGGAACGTGGCGGAAGAAGGAAATGTAATATTTTATCGTGATGTGCATTGTTAATGGACGGGCGTCCATTCATTACGGATGCCCGTCCAAACAAATTTTTTCTTTAGTTTTTAAAAACCAAAATAATGGATGGGCGTCCATTCCTTACGGACGCCCATCCTAAAGTAAGGGACGGCCGTCCACAATTCGTGGACGGGCGTTGATGTGCTGTCGTGGGCAACCAAGATTAAAACCTAAAAACATATGTAGTAGTGTGAGTAAGGATCGTTCCCACGAAGAGTGTCTAGCCGAGTTTTATGTTACGTGAACAAGGCTGCGCGGGGGAGGGGGGGGGGGGGGGGGGGGGGCGCTGTTTTGTTTTGAGTAAAACAGAAACACTTTCAGGAAAAACATTTCACGTTAAATTACCAGAATCAATCAAAATAACGAAACTCGGTCTAAGTCAACATCCACCATCGGAATCTTACAACTGATCATTGATGCAAATATAAATCAATTCATACCTTGAGTATTCACCGTTGGAACTATTTTCCTATTTCTCCTTAGTTGGAATCAATTAGGAAACAAGCGATCTAATTAATCTTACTACTAAACAACCCTAGATAAACGCTAAAGGTTTAATCTAGTGGCAGCCTTAAAGGCAAGAGAAATCGATGAAGCTGAACAACACAAACACAAGCGGTTGTATTTAATTTAGTTGAATGTTCTTCTTAAGATTTAATGATTCCTGACGCAGCAAATTATTAAACCCTAATTACTTCACAAGTTAGAGGGATCAAACAATTACGGATTTGATATCAAACTTAGCAGTAGATTGCAACAAATAATACGCTAGAGGCCTCCTAGTAATTAAATGAAATAATCATGAAAATAGGCATAGAAGAACATTCAATACTCAAAACATAAATTGAACACTAAAATAAAACAGATTAGATCTCAGAATTTATTGATTCCGAGGCCTCCGTTTCCTTCGACCAAGTTATAAAAGTTTTTAGCCGCTTATAGCCATAATCAAAACTCAAAAGAGAAAATTCCAGAAGAGAGAAAAGAGAGGCGTGTGTAATCCTAGTCTAATCTCTCTCCCCCTTTCCAAAATCCAATTCAAGTATTTGAATTCTCCTAAATCTCCTAAAAAAATATTCTATATCCTAAAATAACATTTATCCTAATCTAATTCTGATTAATTGAAAATAAAATAAAGTCCTAAAATAAAATAGGAAAGTGTTGTGTCCAGCTGTAACTTGCATGCAACATGTCTTTAAATCTTCCAATAATAAACTGCCTCTTTGACTTGCATGACAATGTAGAATGTTCCAGAACATCAGTAGTGCAGGTGCGTCAACTTCAAGCCCGATTAAAACCTTGATTCAGCGAGTATCTCTCCAAACTCAAAACATGAAAGTTGTAGATCTCTTTCTTAGTGTTCCACAGCATTCTGAATCCCCTCAATCGGAGCTTGGATGAGAGAGTTATGCCTAGATTACGAAGCAATGTCAAAACTATCTGAATTCACCTAATTAGTTCCGTTTTGCATTTAACGCTCCCATTTGCTTCCTAAATCAAAATAGAATAATAATCAGTACATTTTAGGCAACAAATAAGTATAAAAGACTAGACATTAAGGGGGGTAAATATGATATTTTGCATTATTATCAGGCGTCCCCAACATTTTTTTCTTTAAAGTGAAAAATAATGGACGGGCGTCCATTTATTATGAACGCCCGTCCAAACGTAAGGGATGGTCATCCACAATTTGTGGACGGGCGTCACCAAAGTTTTTTTTTATTTTCATATTTGGGTTAAGGACGGGCGTCCCTTATTTGTGGGCGCCCATCCAAAATGAATGGACGGCCGTCCATAACGGATTAACGGCCGTCCCTAATTTTTATAAAAATATTGTATTACATTTTACTTATGGACGGGCGTCCTTTAAATGGGGACGCCCGTCTATAGTAAATGGACCCCGTCCATATAATATGGACGAGAATCTATGTCAGTGAACAGTCATCCATATTTGATGAACGGTCGTTTACTAGAAAAATATTTATTATTTAATCACGTGTCTGGATTATTAGTGTGAGTCAGAAAGACACGTAGACTGATACATATTTTCGGTAAAAAAAAGCCGGTGTCCATAGTTTGGTTGATATTGTTATACAATAAAGTCAGACGTACAAAGTCTCTGACATGTACCATGTGGGCCACAGTACTAATCCCCAAAAATAGAAATAAAAAATTTCAAAACCAAAATTTCCCCAAAATTGGATAAATCTTATTCTGTCCCAACCCAAACCACCAAAATTTCTAATTCCCCTAATCAAATCTCTCTCTATCAAAATTCCAGCGGACCACCACCAGCTGCGTCGCCCAAACTGATATTTTTATCGACGATTTTTTTTTTTTTTTTTGGTTGAAGATTATGCTACTATTTTTACTATTTGTGGTGGTATTCAAAATAGATCTCAAAAGGTATATTTAATCTCATTTTCCTCTTTGATTTACAGTTATTGAGTTAATTTTTAATGGGTCTAATTTTTTTTTTTTTTTTTTTAATCTGACTTGAAGACATTAAATTCCTTTCTTTCTCCAGTTGCCATTGAGAACATTGACCTGCTTTGCCCTTAAGGCACTTGTTTTTATTAATATGCTTAAAGATGGACATTGAAAACAAAATGACAAGTTATCTACTTCTAATATTATCAGTAATTCTAGTCTGGTAGTAATTGTAAAATTGCTCTTTTCGTTACTTAGATTTAACTGACGATTGTTTTTCTTCTATTGCCCATGAATAGATGCAGAATCTTGAGTCTGTGAGAATTGTAGCAGTGAATCATCTTCTCCATTACTGTTTTCTTATTGCTGAGTGCTTTGAATATGTTGCTATTTTCTTATTAATTGCTTGTGTTTCGGAGGAAGAAACAATTCCAGGATTCGGATTTCTGTGTGATATATTCTCCCACTTGAACATGATAGTAACCATCCTGCTTGGTTGTTAATTTATATAAACTCTTACCTTTCTCTTGGGATTGTTTTATACTTGGTGAATTTTTTTTATTTTGTTGAGTGTATTGATAATGTGAAGCTTGCTAGTGGTTACAGCCTGCAGAATTTAACTTCCCCTCAGTACAGTTCGCCAAGCCCTCGGTATCAGATCATTGTGTTAACCTTAGGCTGTTTTGATCACCAATGACTCATGGAGGTAAGATGAATAAAAGGGAAAATATGGGGTTTTAATAATGCAATTTCCCAGTGATGTGATGTTAATTTGATAATCTAGTTGCTTTTGATTCAATAACTCATGAGTTAGCTATTTTATTCATCAAACTATAGTTAGAATGCCTACCATAAATAGTACACCAAATTTTTATCATTTTTTGTTAAGCAGAAGCTAAAATTAAAAGAGGAACTGGGTTTTCAACAGTTGAAACCAAGTTACTGTACTCTTTAATGAGAGATTTAAAGAATTTTATCTTCCATCCATCACAACATAAGATATTGTTAAAATTAAACAAAGATAATAATTCATAAATATTCTTCAATTATATATATAATATTCTATATAATATATATAATTATATATATATATATATATATATATAACATTAGCTCGAGTGATTTATGCATGTATCCACAATTGATGCCCCATCAAATAGAAACGGTTTGCACATGTATCCATAATTTATCTCTTCTCAAACACAAGTGATTTGCACATGAATAGACAATTTATCTCCCATCAAATACCATTATTACAGTAAACCAAAGTTGATGACCTTAATTATGAAAATTATTATCTAGGGTAAACTTTTTTAAAGTACACAAAAAAATAATAATTATAAAAATACAAATATAAAGGATAATTTGTGGAAAGGTCCCTTTAATTTTGAAAATGCACAGATAAAATCTAAACCAAATCAAATTTGAACATTTTATTGACCCACCAGTCATAGATATTGCATTAGAAGATTGATATATTATAGAAAATTCAAAATATTTATATCCCTCAGATAATTTGTTTGATGAGCAAGTTATATCAAATAAGGACATCACGTTTTTGCCCTTGGAAAATTCAGTGTGAGGCTTTCCAAGTAGAAGGAGTGTTTTAGGAGAATGTGGGATCTCAATCCTCTTTTGGATTGTCCTTACACTTAGATTCTCTATTTAGTTATGATTTTACTTCCTTATTTTGAGAATATCTCTAAGATAGTTTGTTTGGTGGGCAAGTTATTTATGTTATTTGATATGGCCAAATTCTAGGTTAGATCAAGTTGAAATTGTTGAAACTTTGAGTGAGTAGGAGACCAGGTTCCATTTACAAAATAACCTTGGAGATGGTACCATAAGCATTGAGTTTAATTGCCACGCTAGAGTCAAAGCATTTTTGAAGAATTGTTTCTACTGGCCTATGCGATGTCGTTTTGGTTTTTAGCTTAAGTGACCTATCGTGACACTTGATCCTTATTTCACTGTAACCACCTTGCCCCTTCCCATCTCACTTCTCTCTCGAAGATGAACTGGCAGAATGCTGTGGCATCTCAGCGTTGGCAAGTGGTGACAGTGAATTTTTCCGGTCAATCTGAGCAGAATGCTGAGACATTTGAGAAGTAGCAAGATGTTGGCAAGGCACTGCTGGCTGAAGCATACTTGAAGTGAGAACCGGCTCGATGTTTGTCATAAGCATCTGTTGCATTTTTGGACCATTCCATTGTTCCAACCCACCAAGTTGTGTTGATGTTGAATGAGATGAACCAACTGCTTTGCTTACTGAAGTTAACTTCGAAGGATGGGCTTGTTGTTTTCTGTTGGAATTGGAAGCAAAAACTAAGTACGCACAAATGACAGATAGGCTTGTTGATTAAAAGAAGAGTGTTTATTCAACATGAACTACATCAAAGTCACATAATTAATTTTAACATTACATACATATATAGTTTATCTTAGAGTTTAGATAACACTACATAACTGAACATGATAAAATCACATAACTAAACGTAAGTTTCTTCTAGTTTAACAGTTGTAACTTAACCGAAAATCAAACTGTTGTCTGAACAAATCTGATCGCCTAATGCAAGTTGTAGGTCGCACAACACAGATCGCAAGTCGCAGGACGCACGCCGCAACAAACTTTTCTCTCACCACAGCGAGCTGCTGTTGCCGCGACAGACTTCCTTTTGCCGCAGCGATCAGTTCTCTGATCTGTTTTAGAGAACTTCATTTTCACGCTTGCCACGGCATTCTTCATCTTCAGGTATCTCAAAACACTTTTTGCTGCTGTGAAATGTTCTTCACTTGGTTCCTGCATAAATCTAGACAAAAGGTTAATGGAAAAAATTATATCCGGCATTGTTGCCGTTAGGTACATTAAGCTTCCAACTAGACTTCTATAACTTCTTCCATCTGCCTTCCTTTTTCCATCATTCTTCACAAGCTTCAAATGCAAAGGTAGGGGAGTTGTTGTAGGTTTGTTATCCTCCATTTTAAAGTTCTTCAAAATTCCTTGAGCATATTTCTTTTGGCATATAAAGATGCTATCCTACTCTTGACTTACTTCAAGACCTAGGAAGTAATTCATTTTCCCCAAGTCACTCATTTAAAACCCCTTCATCACACTTCTTTTGAAATCTTCAATTTTCTTATTAACATTTTCTCTTATGACTTTGGAATACACTTCCAACAGGAGCACAATGGTTGCGACTCTACATGAACTTCCTGTGTAAAAAGCTGGTTATGTGGAAAAGCAGTATTGTATGATTGCTCCATAAAGAGGGGCTGCCACGGATCTGTCGGTAAACTTGGTTGTGATGCACCAGGCTGTTATTGATAATGCTGATGATTGTTATGGATATCAAGTTGGATGTGTGCAGTGCAAATGTTCGGTTGATGGACATTTCGCTCTAGAAAATGGTGTTATGACTGCAAGAATTGGTCTTGCTGATAAACAACATTCTGTAATGGCTGATTTCCAAGGATATCCCTCTGGGTTGTAGCAGAGGTATTTTGGTTGGATTCCTTGTTCAATTAAAGCACCAGCACGATCACGTGATACCCAAGAGACATTCTGCAAACTGGAGCTTTTCCCAGCATTGGCTATCATAGAGGTCTGAGTCAGACCTGTAATTGAGTGAAAAACTATGTTAAACTAATATATTTTGCTCAAGGAAATTACTATGATTAGGCAGGTGCAACTACTGCAGTGATTGGTATTGCAACTCCACTTCCATCGTTCTCACAATTCTCAGAGGAGGTAACATACTGAATAAATCTTAGAGGGAAAAAAAAAAAAAAAAAGAAGAATAAAAAAGGGAAACTAATACAACTATAAGAGAATAACCAGATCAATATACATCCATGCTATGCAAAGCACACGGCCGTCAGACCAGTCAAATACATATTACCCAGAAAATGCATTTGCACACGTGAATATTGGTTTTGAAAACATATCAACCGTGACAGAAAGCACTCACATAATCACATCTACCCTTTTAATATTACAGCACGGCATTGTATATTTTTGTTATGCCTCGAAAAGTAGGGCTGACGCGAAGCCCAGTCAGCATAAGTGGTCAGAGCTTAGGTACACCCACAGCCATCTAGGCGTAGCCACGTCGCGTGATAACATGAGCAGCATGCTTCTGTCAATGCAATGGCTGCGAGCCAGACTAGCTAATGGCTGGAGAAGGTCCACGTGTCCAATCCCTACACAAATCGCGTAAATTGCTCTAGTAGGTGGGCAACGGGACATAAAGAAGGATTTGCACGGAAGTCTGACCACCTCACAGATTTAGTATCATTACCTTAACTTATCCCACTATAAATAGAGAGCTCCTCTCTGGTTTGGGGGATTGGCTAATTTCTCTCTGGAATAGCATACACATTCTCTCTCTCTCTCTCTCTTGTAACCTCTTGTAAGTTAGCTCGCTAATCGCGACCTAGTCTCGATATATTAATACAATATCAATGGACGTAGGAATCGCTTGTTAAAACATCCGAACCACTTTAAACATGTTCTCCATCTTTTATTCAATTTCTTACCCTCATTCACGTGTGTCTTCTGGGCCAGCTCAATATCTCACACGAGCATTTAGTTGGTGTCAGAATCCCGCATCAACAGTTTGGCGCTAAAAGGAAGGGCTTGATTTAGTATTCGTCCTTCATCAAGAGAATCTCTAACTAACTGGTCCTACAACAGCAAATGGCTCGCAGATTCGAATCTGAGCAACCCCATAATGGTGAGGAAGAAGTCCCCCAAGTGCAAGAGGGCACTTCAGCTCCGCACAATCTCATGGGGGATATTCCCTCAAGCTCACGGCTTGATCCGGCCGTTATGAGCTACTTGGAGAGGTTCAACAATTCTCTCTAAACGGTCAACCAAAGGTTGGACTGCTTGGATCGGGTTGCACCACCCGAATCAAATGAGGCAGTGCCACTGCCAAAAACACCTACAGGTCGCATGAAAGCGCAGAAAAAGGTGATAGCCCTTGCCGCGCGCACTGTAGCGCGCCAAAGGAAGGGAAAACAGGTGGTGAACAGTTGGCCTACAGGCTCTGAGGGACCAGCAAACACCGACCGCACCCCGGGTAGAATGCCCGTGGCGCAAAGACTCGGTGACAAGTCACAAATCAAGATGTTCCATGCCACATTGCGCGAACACTCCCACAAAAGTTCAAGGCAGGGAGATTCCCACTATTGCCAGAATAACGACCCCGATCGTCGTCGTGCGGGAAGTTCCTATTGTCTGCGGGTTGGGTTGCACCACCGCAGAGGTCGCGAAGGTTCCCCGGGCCATTCGTTGCCATCGCACGACTCTAACCAACGTGCGTCCAGAGCAGGCAGAACTACTGGTCGAGGCGAGGAGGAATCCGATCTCTAGACTTTCCTCAATCCCAATCGAGAGGGTCAAACCTACATGGCGGAAAGCGATCCCTAGATAGCTTCGCTGCCTCAGATTAAAGAGCTATAGCAAGCTATCGATCAGTTGAAGGCTCAGCAAAATGAGCGAGGACAGGTTGTAGAGGTGTCTCCCTTTTCTGCGGCTGTGTTAGCCGCCCCTCTCTCGTCCAGATTCAGAATGCCCGATATGCGGGCGTTCGATGGGAATTCCGATCCGCATGATCATTTGTATGAATTCAACGACCTGATGGAACTTCATCAAGTTTCTGATTTGGCGAAATGCCGATGCTTGGTAGTGACCCATACATCTCACGCCAAGAGATGGTTCAGGTCGCTCCTGGTGGGATCGATCAGCTCGTGGAATCAAATGAGCTCGACATTCTTGAGACTTTTTTAGGCGAACAGGAAGTTCTCAATGCCTTTGATCTACCTCAGCAATATAAGACAAGAGAGAGATGAATCCCTCCAATCTTACATCGACAGATTCCATAGAGAGCTCCATAAAGTAGCTCACACTCCCGAATAGTCCGTTTGGACTCTCATCATAGCAGGAGTTTGTCCATAGACAGATCCGTAGAAGGAGCTGCAATCAGAGGACGATGTTTCTCTCACCCACTTTTACAGCCTTACGGAGAAATACCTCCGTATCAAGAACTCCGTGGTGGCGCTCCACCGTCACGACCCCGGCACTTTAGGCAGTGCGCCAGGTCAGGGGGAAAATAGGAGGGTTGATCATCGATAGGCTAACGATGATCAACGAAAATGAAAGAAACGGCGGTTTGAGCCCAAGAAGTCTTATGCTCTCGTTCCTTGTTGCGATTGCGACAGGAATTGATATACCCCTTTGAATGCATCTGTCTCAGCAATTCTTGAGAAGTCAGAAGAGGCAAGTCTGCTCGGAGATCCTGAGCCCATGAAAAATCCCCCTTCAACTAGAAACAGTAAAAAGTATTGTCATTATCATCGGGACAATGGGCATCACACCAATGAGTGTCGAGCTCTCAAGCAGGCAATCGAAGATCTTATCCAGCAGGGGCAATTCAAAGAGTATGTTGATGACTCTACTCCTGTGAGGGAGAAAAATCGAGAGGAACTAGGCAAGAAGCATTGTGATCGCAAAGGTATCTGTAGTGTGGGGATAATCTTTAGGGGACCACACCTCAAGGGAAACTCGCGAGGTGCCCAGGAAAGATATGCTCGCGTAGCCCATCACGACCCTATCCGTGTGATGAACACGATGCAGCGACCATCAAAGGTTCACAAAGAGGAGGAAATCATCTTCTCTGACAAAGACACAATCTGATTGCATCATCCCCACGATGATGCTCTCATCATTATACCCCAAATAGGGCGCTACGATGTCCACAGAATGTTAATGGATAACGAGAGCGCTGTGAACATCCTGTTCCAGTGAGCTTTCGAAAGAATGAACTTGGATAAGGCTGACTTGAAGCCCGCCTCAATCCCCCTATATGATTTTACAGGGGATCACCTGATCCCCAAGGGAATGATCTCGCTTCCAATCACGCTGGGTGACTTCGATGAAGTGACCAGGGTCACCGACTTCTTGGTAGTAAACTGCGCCTCCGCCTTCAATGGTATCTTGGGGCGACCTCTACTAAGAAGCTTCAAGGCTGTCACTTCGATCTACCATCTTAAGATGAAGTTTATCATCGAATGAACTTAAATCACAATCATCAAAAGGATTAGAATCAACCTCATGTTTGAGAGCCAAACCTTTGCTCAGTTTTTGTTTTTCCCAGCATTGCAGATTCAGCTCATAGGTTTAAAGAAAGCCAATGAGTTCATCGATGTCCATAGCATCCACATCTCGGCATTCTTCAATGGTGGTGACCTTTGACATAAACCTCCAAGGCAAAGAGCAAAGTACTTTCCTAACAAGTTCAGCATTAGAATAGGTTATTCCCAAGGCAAAACATTCATTAGAAATATCACAAACTCTACCATAAAAATTAGTTATAGTCTCATCCTCTTCCATGTTCAAATTTTCAAAATCATTGACAAGTCTTCTAAGCTTATTTCTCTTAACGGTGCTAGTTCCCTCATTCTTGACTTGAAGCCTATCCTAAGCATCTTTAGCAAGCTCGCTATGACTTTCATTTGGTTCACATTCATAGCATTAAAAAGAGCATGAAGGACTTTAGAGTTATAATTTGCAAGAGTTATCTCATCAACAGTCCAACTAGCAACAAGTTTTTGGCTAGACACTTCATTTTCAACAATAATCAGGGATGTCCAACCATTCACAACTGTCAACCAAACTCTTTCATCTATAGACTTAAGAAAAGCACGCATCCTAGGTCTCCATATATAATAGTTAGGTCCTTCTAACAAAGGTGGTCTATGAGTTGATCCGCCTTCGGTGAAGAAACTCACGATGATAAACAATCAGACAGATGCTAACACAACAAACGATAGTGCACACACAACCAAGCAGCAGATCTAAAATAAAATGCAACAACAGATCAGATTTCGACCAACAACTAGATCACTCAGATGCACACAAAAACAAGTAAAATGGGTAAGCATCTACTGAAGCAACTTATCAGAACTTGCTCGAATACCACTTGTTAGAATTGTTGAACTCTATTCAACATTTAGGTACTCATTTTTAAAGACGTAGCAGAATGATTTACCAAGTTGTTTAAGCAAGTCAAGTCAAAACAAATCACAAATAATAACAAGTTGTAAATGTAAAGCACATAGTTCGGCTAAATCCACTTTTGGCCTACATCCATGGGACCTCATCCAGATCAAAGCAAATCCACTAATCAACAAACATTACAAGATATAGTTCAAAGCTTATTTTAGCTACAGCAAAGAGAACTCCATGTTCTAGTTACACTAAACACCACCCTTTGAATCTCTAATGTCTTGTTGCATCATGGATCTATTCACACCGGGAAGACACTCGAAGAACACTTGAGATCCATCCAAGCTTCACATACCAAAGTCACTCTCCAGCGTCAACAAAGGAACCAAGTTCCAGCAACCATTCAATCAAGTATAAGAGATGGTGACAGTTTAGCACATAAACATGAGTTGAACCTTTGAGGAAAAACTCTCTGAAAATTTCAGAGCACAAGTAAAGAAAAATATCAAAGGTTAGTTCACAAATGAGCAAGAATGAAGATGATATAGACCAATTTCGTGCTCCCCAATTCTTGCCAAGTCAGCAAACAAGGGCTGACATATGTTGGTCCAAAAATGGAAAAGATTCCATCTATCTTTTGGTACCACAACCAATCTTTTGGGACCACAACCAAAAAGGAAAAAGTCTGATTTTCCCTGGACCACTAACAGATACTGGGACACTTGTAAGTGGTCCAAACTACAGCACAAAAGATGCAAAGAAAATATCTTAGTTGTTAAGTAAAAAATGCAACATGTGTAAAAGTGAGTAAGATATACGATGTTAGCACAACAGAAAAGTGTGCACACACATGACGTAAAACGCGAAATGAAATACAACATGCATATGTCTGACATAAGTGTGCAAGCACACATCCATTGTGCACACACATGAAATGAAAAAGCAAAAGGCATAAGCCTGATAGTTGAACACATGGAGGACAAAAGAATTCCAAATTTTTGTTAGACCACAAACATATCTTTTACTCTTTTTTTTTTTTTTTTTTTTTTTTTTTGCAAGACCATAGACAAAGTCTTACAACTTTTTAGGACCACATAAGGAAATTGTGACACATGTAAAGTTAGGTTACACAAGAATATCATGAATCAAAATAAACTTGATAGGCAAGACAACAAAGAGAAAATGTCAGTTAGCAAAATGTTCACCATAACATAAGTTTGACAAAAATATCAACACGCGTAACGACGCGAATCAAAATCAAATCGAACGCACAGTATTCAACCAGGACATCAACCAACCAAAAATCATTTGTCAACACATCAATTAACCAATTAATCATACAAATCATGCATTAAACACTAAATTTTACAGATTTAAAAAATTAGTTTACACTATAACATGTTATCAATCAAAATACATGTGATCAAACATAGATTAAACAATATAATCTAGTAAGCTAGATTTGATATAGTAATCAATCTACCCAACACAGCAAAAAAACAAAAATTAAGAGGATAGATCAATTGCCTTTTGCCAAGATCCGGGTATCGATTATATTGTTTACATATTAAAATTAAAAATCAGTATAATAAATAATCCATACAGGGATTTAGAATGCATTACCAACATTTGGAGGCTCCTTCAAGGCTTTGATTTTGCTATCGATTCGAGAATGGAATCGAACGAACGTTGATTCACACGAAGACAATCCGAAGAACCAACCGTTGTTTTGCTAGAACAACAAGATGGCTTCAAGAATCAAAAGAAATATTTTTCTCCAGGAATATGAAGAAAACGTGAAAGGGGGAATTTTGGGTGCCTAGGGTTTATTTTTAATTGCTTGAATGTGATTGTGTTTTAATTTAAGTTGCACTTGTATAGTGCAACTAATTAAAACCCTATTCCATTTAGGAATAGCCATGGGCTCCAACCCTAATCCACCCTTGCAACCAAACAAGTCATAATGGTATTTTAATTTAATATAACTATTATAATTATTAAAATCAACAATAATACTATATTTACAAAGAAATCTTATAAATATTTTCATACAAAGTGAGGTGGCAAAAAATGAATGGAAGATAAAACAAAAAGTCAAAGTCATTATAATCACATTTCCATTTATTTTTTGTCGCATCACTTTGTATGAGAATCTTTGTAAGTGTATCATTACTCTAAAATCAATTAATATATATTAAAATATATTAACATTTAATTAATAATAATTCATTTAAATATATGCAAACATATATTTAAATATTACCTCACTAATTTTAATTTTAATATTAAAATTAAATACAGGCAACAACCTCAGCAAATTTAATTGCATTGTGAGATTACCAAAATACCCTTTCATCCTAAAAGACGAAAATACCTTTTTCACAAACTGATTCTTAAATTATCTTCTAAATGCGTGACCCGTAGGCTCCTTATCATATCGACAATGAGTAGTATCGCAATTAACACCAATTATTCGTCTCACTACACACAAACCAAGATTGGCCCCTAGCAAGGCATCATGGCCACCTGATAGATTTGGATTCAGCGAAATAGCTACCTATCAATGATATGGTTACCAAGCAATCAAATCATTTCATCATATGTTATCTCATCAAGGCTAAGGTACGGAAATAATGCCAACCTCAGTTATCTTCAATATCTTTGTATCCAGTTACTAGACCAATGATCGAGATAATAAATTGGATTGAGCAACAACTCAATCCCACTGTGACACAGATTTAGTGTCATTGTCATTTATTGAATTGCGCTGTGAGATAACTTATCTCGTACCCGGGAGTGATAAATCCTTTGTCGATCCACCATAGTCTTGATACACTCATCGATGCAGCCAATCACTACCGTATTGATGGCTCTAAGTTGAACTACGTTGGGCTAGTGTCAAACTACACCAATCGATGCACAAGGCACTCCGGTGATCTCAAGTCTAAGGATCATATGCACCACCATTCGTTAGAGGATTTATTCCATAGACACTGGGGTTACCATCCATATCGAATCCTCTAGTAGGTCTGTCCATTGAAATTTCCTACAGCAAGCACCCACGTGTTGCATTCGGCAAACAACCTTGACAAGTGAGATCAATCATTATCTTTTAACAGGGTTATTCAACACTATGATAATCTTACCGTATTATCTGTGTCCTTGGTCAGAATAATACTAGGGCTACGGACATTTCTAGAATGACCACTATATGTAATCATAGGGTTCTCACTATCAAGATTTGAAACACTTGATACCCTCATCATGGTTCTACCATCCTAAAGACATATATCAATACACACAATTATGATTTACATGATATAGAAGAATATGTTTTTTATTGATATATAAGCATTATTACAAAAAGTCAATTATACAATAATTAATTAGCTCTAGGGCACCTTCTCTTACAGTTTTAACCAAAGTGTTGTTGTTTTTATTGAACCAAACTGCTGCCGTTTTAGAGTTTTTAAAGTTTCTTATAAAAAAACAATTACTGTACTTCTTCAATTCATTGAGCTTAATTAAACTTTTCAGCACAAATTCTCTCTCAATTTCTAAGATTTACATGGTATCAGAGTTGCTGACTAATGTCAACGGCGGAAGTTCTTAAAGTTTCTCGATCCTCAAGTAATTTAGAGAAGATGTTTCACAATTTGCCCAACATCTCCTCTCTAGTTGTATCTTCAAATCTTCAAACTATCAATCCTAAACTTTAGCTCCTAAACATTTTTTTATTTTTTACATTCACAACAGGAAATTTTGGCTTTCCCAATGTCAAATTTTCGCTGTAATATAACTCCTAGGCACCGCTTCCAGTGTAAAACAATGCCACATACTGCCCTATTAATATGTTGCATTACATTCAGTGGTGGACTTAGGATTTTTGCCGAGGAGGGGCCTCCGTGGCTCCGCCATTGCTTGTCAAACGAGTGAAAAAAATAAAAAAAATCAACAAACCTTAAACAAAAGAAATAATATAATATCAATAATATGAAAGAAAATAATGCAACAATACAATACTTTACCACTTGAATAAATCTATGAGAAGTAAAACTTTGAGAAAATTATGTTGAAAATAACATTTAATTCACGAGGAAACACAAGAAAATGTTTACATGGGAAAACCTCTTCAATTAAAGAGAGCAAAAGACCACGAGAATCTAACGATCCACTTAAATCCAATATAATTAAAAGAGTTTACAACAATCACAATCCACCAAAAAATGTTCTACATAAACTTCTTATTTCTCCTCTTTTTTTTCTTTTTTTTTATTTTATTTTATTTTATTTTGCTTTCAAAGATTATAATATAAATTTTCATGATTTTGACCAGACCTAGCCTAAGCTAAAGTCAATCAAAACTTAAATTAAGTCAACGTTGCCTTGACTTTTAATATGAATTAATAAAAAAAGAGAAATTTTCTTAGTATAAACATAGATAATAACTCAAACTTCTTTAATAATTTTGAGTAGCTAAAGGGTGACGTTTGAAATTTAAGAAAGCGGTGGGTGAAGGGCGAAGAATAACGTTCAGTAAAATATAGTTAAGGTTTAATTTGAGAAAGCAGGAACATTCTTTGAACACAAAACAAACTCACAATATCCATGCCTTTTTCCATCAAATTAGAATAAAAAAAATTCCAAAAAATAAGCATGATTCAATCATAAAATAAACTAAAATGAAATGAGCAATACGCATACCTAAAATTGAGAAAATGGAAAACGAAGTTAATTGTGACACCTTAATGAGTGAAAGTTTCAACAATTTCAATCTTCAAAAGTTTTAAAAACGAATAACATAAAGAAAGTGAAAGAGAGAATGAAAGAATAAAGAATTTTAGGGATGAAATCATAAAAAAATAGATGGACGTAGAAAAGAGTGGAGAGAGTTTTAAAACTTTTAATATGATGTAGGTGTGGA
Source organism: Pistacia vera (assembly GCF_008641045.1). Lineage (NCBI taxonomy): Eukaryota > Viridiplantae > Streptophyta > Magnoliopsida > Sapindales > Anacardiaceae > Pistacia > Pistacia vera. Next base: position 218,537 of record NW_022196026.1, on the reverse strand, counting down.
ATATATATATTAATAGCAAGTTTTTTATGAGTTTGGATATATGTATAATATTTCTCATTTTCTTTAAATTTAAAGATAAGTCTAGATATATATTTATTAATAGAATTTTTTTATAGGACTATATAAATAATTGTTTTTTTTAAATGTGAGTGTAGGCCTGGGCGTACCCTCCAAGGGGTTGGGTCTTTTGATCCACTACAAGAGAAATGATCTACAGTAACATGCAAAAAGTGTTATCATAGCATTTATAAGGATGTTGTGATAGCTCATGTTACTAAACAGTAGACATTGGTAACACTTTTTGCATGCTACTAATAATTTAAGTAATTGCAATAAAATGTTATTGTTAAGTATATTGTAGCACTTATTTGTAGTTACAAATGATTTTTTATAACACTGCATAAATGCTATAAACAAGTTTTCTGTAACACTCTTAACTTGTTATAGTTTAATTTTCTGTAACATTCTCAAAATGCTATAAATAAGTTTTCTATAACATTGCTAACCTGTTACAATCTAGTTTTTTATAACATTCTCAAAATGCTACAAAAGAGTTTTTAATAACATGTTAAAAGTGATACCAAAGTATCACTCATTACATTTTGTAAATGTTACAAAATTATTTTCCATAATATTTTGAAAGTACTGTCAATGTATATGTTATAGCATATATAAAAACTGTTACAGTTATTAGTTTAATAATACAAATTAATTATAAACAATGATACACTAATTTTTCAAAGAACATTTCATTGATGGTAAACCTCCATATACAAAAAGTTTGCATATATGCCTAATAAATAGGCATCCAACATCCTTTACATACATAAAATCTAATATGCTTCATATATCATATCCTATTTTGTAACATATAAAACCTTCATATGCAAAAACCTTCATATACGCCTAACAAGTATGCAGCAATCATTTTTACATTATAATACCTAGATGATTGGAAAATTAACTATGAACAATAGTTAATACTTTCCAATCATTCAAAAAATTCTAACAACAAAAAAACCATCATGCATACCATCTCTCATTCCCAATTGTACTTTACTAAAAAAGTACTCTTAAAATTTCACAACCTAAAAAACCATTAATGCAAAAAACATCTTCAATTCCCATGTATATTCTCAAAGATGATAACACATAGATATTGTAAATTCAAGAAAAGATTAAGACAAAAGAACCCCAAAATTTTACTCACTCGAGTCAACCTCGGAATCACCATCCATAAACTGTTGGCCATAAAACATAGGGGACTGCACTTTTTCTGCATATTTCCTGAAAAAAATAATTCTGGAAACTATAAATACTACTTTAAGAAAGGGATGTTAATGTTAAAACATAGAGTACTACAAGAATGTAATTAAACTTATTGATCATGTTTGCATGCATTTGGTATTTACTATTTGTATTTCCCATTTTATGGTTGTAATAATTAATAGAAGTCTATAAAATCCTCTACTATGAAAAAAAAAAAAAAAAGTGATCATCTTATTTTTGTTTATTCGTTAATCGTATTGAGCTTGAAATTGAATTAATTAATTCAGATTGTTCTAAAACATGCTAAACTTGTTATTATTAATGTAATACATGGTAGATTCATTATGCTTCCAAACTGGCTCTATGTGTGATAATATTGTAATTTTGTGATATGTCTTCTTTGATAGAATTTGAGGTGGGTTTGACTCCTTACCCAATAAGGCACTGTTGAATGGGAGGATTATCCCTTCTTATAACCCAGTAGGCTTGAGCGTACCTAGTTGGTGTGGGACTCTAACACTCCCCCTCACAGTCAAGCCCATGTGTTAGGTCATGCTTGTTGATGAAGGTAGTTGCTGGCTCTAACTCCTCACCCGCTGGTCAAGCACTCAGCTCAACTGGGTCTAACTCTGATACCGCGATAGAATTTGAGGTGGGCCTAACTCCTCACCCAATAAGGCCTTGTTGAATTGGAGGATTACCCCCTCTTATAACCTAGTAGGCTTGAGCGTGCCTAGTCAGTGTGGGACTCCAACATTCTTGTATGCGTTTCTCATGCATTTCATTAATCCAATTCCGTTTCAACGATCTGTGTTGTGTCAAAGTTCAAGTAGAACCATGTAATCTGGTTTCATCCTACGCAGTTGTGTCAGCATGTTAACATGTTTTCCAATGGTGTAACCATTTCATTTGTTACACCAAATTGCGTAGGCAATTTAATTGAAAAAAATGAGAATATAATGAAACATGTCATAAGTTCAAATTAACTTGATTTTTACTTAATTAACTTGGATTAAATTAACCTAATCAACAGACTTGATTAATACATAGTCACTACAATGAATAAAACAATATAATCTCTTGGATTCTCATCCTGGGTATAGATATAGTCAGTATGTAGATTCTCATCCTAGGTATAGATATAGTCAGTATGAGCAATGCGGGTTCTTCTCATCAAGCACATTTCCTCTAAAACTCCTTCGCAATCGATATGCTCCGCATTGGTATCCTACCAAAATCCCAAAGCTATAAATAAATCAACATGATAAATACTTAGTATTCAATAAACATTAAAAAAAACGACCAACCAATTGTGTTTTTGTTGGAGCATCGTCGATAAAGGTCAGTTCTAGAGGGGTAGCATATGTTAGGGTTGAGAAGACTACAAAGAGAAGTATCATGAAAAGGGTGGCAACCTTAACTTTAGCCATCTTTTTGCTTTGGTGTGAATTAAGAGTGTTTTGAGATCAAAGCAAAAAGAATTTTGAGGTGAGCGTGGGAACTCTAAATTAGGATAATATATGGTTGAGAAAGAACAAAATAATAGGATAGATTCAAGGTAAACCCATGTACTAAAACTGAAAATACTTTGGGTGGCTTCTAATTAATACAAGACAGAGCCAGAAAATGTATTCTAGGAGACGAAAATGTAATGCTATATGAATGAAAGGGCAAAAGCATTAGGAATTACATGTATGGGGTCCAAACTGTTAAGTTAAGAACTAAGGGAGGCCAAAGAGAAATAATAAAATTTATCTTTATGCTTTTTTTTTTTTTCACATGATTGGGTTCTACAAGAAATCAATTATTCGCATCGCAATAGGGTAAAGATGAAAAGAAAAGAATAAAAGTACGGAATGATAGTTAATTAATAAGCTTTTATATCGATTAAAAAGCATTAACATCAGAGAAAGTTTGAAGTTCAATAGTAATTTAATGAAATGAAATAATAAAACAAAAGTAAACACACTTTTAGAATTATAATACCAATACCATTTGATGATGAGTGATTTTGACACCAACTAAACGCACGTGTGAAATGCTAAGCTGGCCCTGAAGACACACATGAATTGAGAGAATGAGAGTAAAAGAAAGTGACAAGACAGTGTTTAAAGTGGTTCAAATGCTTAAGGAAGCAAGTCCTACGTCCACTGATGTTATATTAATTATAGCGGTCAGGTCGCGGTCAACGTGCTGACTTTACAATTGATTTTACAAGAGGGAGAGAGATACAATATATGCTATTTCTTTGAGAGATTAGCTGATCCCGAAATTGAGAGAGGAACTCTCGATTTATAGTGGGATAGATTAAGGTTATGATTACTAAATCTGTGAGTTGGTGAGATTATCAGTACAAATCTTCCTTTATGTCCCATTGCCCACCTTCCAAAGTGATTTACGCGATTTGGTGCAAGCATTGGACACGTGGAAGCTCTCCAGCTCTTGGCTAGCCTGGCACGCGCCCACTACTCTGACAGAAGCAGGCTGCTCCTTTCATCACGTGACTCAGCTGCGGGTTTCCCAGGTTCTGACTTTTGCATGATGACTTGGCCTTACGTCAGCCCTGCTTTCTTAAGGCATAACAGAAGTCCCCTAGTTTTTAAGGTTTGAGGATCGAACCTTGAAAACTACAATTCATACCATGGCTAGAAGCCTTAGAAGAAATTCTGGTGATTCCAAGCTGATTGAAAAGAGGTAGAGGTTGTGCTTTGGTGAACGCAACCTCGCATAGTCAAAAGAGGTCGAGGTTGCGCTTTTGTGATCGTGACCTCGCATGGTCATCACTTTTTAAGGGTGAGCGACCTGACCTTTTCAGACGTTACCTGTTGTACTTTCGATACAAATGCATTTAATGAAACAACTTCTGCTTTGACAGAGGTGTTCTGTGTGCAGTAAGTGCTAGTCAGGCACATTAAATGCGTGACAGGCTAAAACGACATCCCCTATCAGAACATTGAATGCAGATTGAGGCGCATTAAATGCAGAGGGAGAGAGTGCCATCACTTGAGTCTTTCAATGGAAAAAGGTGACGATTTGGTTTTCTTGAATCGTGACGGTCAGCCTCCCTCACCTGATTTGCGACACGTGGTCGTGATCAACGGTGAGGCATCTTTCCGCCCAAACTTCGTTTTGATTTAGGGAAAACCAAGCGTCATTTCCCTTGCTATAAAAACTCAAATTTGTCTCAGGCAGTGTCATCGCACGTCTATTTTCAGAGAGAGCAAAGACTTTCGCAAGCTTGGATTCTTTGCCTTCCAAACCAGCACGTTCCTGATATTTGAAGCAGAAGTCATTTTCGCACTCCAAGAGGTGAGAATCGTTTTGTTTTATTTCTTGTTCAGTAGTTGAATAGTGTTAGTCTTCTGGTAGTTATCGGAGACGAAACATTCTTGCTGGGTTCGAGCTGTGAATGGCAGCTCAAAACACTTTGTTAGGGTTTTTCTGGGATTTAGGGAGGTTCTTCCACATCATCACGCAAAATAGCTTACAATGGCTAAATGACCCCCTGCTTGTCGCTTTTGCAGACTGCAGTAGAATGGACCCAACGACCAGATCCGAGGAAGGGACCGGTTCGTCTACACAGGATGTTCTTGCGAGCCCCACTCGTGAGATCTTCTTGGTACTTACCGAGGATGAGCTCAAAAGGGTGGTAAAACAATATGGTATCGACGTAGAGGTTTTCCGCGATGGGACACGCACAACTCAGCATTCGCCTAGTGGGTTGGCCGTGATCTCTGAGGAAATATTCAAGAGTGGGGGGTTGATCCCTTTCCACCCTTTTGTCTGGTCGGTCCTGGATCATTTCGGGATCGCGCCGATGCAACTCATGCCGAACGCGTACATGATCGTTGTTGCCATGTACATCGCATGTCGTAGAACAGGTTGGGCGAGCTAACTGCATTGGAGCTCGCCTGCTCGTATATCCTAAAGAAAAGCGAGGACAAGGATTCCTATTACTTGTCCAGGCGACCCATTATAGCAGCGGGGATACACAGTTACCCCAGGAACGCAGGGGCCTACGAAACAAAGTTTTTTTTCTTTCGTTATGACGGCCACTGCCACTTTCAGGACCCGAGTAGGTTCTTTTCCCTTGACGAATTCGTGGACTTCGCTCACTTATATTTTGTTTTTGTTACTAACGACCTGTTTATCTCTGGCAGTTAATAAGACGACCGATTTGGGGCTGCTTTTTGACCCAGACAGAATCGTATCCTTTAGTTTCCAGCCCGAAGCGAGTCGGGATGCGAAGAAGCTTGTGACAACAGCGAATCTTTGGAGATACAATTTTTTCAACGTCGATGCGACCTTAGAGTCCCCATCACGTGAGTCGTGCTAACTTGATCTATTATGTGCAAATGAACTATTTACTAACAATGTTCATGTGCAGTGACCATGCCTCCGAAGGTGCTAGGGTCATCACGACCGAGGCAGTTCGTTTTCCTTTGAGTGAGGATGACCACGATGACCGAAGCTACTCCTCGTGGTCCCCCGGCTAAAGGAGGAACATCAGGTGTTCTAGTGGAACCTACTGAGGCTTCCCAGCCTTCGGCGAGCACCCTGGTCTGACCTTCGGGCACTTCTCAGCCTTCGGCTGCTCGCTCGAGGCTAAAGACAACGGCTTAGCGACCTAAGAAGAAGAGAAAGCAAATTCAGGTCAAAGAGTCAGAATCTGAACCTGAGAGCGATCAGCCTAGCAGGTCGCAACTGGGCATTGGGCAGAGATTGGGTAAGGAACTAGCAGGTGACGCGACCTCTGTCGGAGGCACTGGCAAGGATACTCTGGTGTTGGACTCGATAGGAAACCTGTCGGAGCACCTACAGCCGATTGTCTTTACCTTGCTGGAATGCGGACTTGCCGAAGTATTTGAGGAGTTCGTGGGCTCCAGCGATGTGGATGTGGACCTAATGTCCACATCGATCCAACATTTAAGCAAGGTAAACGAGCTGTACTCAGTGAGCTGGCTTGTTATTCTTATCAATTTAAATACTTACTTGCTATTCTTTTTTGTTCGCAGGCCCTACTCTCCATGCAACTGTCCTTAGAGAAGGTTCGGCTGGGAGTTACTGCAGGGGAGGTCGCGCTGAAAGAAGAGAACGCAAAGCTCAAGCAAGACCTTGAAGCCGCTGCAGCAGAAAGAGAACTATCCACGGAGGCGGTGAACCGATACCTAGGAGAAAGGAACATGGCTCTTCGCACCATGGATTTCCAAAAATCTGAGCTCAAGAAGCATGGGGAGGAGGTAAAGGAGCTTCAGAGGACCATAGCCAGACTCTCTAGAGAGGTCGGAGAGAAAGATCAGGAGCTTAATGCGACCTCTCAGCGGGACTTGCGAGCAAAACAGGAGAGGGAGGCCTCCGAGAAGCAAAGGCAAGCTCTCGAGGCCGAACTCCAAGTAAGTCAGGGAAAAGTTACTTCCCTGACCGAAGAGATGCAGACCCAGGGAGCGGAGGTCGAGGCAAAGGCTGCTGAATAGGCGATTCAGTCCATCTATGCCTTGCGGCCGAAGAATCCACATCTTAACATGTCCAACCTACCAGAGGAATGGCGGGAGATGCTCATATCCATGGCGCAGCTCGATGACAAGGATGCGGAGAAGGCCGCCCAAGGAGTTGACCCAAGAGAGTGTTCGGGACACCCCTCAAAGCCTACAGCCGACCAGCCCTGATGTGAGGTCGGGCTTCCTAGAGTTGTTGATCGATACTTGTAATTTTTTTTGGATATTGCTCGCTGTACTCTATTTATTAATGAAATACATTTTTGCCTTTACAATTTTTGTATCCTTTGTTATGAGTTCGCATTATTATAACTTTCCTAACTGTTTATCATTAGAACAAGTCTGCGAACATAATCATAACACGCCTATGCAAACAGAATTACATGCGAGGATTATTACAAAAGATAAAATGATACACTTGTTATTTACATATACAAAGATTACAAAAAATATTTACAAGGAAAATTTGAGTTCGGAATTACTGATAATATGGTCGGAGATGCTCAACATTCCAAGCTCGGGGCACTTTGGAACCATTCAGCCGTTTGAGATGATAAGTCCCTGGTCTTATCACTTCGGCGATGCGGTATGGACCTTCCCAGTTCGGTCCTAGAACTCCCGCACTTGGTTCTCTAGTACCAAGAAGAACTTCCTTCAAAACAAGGTCGCCGACCTGGAAGTCTCTTCTCCTGACCTTAGAGTCGAAGAACCTCTTCATGCGTTGCTAATAGGCCGCTATTCTTAGCTGGGCCTTGCTACAATGTTCTTCAACTAGGTCCAGACTTGCACACATAAGCGCTTCATTGTCTGCTTCATTGTAGAGGTCCCTCCAAAGTGAACCGGTTCCTACCTCTACAGAGATCATCGCTTCGCAGCCATATGCTAGCGAAAATGGAGTTTCTGAGGTAGAGGTTCTCGGAGTTGTCCTGTATGCCCATAGAACTTCAGGGTGGTCGTCGGCCCAGTTTCCCTTAGCTCCACCAAGTTTGGCCTTTAAAGTGTGCTTAATGGTTTTGTTGACGGCTTCGACTTGACCATTTGCTTACGGCCTTGCGACGGAGGCAAAATTTTTGTGAATACCCAGCTTGTCGCAGAACTGCTTGAACTCCTTGTTATCAAATTGTTTTCCGTTGTCGGATATAAAGGTATGAGGAATTCCGTAGCGGCACACAATGTTTTTAAAGACGAAGTCCTTGAGCTTTCTAGCCGTGATCGCTGCTAACGGTTCGACTTCGACCCATTTGGTGAAGTAATCTACCGCAACCATGACATATTTTACTCCCCTTTACCAATCGGCATGGCGCCGATGAGATCGATCCCCCACATGGAGAACGGCCAGGGGCTAGTCATAGTTGTCAGTTGGTGAGAGGGGACCCGCGGTATGTTCGAGAACCGCTAGCATTTGTCACACTTCTTGACAAAGTTGTAGGCGTCTTCTTGGATTAGGGGCCAGTAGTACCCTTGACGAACAACTTTGTTGGCGAGATATCATGCGGCAGTGTGATTACCACAAATCCCTTCGTGTATCTCCCTCATGATGTAATCTACCTCTTCGCTATTTACTCATCAGAGGAGAGGGGCGTTAAACCCTCGCCTGTACAGCTAGTCTTCGATGAGGGTAAAACAAGCAGACCTTATTCGGATGGTCCTTGCCTCGACCTTGTCGTTAAGCAAGGTCCTATCTTTGAGATACCAAATGATAGGGGTCATCCATGAATTTGACTCTGTTACATTCACAGCCTGTTCGATCGGGCTGATACTGAGGATCTCGATGAATCGAATAGGAATGCTCTCTGGTGAATCCGAGTCTAATGATGAGGCTATCATTGCCAAGGCATCTGCCACAGAGTTGCTATCTCTAGGAATCTGTGTGATCGTGAAGTGCTTGAACGGCTCGAGTGCGGCCTTAGCTTTCTCCAGATAGCTAATCATATTTTCCTCCTTGGCTTGGTACTCCCCCAAAATCTAGTTAATGACCAGCATGGAGTTGCTGTGGATATTGACCGTGGTTGCACCCATTTCCCTGGCCAATCACAGTCCAGCGAGCAAAGCTTCGTACTCGGCCTCATTATTGGTTGCCTTAAAACCGAACCGGAGAATGCCATGAATGCGAGCCCCTTCGGGACTCAATAGGAGAAGACCCGCCCTAGCCTTCTTTCTGTTCGATGATCCATCGACGTAGAGGCTCCAGGTCGATAGATTTTAAGCAGTTTCTTGGATGACTTCGCTGGGCTGTTACTTTGACTCATTCGGATGATGTGAGAACTCTGATATGAAGTCAGCAACAGCCTGCCCTTTGATAGTTGCTCTAGGTATGTACTTCAGATCGAACTGGCTTAATTCCATGGCCCATTTAAGTAATTTACCCGATGCCTCTGATTTCTAGAGGACCTGCCTGAGTGGGTAATTGGTCATTACATGGATTGTATGGGCGTGGAAATAAGGTCGCAACTTCTTGGAAGCGATCAGTAGGGCATAAACTAATCGTTCCATTTCTGGATATCGCATCTCGGCATCTAACAGACGCTTGCTCGCGTAATACACTGGCCATTGGACCCTATCCTCTTCCCGAATTAAGGCTGCACTGACTGCGAACTGAGAGACGAACAGGTACAAGAGGAGGATCTCTTGCAGGAGAGGCTTGGACAGAAGGGGTGGCTTCCCGAGGTGCTCTTTAATACTCTGGAATGCCTATTCGCACTCGGGAGTACACTCGAATTTTTTATTAGCCCTTAGAACATTGAAGAATGGCAAGCAGCAATCTGTTGCCCTCGATATGAAGCGACTTAGAGCCGCTATTCGCCTATTGAGGCTCATGACCTGCTTTTTGTTAGTCAGGCTTTTCATGTCGAGGAGGGCTTGGATTTTTTTGGGGTTGATCTCAATTCCCCATTGGTTAACCATGTACCCTAGGAATTTTCCCGAGGATACTCTAAATGAACACTTGAGGGGGTTAAGCTTCATTTTGTACTGTCAGAGGATGTTGAACATCTCAGCGAGATGCGCTATATGATCTGAAGTGACATGCGACTTGACCAGCATGTCATTTACATAGACCTCTATCGATCTTCTGATCTGTTCAGAGAACATTCGGTTAACCAGCCACTGGTAAGTTGTGCCAGCATTCTTGAGGCCGAAAGGCATAACTCTGTAGCAATACAGTCCCCGGTATGTAACAAAAGATGTATGCTCTTCGTCCAACGCGTACATCAGAATTTGATTGTATCTCGAGTACGCATCCATAAAACTCAGCAGCTCGTGCCCTGAGGTGGCATCCACGAGCTGGTTGATCCTTGGCAGAGAAAAGCTATCCTTTGAACATGTCTTGTTGAGGTCGGTAAAGTCGACGCAGGTTCGCCATTTGCCGTTGGGCTTCTTCACTAGGACCGAGTTAGCAACCTAGGTCGGATAAAGCACTTCTCGGATGGATCCACTCCGAAAGAGGTTATCTACCTCAAGTTTCAAGGCAGCATATCGCTCTGGATCCATCGCTCTCCTCTTTTGATGAACCAACTTGACTTCACTGTCGATGTTCAACGCATGGCAAATAATATACAAGCTGATCCCGACCATATCCGCGTGTGACCATGCGAACACATCAATATTTTCCTTGAGGAAGCTGGTCAGTTCGTTGGCGAGTTGGGGGTTTAGATTGTTCCCAATCCTTAACACTCTGCTCGGCTTGGCTCGCTCTGGTCGACCAGTACTTCAGACAGGTCCTCAACTGGCCCACTGAAAGGGCATTCCTGAATACAAAGATCCATATTATCCTCGGCGCTGTGGATCGATCCGACTGATCGCCATTGCCTGTCGGGGAATGTCGTGCGAGATACCTTTCCCTTTGCATGCCATCTGTACTACCTTCACATAACAGTCGCGAGATGCGCGCTGAGATCTGCTAACTTCCACTATCCCCGTCGGGGTGGGGAACTTTATCTTCAGATGGTATATTGAAGTGACGGCCTTGAAGTTTCTCAGTAGAGGCCGCCCCAGGATTCCATTAAAAGCGGATGGGCAATCCACTACCAAGAACTCAATTACCTTGGTCACTTTGTCGAAGTCACCCAGTGTGACTGGGAGTGAGATCGTTCCTTTGGGGATCAGGTGGTCCTCTATAAAACCATATAAAGGGAACGAGGCAGGCTTCAGGTCGGCCTCGTCCAAGTTCATTCTTTCGAAAGTTGAAGCGAACAGGATGTTCACAGCACTTCCGTTATCCACCAACATTATGTGGATGTTATGACGCCCTATTAGGGGTGTGATCACAAGAGCGTCATCGTGGGGATGATGCAATCGAGCTACATCCTTTTCGGAGAAGGTAATTTCCTCCTCCCTGCGGACCTGTTGTGGTCGATGTATCACGCTCATCACTTTGACAGGGCCGTGATGGGCTGCACAAGTATACCTTTCCTGGGCGCCTCGCGAGTTCCCCGCGAAGTGTGGTCCCCCGAAGATCAAATTGAGGGAGCATACCCCTTTGCGATCACGACGCTTCTTACTCGGTTCCCCTTGATTTTTCTCTTGTGAGGGAGAGGAGTCATCAATATATTCCTTAAAATGTCCCTGCTTAATGAGATCTTCGATTGCCTACTTGAGAGCTCAACACTCATCGGTGTGGTGCCCATTATCCCGATAATAGCGACAGTATTTTTTACTGTTCCTGGCCGATGGGGGATTTTTCATGGGCTTAGGTTCTCCGAGCAGGCTGGCTTCTTCTAATTTGTCAAGAATAGCCGACACGAACACGTTCAAAGGCGTATATTGATTCCTATCGCGATCGCGACAAGGAACTGGGACGCAAGACTTTTTGGGCTCATAGCGCGGCTTCTTTCCTTTTCGTTGATCGTCAGGAGCCCATCTGCGATCAACTCTCCTACTTTCCTCCCGACCAGGTGCACTACCTGAGGCGCTGCGGTCGCGACAGTGGAGTGCTGCTAACGAATTTTCGATATGGAGGTACTTCTCCGCAAGGTTATAAAAGCGGGTGAGGGAAACATCATCCTCAGCCTGTAGCTCTTTCCACAGGTCGGTCTGTGGATGAACTCCTGCTATGATAAGAGTCCGAACAGACTCTTCGGGAGTGTGAGCTACCTTGTTAAGTTCTCTGTGGAATCGGTCTATGTGCGATTGGAGGGATTCATCCCTCTCTTGCCTTATATTGCTGAGGTAGCTCAAAGGCATTAAGAACTTTCAGTTTGCTTGGAAGTGCCTTAGGAATGTCGTGCTCATTTGAGGCCATGAATTGATCGATCCCGCTGGGAGCGACCTAAACCATCGTTTGGCATGAGAGGTCAAGGTCACTGCCAAACAACGGCACTTTGTCAAATTTGAAACCTGGTGAAGCTCCATCAGGTCGTTGAATTCATATAAATGATCCTGCGGATCAGAATTTCCATCGAACGCCTGCATGTCGGGCATTCTAAATCTCGATGGGAGTGGGGTGGCTAACACCGCCGATGCAACCTGCCCTTGCTCATACTGCTGAGCTTTCAGCTGGTCTAGAGCTCATTGTAGCTCCTCGATCTGGGGCATCGGAGCTATCTGGGGATTGTTTTCGCCCACGCGGGTTTGACCCTCGCGGTGGCGATTGAGGAAAGTCCGGAGGTCGGATTCCACTTTGCCTCAGTCGGCAGTTTTGGCTACTCTCGACACACGCTGGCTAGAGCCGTGTGATGGCGATGAATGGTGCAGGAAATTTTCACGAACTCCACGGTGGTACGAACCGCCCCGTGGAGTGTGGGAACGTCCTGCACAACTACGATCAGGATTGTTCTGGCGGTGATGAGAATCGCCCCGCCCAATACTTTTATGGGGGTTTTCACGTGACGTGGCATGGGATGGCTCGGGTTGTACCCTTTCACCGAGTCTCAACGCCATGGGTATCTTACTCGGGACATGGTCAGTGTTCGCTGGCCCTTTCGAGCTCTTAGGCCCATTTTTCGCCACTTGCTTACCCTTCCTTCGTCACGCTGTAGTGCTCGCAGCACAGGCTATCACCTTTTGCTGCGCTTTCGCGCGACCTGCAGGCGTTTTTGGCGATTGCACCGCCTCATTTGATTTGGGTGACACACCCTGGTCCAAACGGTCCAACCTTTGTGTGACCGTTTGGAGAGTATTGTTGAACCTCTCCAAGTAGCGCAGGACGGCAGGGTCAAGTTGTGAACTTGACGGGATATCCCCCGCGGTGGTCTGCGGGATCGAAGGTACCCCGGGAAAGGTGTCCTCCTGCATTTGGGGGATCCCTCAACACCCTGGTTGGTTCGCTTAGGTTCAAATCGGCGAGCCATTTGCTGTTGTAGGACCGGTAAGTTAGAGATTCTCCTAATGAATGATGAATATTAAATCAGGCCCTCCTTCTAGTACCAACCTGTTGATGCATGATTTTGAGACCAACTAAACGCACGTGTGAAATGCTGAGTTGGCCTTGAAGACACACGTGAATTGAGAGAATGAGAGTAAAACAAAGTGACAAGACGGTGTTTAAAGTGGTTCGGATGCTTAAGAAAGCAAGTCCTACAGCCACTGATGTTATATTAATTATAGCGATCAGGTCGCAGTCAGCGAGCTGACTTTATAAGTGATTTTACAAGAGAGAGAGAGAGATACAATATATGCTATTTCTTTGAGAGATTAGCTAATCCCGAAATTGAGAGAGGAACTCTCAATTTATAGTGGGATAGATTAAGGTTATGATTACTGAATCTGTGAGTTGGTGGGATTATCCGTACAAATCTTCCTTTATGTCCCATTGCACACTTTCCAGAGCGATTTGCGCGATTTGGTGCAGGCATTGGACACGTGGAAGCTCTCCAGCTCTTGGCTGGCCTAGTGCGCGCCCACTACATTGACAGAAGCAAGCTGCTCCTTTCATCACGTGACTCGGCTGCGAGTTTCCCAGGTTCTGACTTTTGCATGTTGACTTGGCCTTATGTCAGCCCTGCTTTCTTAAGGCATAACACCATTCATCTTATGCAATCATTTTTTTATTTAAATAAGGGATATATTGTTAAAATTATCAATTAAAATTTGAGTGTAAAATACGGTTCTTTTTGTTTTTCCTATCTATTCATTATGAATATAACTTTTAAATGTTATTATTAAATACATTTTCAACCTCAACTCAAAAATATAGAATGACATTTAAGTTAAGAACTTGTAAAATATTAAAGAATCGAATCTCATATGGAAGTACGCTTGAGTTTATATTTAGGCATATCATATGCTTTATATTTAGTTCTTAACTTTGTTTTTGCTATTGTTGCTTTTTTAAGTTTAGTTTTGGTTTGGGTATCCAAGCAACTTCATGTTCTGCAATCACTCCAAGTAACTTAATGTAAAAAAATTCCACCTTCTCTTTCCTATTTATGACCTTATAAATTCTCAGTCTCTCACGCAAACTTTATATCTTCTCCCTGTCTCTCTCCCTCGCCTCAGACACTCAAGTAAGTAATCTCACAGACAGACCAATTTTTTTTTTTATTTATTATTAAAACAAACATGGGTTGCAATGATTGATCGAAAGTGTTTTTAATGTTTTTTGGATTGCAGGTGAAGTAATTTAATCTTTACATAATGGATGGAAGTGTGATGGATGCTGTGATAAATAATGGTATGGAGCTCCCTTCCCTATCCAGTGGAGAACGGTTTGTGGCCAGTGGAGAACGGACTGTGGTTTTAGTTGGGCGTGCTGGCAATGGAAAAAGTTCCACCGGGAATAGCATTCTTGGAAAAAAGGCTTTTAAGTCCAAGGCTAGTTCATCTGGTGTTACTAAAACTACTGAATTGCAGAAAACTGAACTCAAAGATGGCCCAATCATTAATGTTATTGATACTCCTGGTATGGTAACTTGGATTTGATTGTACAGTTTACAACTTTTATCTTGTATTTGAATTTTGTTCATCAAATAAACTAATGTGGTGAGTCATTGCAGGAGTCTTTGATTTGTCTGCTGACTCTGAATTTGTTGCGAAAGAAATCGTCAAATGTATTAAATTGGCCAAGGATGGTATCCATGCAATCCTTTTAGTTTTGTCAGTGGGAAACCGTTTTACGCAAGAAGAACACGATGCAGTACTTACCTTGCAGTCTCTGTTTGGAAGAAAAATAGTAAACTACATGATTGTAGTCTTCGCCGGTGGGGACAAACTTGAAGAAAATGAGGAAACATTGGAAGAGTATTTGGGTCACGAATGTCCAGATCCTTTAAAGGTTTCTTTTTTAACTTAAGTTTGATTCATTAGCCGTGTTGTTAACTTAAGAAAAATATTGTTTTGAAACTATTTTATTTGGTTAGCATATATATGCTAGGCTGAACATCTTCAAGCTTTACGATTCTTAAAATGTTCATTAATCCTGTAAAAAGGTTAATATAAGCTACTTTTCAAATTTATATTAACATTGTCTCAGGAAATTCTTGCTTTGTGTGAAAATCGGCGAGTGCTTTTTGATAACAAGACTAAGGATGAAACCAAAAGAGCTAAACAAGTTGGAGAGCTTCTGTCCCTTGTTAACAGGGTCATAGCGTAGAATGGTGGACAACCATACACAGATGAAATATTTGCTGAAGTGAAGGTGAGTTTGTTCACAATTTTTTTTTTTTTTTTTTTTTTTGACTCATGCAGTTCACATTAAATATGTCATGAAATATCTTTATTTGATATACAGAAGGGGGCTATGAAACATCATGAACAACAAGTGAAGGTTGATTCCCTAAAGGGGTATTCAAAACGAAAAATTACAGAGCTGAAGGCGGAAATAGAAAGATCATATGAAAATCAACTCAAACGAATTAGTGAGATAGTAATCTTGTTGATCTATGTTCATTTCTTGATTTATCTAAGCTGTATAATTGCAAGATGGTAAAGGTGCAATTGTGGCTTTTCCCTGTACTTATGGAGAACACCGCCCTTAGAAAGATTAAATTTCTTATGCACCTCAGGCTTTAACTTACCATTTCATTGAAGAAAACTCTTTTATAAAGCCATATTTTCACATATTCTGATTTAATGACTATAATTTTTCATAAAGGTTTTGTAGATACTCTTTTGCATTTTGACTTTCAATGAATTAAGAAGTAATAAGAGTACCTGCGGTAGTTTGTTCACATCGAATTGCACCTGTCAAGCATTTTTATACTGTATTTCCTGTTTTATTACTATTATTTCCCCTTTCCGATAGGCTAAAATTATAGCACGCCTTGGAATGATCTTGGTAATCAATGAGATCCTATGTAAACATATATTCTTATATGATTAACAATGGTTGTAGGATTTCAGGGGTCCTCCAACTGTATCAAATTTAGGGATTCCATTTTACTTGGGAATGGTCTCCAGTTGATAAATTTGGCAATGTTTTAGCTAATGTTTTATCCTTTTCATTCATCAATAATATCGAACAGTATTTGTATTATATTGTTATTCTAGGGCTTAATGGTCCACGTTGATGTTTTTAATAGCTTGAGTTGAAGCTCACAGCGACAACTAGGAAGCTTGAAAAGGAATTGTCGGAGGAGCGAGTTGCCCGATTAAATTCAGAATTGAACGCAAAAGACGCTGAAACGAAATCAAACAACGAAATTCGTAAGCTTACAGAGGATCTTAAGAAAGCGAATAAGGAGATTGAGAGGCTCCGTAATAAAGAACACCTAAGATTGTTTTATCTTTTCGCTGCTTTTTTTACCCTGATGTCAATATGTTCATACTGCAAATATAATATATTCATATAAAAATCTTATCTTTTATTCTATACCTGTCATGTAAATTTTCAGAGTGCTAGCTTGAATTGCAGTTGAAACTTATATTAATCTTATCCGTCCGGTATATTGTTATACAATAAAGCATGGGGCAACACCAAGGCATGCGGCTGATTCAACGGTAGAGCATCATGGGTTGCTTTTGATTCAATAACTTACCACTTTTGGCTTGATCTTATGATTAATAATATTTAATAATGCAATTCACCCAGTGATGTGATGTTAATTTGATAATCTAGTTGCTTTTGATTCAATAACTCAGGAGTTAGCTATTTTATTCATCAAAATATAGTTAGAATGCCTACCATAAATAGCTACACCAAATTTTTATCATTTTTTGTTAAGCAGAAACTAAAATTGAAAGAGGAACTGGGTTTTCAACAGTTGAAACCAAGTTACTGTGCTCTTTAATGAGCAAGCAAGAGATTTAAAGAATTTTATCTTCCATCCATCACAACCTAACATACTGTTAGAATTAAACAAAGATAATAATTAATAAATATTCTTCAATTATATAGATCGATATATATGTATATATAGCTCGAGTGATTTATGCATGTATCCACAATTGATGTCCCATCAAATAGAAACGGTTTGCACATGTATCCATAATTTATCTCCTCTCAAACACAAGTGATTTGCACATGAATAGATAATTTATCTCCCATCAAATACCATTATTACAGTAAAACAAAGTTGATGACCTTAATTATGAAAATTATTATCTAGGGTAAACTTTTTTAAAGTACACAAAAAAAATAATAATTATAAAAATACAAATATAAAGGATAATTTGAGGAAAGATCCCTTTAACTTTGAAAATGCATTGATAATATCTGAACCAAATCAAATTTGAACATTTCATTGACCCACCAGTCACAGATATTAAATTAGAAGATTGATATACTATAGAAAATTCAAAATATTTATATCCCTCAGATAATTTGTTTGATGAGCAAGTTATATCAAATAAGGACATCACGTTTTTGCCCTTGGAAAATTCAGTGTGAGGCTTTCCAAGTAGAAGGAGGAGTGTTCTAGGAGAATGTGGGATCTCAATCCTCTTTTGGATTGTCCTTACACTTAGATTCTCTATTTAGTTATGATTTTACTTCCTTATTTTGAGAATATCTCTAAGATAGTTTGTTTGGTGGGCAAGTTATTTATGTTATTTGATATGGCCAAATTCTAGGTTAGATCAAGTTGAAATTGTTGAAACTTTGAGTGAGTAGGAGACCAGGTTCCATTTATAAAATAACCTTGGAGATGGTACCATAAGCATTGAGTTTAATTGCCACGCTGGAGTCAAAGCATTTTTGAAGAATTGTTTCTACTAGCCTATGCGACGTCGTTTTGGTTTTTAGCTTAAGTGACCTATCGTGACACTTGATCCTTATTTCACTGTAACCACCTTGCCCCTTCCCATCTCACTTCTCTCTCGAAGATGAACTGGCAGAATGCTGTGGCATCTCAGCGTTGGCAAGTGGTGACAGTGAATTTTTCCGGTCAATCTGAGCAGAATGCTGAGACATTTGAGAAGTAGCAAGATGTTGGCAAGGCACTGCTGGCTGAAGCATACTTGAAGTGAGAACCGGCTCGATGTTTGTCATAAGCATCTGTTGCATTTTTGGACCATTCCATTGTTCCAACCCACCAAGTTGTGTTGATGTTGAATGAGATGAACCAACTGCTTTGCTTACTGAAGTTAACTTCGAAGGATGGGCTTGTTGTTTTCTGTTGGAATTGGAAGCAAAAACTAAGTACGCACAAATGACAGATAGGCTTGCTGATTAAGAGAAGAGTTTTTATTCAACATGAACTACATCAAAGTCACATAATTAATTTCAACATTACATACATATATAGTTTATCTTAGAGTTTAGATAACACTACATAACTGAACATGATAAAATCACATAACTAAACGTAAGTTTCTTTTAGTTTAACAGTTGTAACTTAACCGAAAATCAAACTGTTGTCTGAACAAATCTGATCGCCTAATGCAAGTTGTAGGTCGCACAACACAGATCGCAAGTCGCAGGACGCACGCCGCAACAAACTTTTCTCTCACCACAGCGAGCTGCTGTTGCCGCGACAGACTTCCTTTTGCCGCAGCGATCAGTTCTCTGATCTGTTTTAGAGAACTTCATTTTCACGCTTGCCACGGCATTCTTCATCTTCAGTATCTCAAAACACTTTTTGCTGCTGCGCAATGTTCTTCACTTGGTTCCTGCGTAAATCTAGACAAAAGGTTAATGGAAAAAATTATATCCGGCATTGTTGCCGTTAGGTACATTAAGCTTCCAACTAGACTTCTATAACTTCTTCCATCTGCCTTCCTTTTTCTTTCATTCTTCACAAGCTTCAAATGCAAAGGTAGGGGAGTTGTTGTAGGTTTGTTATCCTCCATTTTAAAGTCCTTCAAAATTCTTTGAGCATATTTCTTTTGGCATATAAAGATGCTATCCTTCTCTTGACTTACTTCAAGACCTAGGAAGTAATTCATTTTCCCCAAGTCACTCATTTAAAACCCCTTCATCACACTTCTTTTGAAATCTTCAATTTTCTTATTAACATTTTCTCTTATGACTTTGGAATACACTTCCAACAGGAGCACAATGGTTGCGACTCTGCATTAACTTCCTGTGTAAAAAGCTGGTTATGTGGGAAAGCAGTATTGTATGATTGCTCCATAAAGAGGGGCTGCCACGGATCTGTCGGTAAACTTTGTTGTGATGCACCAGGCTGTTGTTGATAATGCTGATGATTGTTATGGATATCAAGTTGGATGTGTGCAGTGCAAATGTTCGGTTGATGGACATTTCGCTATAGAAAATGGTGTTGTGACTGCAAGATTTGGTTTTCCTGATAAACAACATTCTTTAATGGCTGATTTCCAAGGATATCCCTCTGGCTTGTAGCAGAGGTATTTTGGTTGGATTCCTTGTTCAATTAAAGCACCAGCACGATCACGTGATACATAAGAGACATTCTGCAAACTGGAGCTTTTCCCAGCATTGGCTATCATAGAGGTCTGAGTCAGACCTGTAATTGAGTGAAAAACTATGTTAAACTAATATATTTTGCTCAAGGAAACTACTATGATTAGGCAGGTGCAACTACTGCAGTGATTGGTATTGCAACTCCACTTCCATCGTTCTCACAATTCTCAAAGGAGGTAGCATACTGAATAAATCTTAGAGGAAAACAAAAAAAAAAGAAGAATAAAAAAGGGAAACTAACACAACTATAAGAGAATAACCAGATCAATAGACATCCATACTATGCAAAGCACACAGCCGTCAGACCAGTCAAATACATGTTACCCAGAAAATGCATTTGCAAACGTGAATATTGGTTTTGAAAACTTATCAACCGTGACAGAAAGCACTCACATAATCACATCTACCCTTTTAATATTACAGCACGGCATTGTATATTTTTGTTATGCCTGGAAAAGTAGGGCAGACGCGGAGCCCGGTCAGCATAAGTGGTCAAAGCTTAGGTAAACCCATAGCTATCCAGGCGCAGCCACGTCGCGTGATAACATGAGCAGCATGCTTCTGTCAGTGCAGTGGGTGTGCGCCAGACTAGCTAAAGGCTGGAGAAGGTCCACGTGTCCAATCCATGTACAAATCGCGTAAATCACTATAGTAGGTGGGCAACGGGACATAAAGAAGGATTTGCACGGAAGTCTGACCAGCTCACAAATTTAGTAATCATTACCTTAACTCATCCCACTATAAATAGAGAGCTTCTCTCTCGTTTGGGGGATTGGCTAATTTCTCTGTGGAATAGCAACACATTCTCTCTCTCTCTCTCTTGTAACCTCTTGTAAGTCAGCTCGCTAATCGCGACCTGGTCTCGATATATTAATACAATATCAGTGGACGTAGGAATCGCTTGTTAAAGCATCCGAACCACTTTAAACATTGTTCTCCATCTTTTATTCAATTTCTTACCCCCATTCCTGTGTGTCTTCTAGGCCAGCTCAGCATCTCACGCGTGTGTTTAGTTGGTGTCAAAATCCCACATCAACAGTTTGGCGCTAGAAGGAGGGGCTTGATTTAGTATTCGTCCTTCATCAGGAGAATCTCTAACTAACTGGTCCTACAATAGCAAATGGCTCACAGATTTGAATCTGAGCAACCCCATAATGGTGAGGAAGAAGTCCTCCAAGTGCAAGAGGGCACTTCAGCTTTGCACAATATCATGGGGGATATTCCCTCAAGCTCACGACTTGATCCGACCATCATGAGCTACCTGGAGAGGTTCAACAATACTCTCCAAACGATCAACCAAAGGTTGGATCGCTTGGATCAGGTTACACCACCCGAATCAAATGAGGCGATGCCACTGCCAAAAACGCCTATACGTCACATAAAAGCATAGAAAAGGGTGATAGCCCGTGCCGCACGCACTGTAATGCGTCAAAGGAAAGGAAAGCAGGTAGCGAACAGTGTGCTTAGAGGCTCCGAGGGACCAGCAAACACCGATCGCACCCCGGGTAGAATACCCATGGTGCAAAGACTCGGTGACAAGTCGCAGATCGAGATGTCCCATGCCACATCGCGCGAGCACTCCCACAAAAGTGCAAAACAGGGAGATTCCCACCATCGCCAGAATAACGACCCCGATCGTTATCGTGCGGGAAGTTCCTACTGTCCGCAGGTCGGTTCGCACCACCACGGAGGTCCTGAAGGTTCCTTGGGCCATTTGTTGCCATCGCACGACTCTAACCAGCGTGCGTCGAGAGCGGTCGGAACTACCAGCTGAGGCGAGGAGGAATCCGATCTCCGGACTTTCCTCAACCGCAATCGAAAAGGTCAAACCTGCATGGGGGAAAGTGATCCCGAGATAGCTCTGTTGCCTCGGATTGAGGACCTATAACAAGCTATCGATCAGTTGAAGGCTCAGCAAAATTAGCGAGGGCAGGTCGCAGAGGTGTCTCCCTTTTCTGCGGCTATGTCAGCCGTCCCTTTCCCATCCAAGTTCAGAATGCTCGATATGCGGGCATTCGATGGGAATTCCGATCTGCAGGATCATTTGTATGAATTCAACGACATGATGGAACTTCATCAAGTTTCTGATTTGGCAAAACATCGATGCTTAGCGGTGACCCTTACATCTCACGCCAAGCGATGGTTCAGGTCACTCCCGGCAGGATCGATTAGCTTGTGGAATTAAATGAGCTCGACAATCTTGAGACACTTCCAGGCAGACAGGAAGTTCTCAATGCCTTTGAGCTACCTCAGCAACATAAGGCAAGAGATGGATGAATCTCTCCAATCTTACATCAACAGATTCCATAGAGAGCTCCATAAAGTAGCTTACACTCCCAAAGAGTCCGTTCGGACTCTCATCATAGCGGGAGTTTGTCCACAGACAGATCTATGGAAGGAGTTGCAATCAGAGGACGATGTTTCTCTCACCCGCTTTTACAGCCTTATAAAGAAATACCTTCGTATCGAGAACTCCGTGGCGGTGCTCCACCACCACGACCCCGGCACTTCAGGCAGTGCGCCAGGTCGGGGGAAAATAGGAGGGCTGATCGTTGATGGGCTAACGATGATCAGCGAAAGGGAAAGAAATGGCGGTTTGAGCCCAAGAAGTCTTATGCTCTCGCTCCTTATAGCGATCGCGACAAGAATCGATATACCCCTTTGAATGCATTTATCTCAGCAATTCTTGACAAGTCAGAAGAGGCCAGTCTGCTTGGAGATCCTGAGCCCATGAAAAATCCCCCTTCAGCTAGAAACAGTAAAAAGTACCGTGGTTATCATCGGGACAATGGGCATCACACTGATGAGTGCCGAGCTCTCAAGCAGGCAATCGAAGATCTTATCAAGCAGGGGCATTTCAAAGAGTATGTTGATGACTCTGCTCCTGTAAGGTAGAAAAATCGAGAGGAACCGGGCAAGAAGCGTCGTGATCACAAAGAGAGTGGGGATAATCTTTGGGGGACCACACCTCAAGGGAAACTCACGAGGTGCCTAGGAAAGATATGCTTGCGCAGTCCATCACGACCCTGTCTGTATGATGAACACAACGCAGTGACCATCAAAGGTTCGCAAAGATGAGGAAATCATCTTCTCTGAAAAAGACGCAGTCCGATTACATCATCCCCACAATGATGCTCTCATCATTATGCCCCAAATAGGGCGCTGCGATGTCCACAAAATGTTGGTGGATAATGAAAGCATTGTGAACATCCTATTCCAGCGAGCTTTCGAAAGAATGAACTTGGATGAGGCCGACCTGAAGCCTGCCTCAATCCCCCTATATGGTTTTACAAGGGATCACTGATCCCCATGGGAATGATCTCGCTTCCAGTCACACTGGGTGACTTCCACGAAGTGACCAAGGTCACGGAATTCTTGGTAGTAGACTGCCCCTCTACCTTCAATGGTATCCTGAGGCGACTTCTACTAAGAAGTTTCAAGGCAGTCACTTCGATCTATCATCTTAAAATGAAGTTCCCCACCTCAACGGGGATAGGGGAAGTAAGCAAATCTCAACCAACATCTCGCGATTGCTATGTGAGGGCAGTGCAAATGGCATGTAAAGGGAAAGGCATCCCCCATGGCATTCCTAAACAAGCAATGGCAATCAGCCGGATCGAACCACAGCCTGGCCCAACTGAGGATAATATGGATCCTCATATCCAAGAATGCCTTTCCAATAGGCCAGTTAAGGATCTACCGGAGGTGTCAATCGACCTGAACGAGCCAAGCTAGGTATGGAGGATTAGAAGTAACCTTAACCCCCAGCTCCCTGACGACCTGACCAGCTTCCTCAGAAAAAATATAGATGTGTTCGCATGGACGCATGCTGATATGGTCGGGATCAGCCCGGACATCATTTGCCATGCCTTGAACATCGATAACAAAGCTAGGCTGGTCCACCAGAAAAGGAGAGCGATGGATCCAGAGCGATATGTCGCCTTGAAAATCGAGGTAGATAATCTCCTTCAAAATGGGTCCATCCGAGAAGCTCTCTACCCAAGCTGGGTTGCTAACCCAATTCTAGTGAAAAAGCTCAATGCAAGTGGCGAACCTGTGTGGACTTCATCGACCTCGAAAAAGCCTGCCCAAAGGACAGTTTCCCCCTACCTAAGATCGACCAGCTCGTTAATGCCACCTTTGGGCATGAGCTGCTGAGTTTCACAGACGCATACTCGGGATACAATCAAATTTCGATGTATGCGGCGGACGAAGAGCATACCTCCTTTGTCACAGATCAACGACTGTATTACTACAAGGTTATGCCTTTCGGCCTGAAAAACGATGGGACGACTTACTAGTGTTTGGTTAACCGAATGTTCTCCAAGCAGATCGAAAA
Organism: Pistacia vera; assembly: GCF_008641045.1. Lineage (NCBI taxonomy): Eukaryota > Viridiplantae > Streptophyta > Magnoliopsida > Sapindales > Anacardiaceae > Pistacia > Pistacia vera. Next base: position 194,680 of record NW_022196026.1, on the reverse strand, counting down.
GTCGATGGAAGTCTACGTTGATGACATGCTATTCAAGTCGCATGTCGCTTCAGATCACATAGCGCATCTCGCTGAGATGTTCGATATCCTCCGGAGATACCGAATGAAGCTCAATCCTTTCAAATGCTTATTCGGGGTGTCCTCAGGAAAATTTCTAGGGTACATGGTCAACTAGCAGGGAATAGAGATCAACCCCGAGAAAGTATAAACTCTCCTCGACATGAAAAGCCTGACCAACCGAAAGCAGGTTTAGAGTCTCAATGGGCAAATAGCAGTACTTAGTCGCTTTATATCGAGGGTAACAGATCGCTGCTTGCCATTCTTCAATATCCTAAGAACCAACAAGTTTGAGTGGACTCCCGAGTGCAAACAGGCATTCCAGAGCATTAAAGAGTACCTTGAAAAACCACTTCTTCCATCCAAGCCTCTCCCACAAGAAGTTTTGCTCCTATATTTTTTCGTCTCTCAGTACGTGGTCAGTGCAGCTTTAGTTCGAGAAGAGAGCAGGGTTCAATGGTCAGTTTATTATGCGAGCAAGCGTCTACTAGATGTCGAGATGTGGTACCCGAAAATGGAGTGATTGGCTTATGCCCTGCTGATCGCTTCTAGAAAGTTGGGACCTTACTTCTACACCCACACAATCCATGTAATGACTAGTTACCCACTCAAGCAAGTCCTCCAGAAGCCAGAGGCATCAGGTAAATTGCTCAAGTGGGCCATGGAGCTAAGTCAGTTCGATCTACAATATAGACCAAAAGCAACTATCAAAGGGCAGGCTGTTGCCGATTTCATTTCTGAATTCTCATATCAGCCGATAAAGGAATCCAAGAAACAAGCCAGTGAAGTCACCCAAGAACTATATAGAATCTATCGACCTGGAGCCTATATGTCGATGGATCATCGAACAGAAAAAGGTCAGGGCAAGTCTTTTTCTCCTAAGTCCCAAGGGGACTCGTATCCATGGCATCCTCTAGTTCGGGGTTCAAAGCGACCAATAATGAGGCTAAGTATGAAGCTCTACTCGTTGGGTTGCGATTGGCTAGAGAAATAGGATCAACCGCGATCAGCATCAACAGCAACTCCATGCTAGTTGTCAACCAGGTTTTTGGGGAATATCAGGCCAAGGAAGAAAACATGATCTGCTATCTGAAGAAGGCTAAGGTCGTGCTCGAGCCGTTCAAGCACTTCAAGATTACACAGATTCCTAGAGATATAAATTATGTGGCAGATGCATTGGCAAAGATAGTCTCATCGGTAGACTCAGATGCACCAGAAAGTATTCCTGTTCGGTTCATAGAGGCCACCAATGTCAGCTTAACCAAACAGGCCGTGAATGCAGTAAAATCAGTTTCCTGGATGACTCAGATCATTCAGTATCTCTGAGATGGGATCTTGCCCAACGACAAAGTCAAAGCAAGAACCTTGCGAACAAGAGCCTTGCGAACAAGAGCTGCTCATTACACACTCATAGGAGATCAGCTGTACAAGCGAGATTTTAGCGCCCCTCTTCTCCGATATGTAATCGATGAAGAAGCAAATTACATCATAAGGGAGATACATGAAGGAATCTGTGGTAATCACACGGCCGTACGATCCCTCGCCAACAAGGTTGTTCGTCAAGGGTATTATTGGCCCTTGATTCAAAAAGACGCTTACAACTTTGTCAAAAGGTGTGATAAGTGTCAGTGGTTTGCGAACATACCACGAGCTCCTTCCCACCAGCTGATAACCATGACCAGCCCCTGGCCATTCTCTATGTGGGGAATCGATCTCATTGGTCCCATGCCAGTTGGTAAAGGGGGAGTTAAGTATGCAGTGATCGCAGTAGACTACTTCACCAAGTGGGTTGAAGCAGAGCCCTTGGCCGCAATTACCACCAAAAAGCTAAAGGACTTCGTCTTCAAAAATATTGTGTGTCGCTATGGGATTCCTCATACCCTTCTCTGATAACGGGAAGCAGTTTGATAACGAGAAGTTCAAGCAGTTTTGCGGCGAGCTAGGCATCCATAAGAAGTTCGCCTCGGTTGCAAGACCACAAGCAAATGGTCAAGTTGAAGTTGTCAACAAAACCATCAAGCACACTCTGAATGCCAAACTTGGCGCAGCCAAGGGAAATTGGGCCGACGACCTTCCTGAAGTTCTGTTGGCATACAAGACAACTTCGAGAACCTCTACCTCAGAAACCCCTTTTTCGCTAGCATATGGCTACGAAGCGATGATCCCTATGGAGGTAGGGACTGGTTCACTTCGGATGGACCTATTCAATGAAACTGACAATGAAACGCTTACACACGCAAGTCTAGATCTAGTTGAAGAACATCGCAGCAAGGCTCAGCTAAGAATAGCAGCTTATCAGCAACGCGCGAAAAGGTTCTTTGACTCTAAGGTCAGAAGAAGAGACTTCTAGGTCGGTGACCTTGTTTTAAAGGAAGTCCTCCTCGATACTACAGAACCAAGTGTGGGAGTTTTGGGATCGAACTAGGAAGGCCCATACCGCGTCGCCAAAGTGATAAGGCCGGGGACTTATCATCTCAAAATGCTGAATGGTTCTGAAGTACCGCAAGCTTGAAATGCGGAACATCTCCGACCATATTATCAGTAATTCCGAACTCATCTTTTCCTTGTAAACTGTTTTTAGTCCTTGTAAATAAAAGAATTACCTTTCCAAGTTTATAATTATGTTCGCATAGACTTGTTATAATTCTGTTCACATAAACTTGTTCTAATGTTATTATAAATAGTTAGAATGCAATCTCATGTATAACATAGGGTACAGAAATTGTAAGTACTCATGAAAGATTAAAAAAGATATGTATTTATTCATTAATAAAAGGAGAAGTACATGAGCGAGCAGGAAAAGATCCCAAAAACAAAAGCAATCATTGGCCTTCATCCCCAATTCTTGGAGGCGTGACCTCATCGTCCCCGGGCTGATCGCTAATCACCTGGCCAGCTACGGCTCCCCGAAGGCATACTCTAAAGGCTCTCCCTAGTCAGGACCTCGGGCGGCCTCTGCCGCATCCTCATCATCAAGCCACGCCATGGATCCAAGAATTTCTTGGTATTCCTCCGGGAGCTCGGATATATCCATTTTAGGATTATTTGGCTGTAGGGCATAGATGGACTGAATTGCCCATTCAGCAGCCTTTGACTTGATCTCCGCCCCTTGACACTGTATCTCTTCAGTCAGCGAAGTGACTCTTCCCTGACTAGCTTGGAGTTCAGCCTCAAGCGCCCACCTTTGCTTCTCGGATGCCTCCCACAGCTCGCCCCTTTCCCGCTCTACTCGTGAGGCCCGCTCGAAGGTCATTTTAAGCTCTTGGTCTTTCTCGCCAGCCTCTCTGGTGAGTTTGGCCACTTTCCTCTGGAGCTCCTTTATCTCCTCTCCGTGCTTCTCTAGCTCGGCCTTCTAAAAATCCACCTTGCGAAGAGTAGCATCCCTTTCATTCAGGTACTAGTTCACCGAAGCGATGGATAATTCCTTCTCTGCCTGAGTGGCTTCTAAGTCCCGCTTGAGCCGCGCTCTCCTCCCTCAGCGCGACCTCCCCCTTGGCAGCTCCCAGTCGGACCTTTTGTAGGGACAATTGCATGGAGAACAGAGCCTACGAACAAAAAGAGTAACAAGTTAGTATCCTTGCTATTGGAAAGGATAGGTGTAAAGTCCTCACCGAGGACAGCTCGGTCTACCTTGCTCAAATGTTGGATGGATATGGACATCAGGTCTACATGATTGGAGGCCACGAACTGCTCGAATGGCTCTGCGAGCCCGCACTCCAACAGGGTAAAAACCACCAGCTATAGATGATCCAGAAGCTGTCCCATCGAGTCCAACACTGGAGTGTCAGTGTCCGCGCCTCCAACAGGAGTCTTGTCACCCGTCGGTTCTTTGCCTGGTCTCCTCCTAGGATGTGCGACCTCGTTTTGCCTTGCTCGCGGTGCTCCCAAAGCAATGGAAATGTCAGGCTACGACCTCCCGGGCTAAGTGCCCAAGTCCTCCAGTTTAGACTCTAACTCTTCGGCCAGAATTTGCCTCCTCTTCTTAGGCCGTTAGGCCGTCGTCTTCTACCTTGGGCAAACAATCGGGGGCTGGGGAGCACCCGTAGGTAGAACTAAAGCACCAGCCGAAGGCTGAGGAGCCCCAGTAAGTCGTACCAGAGCTCCCGCCATTGCCCCTCCAGCAGGGGGACCACTGGGAGCAGCTCCAGTTGGTCCGATAGCGCCCACTTGGGGGAAGGTAAACTGCCTCGGTGATGGCGATCTAGGAACCTTTGGAGGTATGGTTGCTACACGAGAACGTCGTTAGTAAAACAGTTCGCTGCATGCACAATCTAAATAAGCCAAGGTTGCAAAGCTTACTCGGTCGGGGCCCTAGGGTCATTTTCGAGTTAAAAAAATCGTATTTTCGTAAATTTACGGTTGTCACGAGCAATCTGGCGTCGCGACTCTCTTCTGGCAAAAAGCCAAAGATCCAGATCCTCGAGAAGCTCTAACCTGGTCTTTTTGTTATCTGCAAATAAAAAAGAGCTCGTTAGCGAAGACAAAAATAGTCCGCAAATTCACAAAAAATGAAAGCCTACTCGGATCCTGGAAATAGCAAATGCCATCATAACGAAAGAAAAAGAACTTCGTCTTGTATGCTCCTACATTGCTCAAGTAACTGTGTATTCCCGCTTCGATGGTAGTTCGCTTAGAAAGATAGTAAGAATCCTTGTCCTTACTTTTCTTCAGAATGTACGAGCAACCGAGCTCCACTATAGTTAGCTCACCCAATCCACTCTCACGGCATGCAATGTACATAGCCACAGCTATCATGTACGCGTTTGGCGTGAGCTGAAGTGGTACGATCCTGAAATGATCAAGGACCGACCTGACAAAAAGGTGGAAGGGGATCAACCTTCCACTCTTGAATATATTCTTAGAGATCACAGCAAGCCCCCGTGGCAGATTCTGAGCTGTGCGTGTCCTATCTCGGAAGACCTCCACACGAAGAGCGTGTTGGTCTACTACCTTTTCAAGATCCTCGAAAGTCATCACCGACAAGATCTCTTGAGGGGGACCCGCATGAGCATCCTGCATAGGCGAACTGGTCCTTTCCTTGGCTCTGGTCATTGGGGGGTCCATTCTACTGTGGTCTACAAAAGCGACAAGCAGGGAATTGTTCAATCCTCGTGCACTATTTTGTATGATAACGTGGAGGAAAAAGTAAATACTTCCCCCTTTAAACCCTAGAAAAACCCTAACAGAATATTTTTAGAGCCACCATTCGTGGCTCAAACCCAAGGAGAATGTTTCATCTTCGGTCAACTACTGGCAGACTGTCATTGCATGGAAACTATTGAAAGAAAGAAATGAATTCTTACCTCTTGGAATGAGAAAATTAATCCTCCTGCTTCGAATATCAAGTGCGCACCGGTTTGAAAGGCAAAGAATCAAAGTTCACAAAAATCTCTTGCTCTCTCTGAGAAGATGAATATTGTGACATTGCCTGAAGTGAGCCTGGGTTTTTATAGTAAAAGAAATGACACTTTAGTTTTCTAAAGTCAAACGACGTTTGGTCGGAAAAATGCATCTCACTGTTGATCACGACCACATGTCGTAGATCAGCAAAGAAGAGTGACCGTCACGCTTCAAGAGAGCAAATCATCGTTCTCTTCCGTTGAAAAACTCAAGCGACGACACGTTTTCCCTCCTCCACATTAAATACACCCCCATCCGCATTTAATGCTCTGATAGAGAATGTCGTTTCAGCATGGCTTGCAATGCGCATGGTTGGCACTCATTGCACATAAGACACGTCTGTCAGAGCAAAAGGTATTTCATTAAATGTATACGCTGCAAAAGTACAACGGATAACATCTGAAGAGGTCGTTACATAGAACACTTTTCGTCTTATGTCGCAAAACGACGCAACTCTTCGATCTTGCCTTGTGTCAATTGCGAAGCGACGTGACCCCTTGGGCAAAAATTACTCCAAGTGCAATCAGGTCATGGACCTCAAAAGAGGATCAAAATCATGGCACTGATAGTCTAAGAATAGGTCGCTCATCCTTAAAATAACGACCATATCAGGTCGCATGCATAAAAGTGTCTCCTCGACCTCTTTGCAATCAGGTCGGGCCAACCAGAATCTCTCCGAAAACGTCAAGTCACGGCATAATATGTAGTTCCCAAGGTTCTATTCTCAAACCTTAAAACTAGGGGACTTCTGTTATGTTTGGAAAAGTAGGGCTGACACGGAGCCTAGTCAGCATAAGTGGTCAGAGCTTAGGTAAACTCGCAGCCATCCAGGCTCAACCACGTCACGTGATGACATGAGCAGCATGCTTCTATCAGTGCAGTGGGTGTGCGCCAGACTAGCTAAAGGCTGGAGAAGGTCCACATGTCCAATCCCTGCACAAATTGCGTAAATCGCTCTAGTAGGTGGGCAATGGGATATAAAGAAGGATTTGCACGGAAGTCTGACCAACTCACAAATTTAGTAATCATTACCTTAACTCATCCCACTATAAATAGAGAGCTCCTCTCTCGTTTGGAGGATTGGCTAATTTCTCTCTGGAATAGCATACACATTCTCTCTCTCTCTCTTGTAACCTCTTGTAAGTCAACTCGTTGTTCGCGACCTGGTCTCGATATATTAATACAATATCAGTGGACGTAGGAATCGCTTGTTAAAGTATCTGAACCACTTTAAACATTATTCTCCATCTTTTATTCAATTTCTTATCCCTATTCACATGTATCTTCTGGGTCAGCTTAACATCTCACACGTACGTTTAATTGGTGTCAGAATCCCGCATCAACAATTTTCATCGTGATTAGATAATAAACAATCATTAATGCTTGATGTCACATGTTAAGTTTATGACATGACATTAACATGAAAGAAATAGATCTGACAATAGATCTATAAAATCACAAAAAATACGCCCTCTGTTTCTCCAAAATTACTAATATTAGACATGTTTAATTGTTTTTGGTGTTAGAAAACCATTTTCAACTTTATATTTCTCTCTTTTTTATTGTATAATATTGTTTTTTGAAACCGCCATTGTAGAATAGACCTACAATTACGAAATAAAATATAATAAACCAAAGTGTCTACACCTGCAACCTTCATACCTGTATTAGAGGAGGATGCAGCAACATTCTGATGACATGACTCTTCTATTGGCTTCTTTATCTCAGTTATTGCGCATAAATAAGAAGCCTGAGCACTAGAGAGCATCATGAGCAATTAAACTTAGCTCGTATTAAGATAATGGAGTTTTATATTGGAATCATTTTATTAGATACTGTAATTATATAACTATCCTGTGAAACAGATAATAGAAAAAACAATCCAATTAACAGTCTACTAAAACTCCATGAAAAACTCATGACATTAAAATAATCAGTACAGAGCAAACTTCATGCACAATGTACACTGTAAAGAAACTTTTTGTCAAAGTTCCATCTTAAGGTCAGAAGAGAGGGACCTACCAACAAGAACAAACAGAAAACAATAATAATATTGAGGTCCAGAAGACACAGGACCTAAAACCTCGAATCAAAAATTAATTTTATATTGCCCATGTACCAATCCTTGCTGTGATTTGAATTGTTATCTCTTGTGGCCTATGTTACAGGGTTCCATCAAATGAGTTTACCCACGAGTCAATTTGTGAAAGCAATTTTACCTGTTCCTAGACAGGATGCAAGTTTTTCTTGATCAGTATAAACTACATAGACTTTGTTCAGGTTGCGTTGTGGTACGATGCAGCTAATTCTTCAAAGGAGTTCACCAAAGAATCAGTTCCTTATTTAATCATCCCTTATTTTCAAGCTGGGATGTTCCCAGTTTGTACTCATTATGTGTGCTTTTGCTGCAGTATATCATACATGACACAATGTGATTCTTCTAAATCATGTTAATTTTGGTATCTCACCCAAATCAAGTAATGTACCGTCAATTGTACAAAGAATATCCACAAAGCATAATAAAATGGTGGAAAAATAAAGATTACCATCTGCTAGTTTGAAAGGGACCAAATGCTAATAGTCATCAATAACCTGCAAAGTACAATAAAACTGCAGACTGTGGAAACAATTTGAAAACTGAGACAGAGGTATACCTTTGTGTTAGCGTTACAAAATGCATTTAGCTAAATTTTCAAACAAACTTCATTCAGTTGACATAGAGCATCAATATCAGAAGAGGGATACTTGTTCTTTGATGAGACCCCTAATATGCTGGTTTATGGTAGGAGACGTAAGGGTACGAAGTAGAGGATTTTGGGTAGCTGGCAAGAANTAAATGGCTTCTCTGTAGCAGTTGACTGCTGATTACCATCTACACTGTTTGATTCTGCACGAAAAAGGGATGCTGATTTTACCAAGCAAAGTTATAAGAAGGAATCGATTTAGAACTTCATTTGGGGCATAAACCTGGGTTGACAAAAAACTTGTTTTAGGGTGTCCCTTTTTTGGATTTGATAGTGGTGAGACAACAGATGTGTGCTTCCCATGCTCTGGGGCTTTTGAGAATGGAATTAAGGGAGTAGAAGGAGAACCTGTTATTGATGATGAACTGGCAGAATGCTGTGGCATCTCAGCGTTGGAAAGAGGTGACAGTGAATTTTTCCGGTCAATCTGAGCAGATTGCTGAGACATTTGAGAAGTAGCAAGATGTTGGCAAGGCACTGCTGGCTGAAGCATACCTGAAGTGACAACTGGCTCGATGTTTGTCATAAGCATCTGTTGCATTTTTGGACCATTCCATTGTTCCAACTCACCAAGTTGTGTTGATGATGAATGAGATGAACCAACTGCTCTGCTTACTGAAGTTAACTTCGAAGGATGGGATTGGTGTTTTCTGTTGGAATTGGAAGCAAAACTAAGTACGCACAAATGACAGATAGGCTTGTTGATTAAAAGGAGAGTTTTTATTCAACATGAACTACATCAAAGTCACATAATTAATTTCAACATTACATACATATATAGTTTATCTTAAAGTTTAGATAACACTAAATAACTGAACATGATAAAATCACATAACTAAAGGTAAGTTTCTTTTAGTTTAACAGTTGTAACTTAACCGAAAATCAAACTGTTGTCTGAAAAATCTGATCGCCTAATGCAAGTTGCAGGTCGCACAACACAGATCGCAAGTCGCAGGACGCACGCCGCAACAGACTTTTCTCTCACCACAGCGAGCTGCTGTTGCCACGACAGACTTCCTTTTGCCGCAGCGATCAGTTCTCTGATCTGTTTCAGAGAACTTCATCTCCACGTTTGCCACAGCATTCTTCATCTTCAGGTATCTCAAAACACTTTTTGCTGCTGCGAAAGGTTCTTCACTTGGTTCCTGCATAAATCTAGACAAAAGGTTAATGGAAAAAATTACATCCGGCATTGTTGCCGTTAGGTACATTAAGCTTCCAACTAGACTTCTATAACTTCTTCCATCTGCCTTCCTTTTTCCATCATTCTTCACAAGCTTCAAATGCAAAGGTAGGGGAGTTGTTGTAGTTTTGTTATCCTCCATGTAAGTTTTCAAATTCTTGAGCATATTCTTTGGCATATAAAGATGCCATCCTTTTCTTGACTTACTTCAAGACCTAGGAAGTAATTCACTTTCCCCGAGTCACTCATTTAAAACCCCTTATCACACTTCTTTTGAAATCTTCAATTTTTATTTTCTCTTATGATTTTGGAATACACTTCCAACAGGAGCACAATGGTTGCGACTCTACATGAACTTCCTGTGTAAAAGGGTTATGTGGAAAGCAGTTTGTTTGATTGCTCCATAAAGAGGGGCTGCCACGGATCTGTCGGTAAACTTGGTGCTCAGAACGGTAAAATAAACTTGGTTGTGATGCACCAGGCTGTTGTTGATATGCTGATGATTGTTGTGGATATCAAGTGGATGTGTGGAGTGCAATGTTCGGTTGATGGACATTTCGCTAGAAAATGTGTGTTGTGACTGCAAGATTTGGTTTGCTGATAAAAAACATTCTGTAATGGTGAATCCAAGGGTGTAGCAGAGGTATTTGCTTGGATTCCTTGTTCAATTAAAGCACCAGCACGATCACGTGATACCCAAGAAACATTCTGCAAACTGGAGCTTTCCCAGCATTGGCTACATAGAGGTTCTGAGTCAGACCTGTAACTGAGTGAAAACTGTGTTAAACTAATATATTTTGCGCAAGGAAATTACATGATTAGGCGGTGCAACTACTGCAGTGATTGGTGGTGCAACTACTGCAGTGATGGTATTGCAACTCCACTTCCATCGTTCTCACAACTCAGAGGAGGTAACTACTGAATAAATCTTACGAGGGAAAAAAAAGAGAAGAATAAAAAAGGGAAACTAGCACAACTATAAGAGAAAACCAGATCAATATAATCCATAATATGCAAAGCACACATGAAACTATCACACCAGCCGTCAGACCAGTCAAATCTACCTTTTACTATTACAGCACCAGAAATGCATTTGCACACGTGAATATTGGTTTTGAAAACTTATCAACCGTGACAGAAAGCAGTCACATAGTCACATCTACCCTTTTACTATACAGCACGGCATTGTATTTTTCATCGTGATTAGATAATAAAACAATCCATTAATGCTTGATGTCACATGTTAAGTTTATGACATGACATAACATGAAAGAAATAGATTCTGACAATAGATCTATAAAATCACAAAAAATACGCCCTTTGTTTCTCCAAATTACTAATATTAGACATGTTTAATTGTTTTGGTCTTGAAAACCATTTTCAACTTTATATTTCTCTCTTTTTTATTGTATAATATTGTTTTTTGAAACCAACCAGTAGAATAGACCTACAATTACGAAATAAAATATAATAGACCAAAAGTGTCCACACCTTCAACCCTTATACCTTAGTAGAGGAGGATGCAGCAACATTCTGGACATGACTCTTATTGGCTTCTTTATCTCAGTTATGCGCATAAATAAGAAGCCTGAGCACTAGACAGCATCATGAGCAATTAAACTTAGCTCGTATTAAGATAATGGAGTTATATTGGAATCATTTTATAGATACTGAATTATATAACTATCCTGTGGAACAGATAATAGAAAAAACAATCCAATTAACAGTCTATACTAAACTCCATGAAAAACTCATGACATTAAAATAATCATACAGCAAACTTCATGCACAGTGTCAGTGTAAGAAACTTTTGTCAAAGTTCCATCTTAGATCAGAAGAGAGGGACCTACCAACAAGAACAAACAGAAACAATAATAATATTAGGTCCAGAAGACACAGGACCAAAACCTCGAATCAAAATTAGTTTTATATTGCCCATGTACCAATCCTTGCTGTGATTTGAATTGTTATCTTGTGGCCTATGTTACAGGGTTCCATCGAAGGAGTTTACTCGAATCAATTTGTGAAAGCAATTTTACCTGTTCCTATACAGGATGCAAGTATTCTTGATCAGTATTAAACTAGATAGACTTTGTTCAGGTTACATTGTGGTACGATGAGCTAATTCTTCAAAGGAGTTCACCCAAGAATCAGTTCCTTATTTATCATTATTTTATCCCTATTTTCAAGCTGGGATGTTCCGAGTTTGTACTCATTATGTGTACTTTTGCTGCAGTATATCATACATGACACAATGTGATTCTTCTAAATCATGTTAATTTTGGTTCTCACCCAAATCAAGTAATGTACCGTCAATTGTACAAAGAATCTACCAAAGCATAATAAATGGTGGAAAAATAAAGATACCATCTGCTAGTTTAAAAGGGACCAAATGCTAATAGTCATCATTAACCTGCAAAGTACAATAAAACTGCAACTGTGGAAACAATTTAAAAACTGAGACAGAGGTATGCCTTTGTGGTAGCGTTACAAAATGCATTTAGCTAAATTTTCAAACAAACTCATTCAGTTGACATAGAGCATCAATTCAGAGAGGATACGTTCTTTGATGAGACCCCTAATATGCTGGTTAGGTAGGAGACGTAAGGGTACGAAGTAGAGGATTTTGGGTAGCTGACAAGAAGGTTCTTTGTGCATGAGGTTTGTTTAGGAGGACATATGACATTAGGGGAATGGGTGATTGAGATGTTAGTAGAATAAAAGGAGAGGCAGAGATTGAGAGGATATTCAAAAGAGAAAAGTAGAGTGGGAGGTTGCTGGCCGCCCTCGAAGTCCCGCACTATCTGGGAGGAGTTAGCCCTCAAAGACCAACATTATTTCTGTTCTTTTGTTTAAGTTGTATTCCTTTTGATTGTGCTATTGGTAGTGATTGCTAGTTTAACTTCTGTTACTTCGTTGCTAGAATATAAATAGACTTGACTATATTTTCTGGGTTTTGCTACTGTTTATTGATATTTTTTGGGTTGAGTCTTGAGTGTTGTTGTTGTTGTGGTTTGATGAGTATTGGAAAGTATCTATCAATGTATCATTCTTCAAAACATCTACTCTGTCATGTAATAAAAAAAAAAAAAAAAATGTCTTAAGAGATGACGCATAATCATGAATTATCAACAATTCATTTTGTTCCTAGAGAAAAGCACACAGAGATCTCTCTTAGATTTTGTATAAAGTTTTCAGGCAGAGCTACTTTCTGCAATATGTTTCTTGCAAAAAAATAAAAAAAAAGAAGCATATTTATTTTTGTTAGGATTACTCCATCTTGATCAACATCAGAGTTGACTATACTAGGTAGTATTTATTAACAAAACTCTTGATATAATTCCCACAACAACACAAACAAAAAAAAAAAAAAAAAAGAGAATCATATTTCAGATATATAGTAATTAGCATCAGGAGAAAAAAGATTGGTTCAGTTCACTTCAAAATGCGCAAAGTTCACTCAATCTGCTAATTTATACATATCAATTTGGCAGTTTTTTTTAAATAAAGCCGTAGTATTCACGGTTCTGATGAGAGAAAATTTAGCTGACCGGCCATCCCAAGTTTCGATTTAAGAAAATGGCCTTGAAACTTTTTTTTCATTTTTTTTTTTTAATTTAGAGAAGCTGACGTGGCACAGTTAGGATCCATTAAACATGTAAAATGGGTTAAAATGAAAAGATTAAAACATATAAGGACGAAATCTAATTAATGAAAGTTTTTAAAATTTGAAATTTGAAAAAGAGCCCCACCCATTCAAATCGCTTAATCGAAACCAATTAAGGCAAAAATCGATATCTTCAATCCCTAAACGCATTCTGTGCAATTTCCGACGATAACAGTCCACATTCTGGCAAATTTTCACACCCAAATTCAATCCTAAAGTTTCTTCCTTTCTTAAAACCATGGTTGACATTCACAATGAGGAGGAAAACCCAACGTCTCTTCGAATCGTAGAGTCCGGCCGGCAAGCAGTTCAATGGCTGCTTCGGTGGATCCTCCGATCAGTGAAGGTGTTCCAACAGTGGAGACAACGGCGGCACAACAAGAGAGAGAACAGGAGCAAAATGGTTATGAAGAGGAAGAGGAGGCCGGGCAGAATTCAGGCCAGGAAGAGGAGTTCGGCGAGAGTTCAGACGAGAAGGAGGAGGCCGTCGAAGAAAAGGTATTTGTACCTGCCGAGACCTAAGATTGCTTAAGCGATCCTTTGTATCGCTTAAGCGATTGACGGCTTTTACTCTTGGTCGCTTAAGCTATTTAGGATTGCTTAAGAGTAAAAGCGATGAATCGCTTAAGGGATATAAACGATCGCTTAAGCGATCTTAGATCTGGCAGATGTTGATTCTGCCTCGTACAAGATCTCTTAAGCGATCTGTAATCGCTTAAGCGACCAAGAGTAAAAGTGATGAATCGCTTTTACTCTTGGTCGCTTAAGTGATTTAAGATCGCTTAAGTGATTTAAGATCGCTTAAGCGATCTCTTCCGAGGCAGAACCAAATCTGCCCAGATCTATAATCGCTTAAGCGATCCTTTAGCGATTTCAGATCGCTTAAGAGTAAAAGTGTCGAATCGCTTAAGCGATATAGAAGATCGCTTAAGCGATCTTAGATCTGGGCAGATGTTGATTCTGCCTCGGAAGAGATCGCTTATCGCTTAAGCGACCAAGAGTAAAATTGACGAATCGCTTAAGCGATTCGTCGCTTTTACTCTTAAGCAATCTGAAATCTCTTAAGCGATTTCAGATCGCTTAAGAGATCTTGTATGAGGCAGAATCATCTGCCTATCGCTTAAGCGATTCTTCCGGAGCATATTTTGTTTATATTTGATTTGGTTTAATCTTTTTACTGATATTTTGTTTATATCGATTGTGCAAATTTTTCAGAGCGTAAACTATAGAGAGTACGGATTGGAGGTTGTAAGCGATACGGTACCGTACTTCCCTGTGAAAGTGACAGTGAGGTCAAATTGGGATGTTTTAACGAGAATAAAGAGGATTTTAGGGACAGTGAGGAATGGTGAAAGGAGATTCAAAGAGACTTGTTTCAGTCATTTTTGGGATATGGACACAAAATGGAAAAAGACATTCTGGGGGTCGGGAGTGCATTATATGTTGCTGCACTCAATAAAAAGCAACAAAAAGCACGAAATGTGGTTCATGGTGGATGGAAAGCCAGTACGTTTCGGGATGATGGAATATGCGTTGGTGACTGGCTTAAGATGTGGGGAATTGCCAGGTGAGGTTGAGGAAAAAAGAATAACGGACAGTACGGGAGCCAAAAGGTTGGCTAACAAGGTTTTGGCGGGGAACAAGTCTATTAAGGCACAGGAATTAGAGGACAGGTTAAAAGATGGTGAGTTTAATGATTCAGAGACGTTCAAACTGTGCTTGGTATTGTTCTTACATTCGATCCTAATGGCTAGTGACTCAACAAAAGCCGTTGATATTGATTGGGTGAAGTTTGTAAGCAACTTGAACTTCTTTAATGCTTATCCGTGGGGACGGGTATCATTTAAGTGAACCATGGAGTCCCTGCAAGCAAAAGACCTGGCGTTAAAGCACTCCCAATGGGCCGAGAAGAATAGACCGGCGACGTACAATTTGTTTGGCTTCCCATGGGCAATGCAGGTAAATATTAATAGCTTTTTGTTATATTTTTTTTAATATATGTGTTTGAATTATGATATGGACTGTTTTTTTACAATGTAGGCTTGGATGTATAAGGCCATCCCTGTCCTGGCTAAGGCAGGGGGGAGGATTAGGGCTTCAGTTGTGCAACAGACATTTCCTAGGATGTTGCGGTGGCACGACCAGAAGTGTACCCATTCGGATTATGAGCAAATAGAGATTGAAATTCAATCAGCTCGGGTAAGATTAAAGGATTAAGCTTGAACATGCACTTGCTTTAAAATGTCGATTAAATCTGATTGATTTTGTTTCTTATTGCAGGGGGTTGTCCGTCCCTTCCTCACCGCTATTGGGGGTGAAGCGCAACAGCACTATGTCACATCTTTCCGAGCACTGGAGGATCAAAGGGATGAAGGGATAGACCGCCTGACGCGGGACCTACAAGGGGTCACACATGTGAGGGTAGTTGCAGGGCCACTGCTTGAGAATGTGGTTGACGCCGAGGAGGATGAAGGCGCAATCGGTGGGAGGGAGGAGGAGGGGAGGGAGGAAGAGGTTCGTATGCCTCAGTAAACCGGTACAACAAGTACCGCTTTGCCGAGGCGTCGGGGTCGGGAGAGTGAGGTGGTTGACCTCATAAAGAGTTTGTTTGATAAGATGGAAGAGCAGTTGAAAAGGGTGGAGGAGAAAGTGGATAAGGTGGCAGAGAAAGTTGTTAGGGTGGAGGAGGAAGTTGGTAGGGTGCAGGAGGAAGTTGGTGGAGTATTGAAGGCGGTTAAAGTGCAACCTGGGCTGAAAAGAGAGAGCCGAAAGAGCAGGTTTGTGAAATCACCTTACACCGTACTAACACGTGGAATTAAGAGGAAAACAAAGAAACAAATTGAGGAAGAAGCCAAAATTGAGGGGGTTAAAGAGGTTTCTGGAGGAAGTGGGGCAGTTATAATGGAGGAGGTTGAGGCGGGAGGCGAAGGAAGCGGGGATGTACAAATGGAGGAAGGGGGAGGAAGCGGGCAAGCAAAAATGGAGTCCACTGTCGATTTGTATAGGCCAATAGAGGAGGAAAAGAAAAAACCCTTCTATGCCTATTACAATGAATCCGGAAGTGATGCCCTTGTAAAGTGTAAGACCGGGGATTATTCTCGGGATTGGTTTGAAAAGATTTTGACGATGGGCAGCTGGCTTCACGACTCGGTGAGTTATTTTCGCTTAATTTTCCTTATTTTTGCTTATGTTTTCCATGAGGTATTGTATACTTATCATGTTGTTTTTATTTGATGCAGCACATCGATGAGGTATTGGCACTGATGAGGCTGCGACAAACCAGCAATGGTGATCTACTGTATCCCGATTGTGCCATCACCGATGTGGCCTTTGGCCAAACACTGGTATCGATATATCGCAATTTATTGAAAAAGGCCATTGGTACATCTATAGCAAAAAGAGCCAAGCGAAAACGATCGGGCACAGAAGACTTAGACTACGTTGCTAATGATTTTAAGTTTGATGACAGGATGATGCAGTATGTAATGGGGGACAGGCCCAAATATAGCCACAATTGGGCAAAGGTTAAAAGTGTCTACTGCATCATCCTGGTTAAGAAAATGCACTGGATAGCAGTCGTCGCGCTCTTAGAGGAGAGGTTGCTGAAGATCCTTGATTGCAACCAAACAATTTGTCGAGACAGGCAGTTGGAGGCCGAGTTGGAGCCACTGTCCGTGTTGTTCCCATGGCTGTTACACGAGAGCGGGATGTTTGAGCACCTTGGTGATGAAGCATTGACGGGAAAGTGGCCACTCAAGCGCGTTCCCGTCCTAACAAATGAGTCAAGGTAAATTTTATATAAAACTAACTTACATAATACAATTGTTCTATTAGCCGATTCTAATGCTAATGTCATCTTCCTATTGCAGTGCTGATTGTGGGGCATATGCCCTAAAATTTATTCAGTTCGACATGACCAACAGCCCGATGGACGGATTGAATGACGAAACAATGACCATCTTTCGGGAGCACTGGGCTGTTGAGTGCTTCCATAGGGAAATGGATCCGTTTTGAGTGACCACAACCCAATCAAAAGGTTTGGAACTTGTACTTTTAATTTTGTATTTTATGTGATGTTGATGTTGATACTTGGGTTGTGGTGCTGATGTTGCATGTGTCATGCTTATACACAGCTTTACCAAAATAGACAGACTCAGTGAACTTTTCAATCTTGCAGTCCATATTGGGTTCGTGAAGAGAGAAAATTTTACTCCCCGGACATCCCAACTTTCCATTTAACAAATTGGCCCTGAAAAACTTTTTGTTTTTTTGTGTTTTATTTAGAAAAGCTGACATGGCTGCAGGTGTGCTGGATAATTTTACAGGTTACTGGTAAACAATGAGAGGGAACTCCTCAAACTGGCTTGGGCTATCAGAGTAGGCTGCCGGCAAGGCATCTGCAATCAAGGCTGCTGGCAAGCCATGGTACCATGAAATGATCTCAGACAGTGATTATACCGAATTTGAAAACTTCTCAAAGTGGCGGCATCTGCAATCAAGGCTACTGGCAAGGCATGTTACCAAAGAATGATCTCAGACAGTGATTATACCGAATTCCAAAACTTGTCAAAGTGGCTTAGGATTTATTCTGTTTTGGCACTATTATGAATGATTTTAAGTTTAAACTTTCAATTACAATGATGTCTCTTATATTTTGATCTGTGATGGATTAGATTGATATAAATGACTTCATTTTGCTGCTTATTCTTTTCGAATTTGGGAGGAAAATGAGTTATAAATGANCACACTTAAACTTTTGTTTTATGTTCTCACCAAGGTGCCTCATACAGAATCCGTAATGTGCTTGACGGTAAATAATGACAATCCCTTTCTTTATAGAGTTGTGTCTATCAGATATTATGCACAACTCGTCAGTGTCAGGCACTATCGTACGTAACTGCTGAAAAAACCAAGTCCACGACTAGTCATTCTCAGAGTCAACCACACACCATGCAACAGGATATGTGTGATTCTCACTATCCTATGCAGTGGCCACCAACAATGTACCTCTATACTTTCTCGTTAGAATGCAACCATCAACAGCCAACACCTTTCTCATGTTTACAAAGCCCCTTATAGCAGAACCGTAAGCAGCAAAAAAATATTTAAACATCATATTCCTATCCCACTTCAAAGCCGTCTTACAACCTTGGTTTGTCAACTCAAGCATATAACGGTGCGCTTCTAATACTGCGTACCCGTGCTCTGGCGTGCCCCTCACAAAATCTTGTGCATGTTGTCTCCCTTTCCAGCAGTTCCAGTAACTAATAGCACATCCCAACTCTGTGCGCACAAGTCTTTGAATGTCTTTAGGAGATGGACCTTTCCCTTCAATGAACCGACTTTTGACAAATTATCCAATAACATCAGCGGACGCTTGTCGATGCTCACCTGAAATATGTCCCAAACCACAAGTGTGCTCATGGGTATATGTGCTAAGAATAAATTTTTCCGACTCCGCCAACCTTCTACAATAAATCCGCCACTTGCACTTTCGGTCATGACATGTAANGATTAAAACATATTTGGGCCGAACCGAAATAATAAAAGTTTTTAAAATTTGAAATATCTCAAAACAAGCCCCACTAACTATTCACTTCGCTTAATCGAAATTCATTAAGGCAAAAATCGATTTCTTGAACTAAAGGGAGACAGTGCGATTTCTGATCGAATCCGCAAATTTCCACACCATATTCAATCGTAAACTCAATTTCTTGAACCCTAAACGGAATATAGTCGCGATTTCTGGCAATAAGTCATGATTTTCGATCGTTTTCTTGAACCCTAAAATCGATTTCTTGAACCCTTAACGGAATTTGCGCGATTTCTGGCGATACAGCCCACATTTCCGATCCAAACTACAAATTTTCACTCCAAATTCAATCCAAACCATGGCTAACACTCACAATGACGAGGACAACCCAACGCCACTTTGAATCCTAGATTCCGGTGGCGTAAGCAGTTCAATGGCTGCTCCGGTGGATCATCCGATCAGTGAAGGTGGTTGACAGGGAGAGGAGACACCGGCGGCACAAGAACAGAGGGAAGAATCGGTAAACGGTTCTAAAGACGAGTAATCAGGTGATAATTCAGGCCAGGAGGAGGATTCCGGTGAGAATTCAGGCCAGGAGGAGTCTTCCGAGGATTCAGGCGACGAGGAGGAGGCCGGCGAGAACGAGCAGGCCGCCGAAGCAAGGGTGCATTCTGAACTGTCGCTTAAGCGATCATTTGTATCGCTTAAGCGATAACCTTTTTTACTCCATCTGCCCAGATATAAGATCGCTTAAGAGATCCTTTATATCGCTTAAGCGATTGATTAAGTTGACTCTTGGTCGATTAAGCGATTTCAGATCGCTTAAGTGATCTTTTTGAGTCAGAATCATAGATATAAGATCGCTTAAGCGATCGTTTGTGTCGCTTAAGAGATTCTTTCAGTTTACTCTTGGTCGCTTAAGCGATTTCAAATCGTTTAAGCGATCTTGCACGAGGCAGAGTCAAGATCTCTTAAGCGATATGAAATCACTTAACCAACCACAGTGCTGGTTTTTGTTGCTGATATTTTGTTTATTAGTTGTTTTGGTTTATTTTTGTTGCTAACATTTTGTTTATATCGATTGTGCGGACCGTAAACTATACAGACTACGAGTTGGACCTTATAAGCGATAAGGTGCCCTACTTCCCTGCAAGGGTGACAGTTAGGTCAAGTTGGGAAGTTTTTGACAGAATACAGGACATTTTAGATGGAATTACGCATGGTAAAATCATTGGAAAAAGGCATTTTGGGGGCAGGGAGTGCACTACATGTTGCTGCACTCAGTAAGATGCAATAAAAATAAATAAATGTTGTTTGTGGTGGGCGGAAAGCCACTACGTTTTGGCATGATGGAATATGCCCTGGTCATGGGCTTAGGATGTGGGGAAGTGCCAGATAAGAAGGCAGAGGCAGTAAAGAATAGTCAGGGAGTCAGACAGTTTTATGATAAGGTTTTACAGGGGGATAAGTCTATTACAGCACAAGTATTAGAGAATAGGCTAGAAACAGTTGAATTTATTGATACAGAGAAGATAAAAGTGTGCTTGGTTTTGTTTTTACATTCGATCTTATTGGCTGGTGACTCAACAAAAGCTATTGAGAAAGATTGGTTGTTGTTTGCAAGCAACTTGAAGTTCTTTAATTCTTATCCATGGGGACTGAAATCATATGAGCGAACCATCAACAGCCTGAAAAAAGTAGACATGGCGTTAAAGCTGTCCCAATGGGAGAGGAAGGATAAACCAAGCACGTACAATTTGTTTGGCTTCCCATGGGCAATGCAGGTAAATATTAATAGTTTTTTGTTATATTTTTTGTAGCATATGTGTTTGAATTATGATATGGACTGTTTTTTTTTTTTACAATGTAGGTTTGGATGTACGAGGCCATCCCTGTCTTCGCTAAAGGGGGGGGAGGAGGAGCAACAGTTTTCCTAGGATGTTGTGGTGGCATGTCCAGAGGTACACCTATTCGGATTACGATCAAATAGACATTGACATTCAAACGGTTGTGGTAAGATTAAAGGACTAAGCTTTTGAATATGCAGTTGCTTTAAAATGTCGCTTCAATCTGATTGATTTTGTTTCTTATTGTAGGGAGTCGTCCGTCCCTTTCTCATCGCTACTAGGGCTGAAGCGGAAGAGGACTATGCCAAATCTTTCAAAGCACTGGAAGATGCAAGCGATGAACGGATAGACCGCCTGATGCGGGACCTAAAGGGGTCACGCATGTGATGGCAGTTGCGGGGCCATTGCTTCACAACGTGGTTGATGCCGAGAAGGATGAAGCTCCAATCGATCGGAGGTCCGAGGAGGAGGAGAAGAAAAAGGAGGAAGAGGTTCGTATGCCTCAGTAAACCGGTACAGCAAGTACCGCTTTACCGAGACATCGGTGTCGGGAGAATGAGGTTGTTGACCTCATAAACGGCTTGTTTGAGAGTTTTACAATAGCCGTTTATGCAAGGTTTGACAAGATGGAAGAGTGCATGAAAAAGGTGGAGGAGAAAGTGGATAAGCTGGGAGAGAAAGTTGGTACAGTGGAGGAGGAAGTTGGTATAGTGGAGGAGGAAGTTGGTACAATGGAGGAGGAAGTTGGTGGAGAATTAAAGGCGGTTGAAGTGCAAACTGGCTTGAAAAGAGAGAGCCGGAAGAGCAAGTTTGTGAAATCGCCTTACATGGTAGTGACACAGGTAAAGAAGAAGAAAATTAAGAAACAAATGGAGGAAGAACCAGAAATAGAGAAGGTTGAGGAGGTTGGTGGAGGAAGTAAGGCGGTGATAATGGAGGAGGGCGAGGTGGGAGGCGAAGGAAGCGAGGATGTAAAAATGGAGGAAGCGGGAGGAAGTGGGCAAGGGAAATTGCACTCAAATGTCGATTTGTACAGGCCAATAGAGGAAAAGAAAAAACTCTTCTATGCCTATTACAATGGATCAGGAAGTAACGACCATATAAAGTGTAAGACAGAGGATTATCCCCAGGAATGGTTTAGGAAGTTGTTGACGATGGGCGCGTGGCTTGAGGACTCGGTGAGTTATTTTCGCTTAATTTTCCTTATTTTTGCCTATGTTTTCCATACTTAACTTGTTGTTTTTATTTCATGTAGCACATCGATGAGATATTGGCACTGATAAGGCTACGATAGACTACTGATGGTGATCTGTTATATCCCGATTGTGCCATCACTGATGTGGCGTTTGGCCAAAGGCTTGTTTCAGCATATCGCACTTTAATTAAAAATGCCGTTGCTAGTGGTGCAGTAAAAGGACCGAAGCGAAAAAGATTGGCCCCAGTACAGTTGGACTGCATCCCTAATGATTATCATTTTGATGATAGAATTATGCAGTATATACGGGGGGATTAGCCCAAATATGGCCACAGTTGGGCCTTTGTTAAAAGAGTTTACTACATCATCCTCGTCAAAGAGATGCACTGGATAGCAGTCGTTGCGTATCTCGAGGAGGGGTCGCTGAAGATCCTTGACTGCAACCCCACTATTTGTCAAGACAAGCAGTTGGAGGTCGAGTTGGAGCCACTGTCCATGTTGTTCCCACGGCTGTTGCGTGACAGCAGGATATTTGGGCACTTGGGTGATCAAGTACTAACCGACACAAGTGGACAATTAAGCGCTTACCGGCCCAATAAATGGATCAAGGTAATTTTTGTATAAAACTAACTTATATAATACAGTTGTCTAAGTTATTCAATGCTAATGTCTTCTTCCTATTGTTGTGCTGAATGTGGGTTATATGCCCTGAAATTTATTGAGTTCGACATGACCAACACCTGATGGATGGGTTGAATGACGAAACAATGAGAGACATGTTGGGAGGGTTGGGCTATCGACTGCTTCCATGGGCAGATGGATCCGTTTTGAGTGAGCAAAACCCAATAAAAATGTATGAAAGTTGGACTTGAATTTGTAGTTTATGTGATGTTGATGTTGATACTTGGGTTGTGGTGCTGATGCTACCGGTGTCATGCTTATATGGGCTTTACCGAAAGACACGGACGAGTGAACTTCTCACCTACACACACTGTAACTTATTTACGGTGTTTTTCTTATTTACAAAAGTAGACGTGTCTGCAGGGTCCTAGCAAACAATGAGAGGAAACTTCTCAAACAAAGGCTGGTTGGCAAGAAGAGAGGAGGCATCTGCAATAAGCGACCAGGAGTAAAAGCAATGAATCGCTTAAGCAATACATGAGATCACTTAACCGATCATAGACTGGGCAGATTCATTCTGCCTTTTCCAAGATCGCTTAAGCGATCAAGAGTGTTTTACTAAAATCGCTTAAGCGATACAAGTGATAGCTAAGTGATTTTCGATTTGGGCATCTGCCGCGAGCTAGATCTCTTAACAATTACCGATCGCTTAAGCGAGCAAGAGTAAAAGCAAAGAATCGCTTAAGTGTTCCTATGTATTCGGAATATTATTGTATTTCATAGCATCGGTTTAGCGATTAAGTCTATGCTAAACATAAGGGTTATGATCGTTCAGTGGACTATAACCGTTATTATATTATATTAACATATAGTTCTTTTACGTCAGTATGAAACATATAAAGTGTTGAATGTTTTACGTCTATGCTAAAGATATAGGGTTTACGATTCTTCTTTGTGGACTATGATCGTTATATTTATATTAACATTAGTTCTTTTACGTCAGTATGAAACATAAAAGTGTAAAATGTTTGCCTCTATGCTAAACAATAGGGATTACGATTCGTTCAGTGGACTATGACCTTTATATATTTACATTAACATATAGTTCTTTACGGCAGTATGAACTATTAAAGTGTAGAAGTTTACGTCTATGCTAAACATATAGGGTTTACGAATTGTTCAGTGGACTATGACCGTTATATATTTATATTAAACATATAGTTCTTTTACGTCAGTATGAAACATATAAAGTGTTGAATGTTACGTCTATGCTAAACATATAGGGTTTACGATTCTTTTTGTGGACTATGACCTTATTATATTTATATTAAACATAGTTCTTTACATCAGTATGAAACATATAAAGTGTTGAATGTTTACGTCATGCTAAACATATAGGGTTTACGATTCTCGTGGGACTATGACCGTATTATATTAATTAAACATATAACTTTTACGTCAGTATGAAACGTATAAAGTGTAGAATGTTACGTCTATGCTAAACATATAGGGTTTACGATTCGTTCAGTGGATAATGAACGTTATTATATTATATTAAACATATAGTTTTACGTCAGTATAAAACATATAAAGTGTTGAATGTTTAGTCTATGCTAAAAATATAAGGTTTACGATTCTTTTTGTGGGACTATGACTGTTATTATATTTATATTAAACATATAGTTCTTTTACGCAGTATGAAACATTAAAAATGTAGAATGTTTACGCTATGCTAAACATATGGGTTTACGATCATTCAGTGGACTGTGACTGTTATTATATATATTAAAAAATATAGTTCTTTACGTCAGTATGAAAAATTAAAGTGTTGAATGTTTACGTCTATGCTAAACATATAGGGTTTACGTAGTTCAGTGGACTATGACCGTTTATATATTTATTAAACATATAGTTCTTTTAAGTCAGTATGAAACATATAAAGTGTAGAATGTTTACGTCTATGCTAAACATATAGGGTTTATGATTCGTTTAGTGGACTATGACCGTTTTTATTTATATTAAACATATAGTTTTTTTACGCAGTATGAAACATATAAAGTGTGAGATGTTTACGTCTATGCTAAATATAGGTTTACGATTCTTTTTTGTTCATAACATAAAGGATGCGTTATTGAATATTCTATAAATATTAAAATCCTATTCCCATAATTTTCTTTGTTAATTATTAGGAAATATTAGTATTTTTTTTTAATAAATTTTAGACCCATTAACTGAATTAATTTCATTAATACCACTGAAAAAGTTTACAAGTAACAAAAACACCCCACCACCAAACTTCCCAGATTCTGGCACCAAGACGGCTACAAACGACCGGCAATGGCCTGTAATTCACATATGTGACATTTTTTGCCAGATCCACTGGGACCTGGCCGGAAAAGGCCACATCGGGCCGTCATTGACTTTCAAAAGAAATGGCTGACGTTGACGGTCAACGACGGCCAAATCTTGGGCATCGTTGACCGAAAATGATGGCCATATTTGGCCATCGCAGACAGGCCAGTGTCGCCTTTTTCGTCTGTGGCCAGATCTGGCCTTTTTTGGCCATCCATGGTCGATTAGTCGGAAAATGCCATATCGATGCCCTATCAGCCTGATCGCGCGATGCTTCGTAACGCCCTTTCTGGTAGGATTTCGACGGTGGTGGCCGAAATCTGGAAGTTGGGTAGGTGGGGGTGTATTTGTCAAATTTTCAAATCTTTCGTTGGTCGATTAAGTGAAGTAATAAAAGGAACTTCGTTTACATAGGGTCGCTTAAAGATCGTAGATATTGTTAAGTGATTCTTTTCTTTTTCACTTGGTCGATAAGCGATCATGGATCGCTTAAGTGATGTGTGATGGCAGAATCAAAATCTGCCAAGGTGCATGATCGCTTAAGCGATCCGAGATATCGCTTAAGCGATTCTTCTTTGTCTTGGTCGATTAAGCGATTGTGGAGCGCTTAAGCGCATCGTGCACTGGATAGAATCATCTGCCCAAGTGCACGGTCGTAAGCGACCGAGATATCGCTTAAGCGATTCTTCTCTTTTTGTCTTGGTCAATTAAGCGATCCGTGATATCGCTTAAGCGACCTGTTTGAAAAAACCTTTGTCGCTTAAGCGATATACTTAGTCGCTTAAGCGATCATGGGCAATATATACTTTTCCTGCTTTTTCCTTAATTTTGACAAACTAAAATTACCAACACGTTTAATTCCATAATTTCTCTCAATTTGACAACCTAATTCCAAGCTAAAATCACCAACAATTTTTAGGCCATGTAACAAGAATATAAAGAATGATTTATTAAAGGTAACAATAAATTTATAAACATCAATAATTGAGACAATAACTCATCAACGGTTGGCCTGGACAATCCCTGATTTCATCCTTCTTTGAACTATTTTCTGGATCTGCAGTGATTGCTTTTGGCAACTGTTCTCTTGTGGCCAGGTTGCTTGCAAATTGACACATTATTCATCTTCCGAGGAACCTCAAAGGCTGATGGAATACGTTAATTTTTCTCCCCTTTGCGTCTTCTTGAATGGCGGGTGGATGATAATGTTAGCCATCTCTGGCGGCACTACCCACTGCTCTTCTGGAGGCACGGATATATCGTTTATGAATAAGCTAGCATTTAGTGATCTGTCATATAGAGAGGGGAGCAAAGTGCTATGTAAATTCTTGAACCAAAATCTGGCTTCCGTTGGTGTTTCAGTGGCTACTAGTGCATGAGGACAAGGTAAACATTGAATGTCAAAACTTTACAGCTGCAAGTTTTTAACAAGGTAACTAGAGCATCCGGACCATAGCCGCGCACAGTGAACTCTTGGCATTAAGAGGATAGGCAAACAGTGCGTTTGACGGTCCATATTCTCACAATAATTTTTCAGCTGACGGAACAAGGGGGTAGTAAAATTATTGACTCCGTACGACGCTCATGGAACCACCGCGATAGTGTCCTTTGATGCATCAAAAGTGCAATTGGAAACTCTTTTTCATTAACAACTTCGAATTATGAACTCGGCTATGTCGTGCGTGGTCATGACATCAAACCTTCTTCCAGGAAAGTAGCTCTACTCTATCGCTTGAAACCAACATCATGCTCAAGACAGCAACTCTATCATCCTTGATTCGGATTTGCTGGAAGTGCTCCTCGAACGCATCAACCCGATAGGCTTTTGCTACATGAGTATGTCCGAAGGAGGCCAGCACACTTAAACTTTTGTTTTATGTTCTCACCAAGGTGCTCATACAGAATCGTAATGTGCTTGACGGTAAATAATGACAATCCCTTTCCTATAGAGTTGTGTCTATCAGATATTATGCAAAACTCGTCAGTGTCAGGCACTATCGTACGTAATGCTGAAAAAACCAAGTCCACGACTAGTCATTCTCAGAGTCAACCACACACCATGCAACAGGATATGTGTGATTCACTATCCATGCAGTGGCCACCAACAAGTACCTCATACTTTTCGTTAGAATGCAACCATCAACAGCCAACACCTTTCTCATGTTTACAAAGCCCCTTATGCAGAACCGTAAGCAGCAAAAAAATATTTAAACATCATATTCTATCCCACTTCAAAGCGTCTTACAACCTTGGTTTGTCAACTCAAGCATATAACGGTGCGCTTCTAATACTGCGTACCCGTGTCTGGCGTGCCCCTACAAAATCTTGTGCATGTTGTGTCCCCTTTCAGCCGTTCCAGTAACTAATACACATCCAACTCTGTGCGCACAAGTCTTTGAATGTCTTTAGGAGATGGACCTTTCCCTCAATGAACCGACTTTTGACAAAATTATCAAAACATCAGCGGACGCTTGTCGATGCTCACCTGAAATATGTCCCAAACCACAAGTGTGCTCATGGGTATATGTGCTAAGAATAAATTTTCCGACTCGCCAACCTTCTACAAAAATCCGCACTTGCACTTTCGGTCATGACATACTGTCACAGCCAATGAATTTTACTTTGTGGTGAAGAACTCAAAATTACCTCTCACGGCAACAAGTTTTAGCTTCCTCAACACTTCTCTTGTTGTCAAATAAATACCCTATGTGCAACTCGATCCATCCGTAAAAACATGAGCTGATTCATACTACCTCCAATTGCCTCTCTGAAACTACATAAACGACCATGGTGTTCTCTTCGTCACAATCTACGCTTCTGCATAATCTGTATTTAAAGGAATCTCTACATCTTGTGGGAACATCTACGAGGTCCCCTCCTCAACATTTCATTCATGGCCCCATCATCAACCTCTCTATAGTCTCCTCCTCACCACCCAATTCACTGTCTACTCTTGATTTTTAACAACAAATCCATGGCCTCATAGTTCAAATTAAAACCAGGCAAATCTCGCCTACTCCTGTTATCCCCTTCCTTTGAACCAACTTCGAACGGTTTTTTACAAAGAAACCCTTAAAATCGGTTGAACCATTATCGGCACATCAATCATATATAACTCACACTTTATCCGACTTAATATAGCAGGAGGTATCTTATAATGTTCAGGAACTTGCTTAAAACATACTTCACAACTATATCACTACGCAAGCAACTCAATTACCTCTCTAATTATTTCATCAATCAACTCATCAAAACTAACCTCTGTGCTCACAGCAATTGGTATAATTCTTTGCTCTTCCCAATCCACTCCCAGCTAGTTCTTCCTCCACCCATCACTAAATATTCAACACACCAAAACAACTTGTCCCATGTGTGAATAATAGCCAACTACCTAAATGCAAGAAAAAAAAAAATCTTAAATGCTGTACTAAGGGTTCAAATATTTTAAAAAGAATTTGCACAGTCGCTTATATGGTCTGCCGTAGCTTAAGCGATCAGTATAAATAACCATGATCACTTAACCGATTTATGCCATTACTGATCGCTTAAAGATCTGCTCCTATACACCAGACTTTTACCAGATCGCTTAAGCGATCTATCTGCTACATTACCAGACCTACCAGATCGCTTAAGCGATCCATCATACCCAAAACACATTTAGTCATCTCCACCTACAATCGATTCCATCATACCCAGAAACACATACCCAGAATAAATTTTCAAAATTCACTCCTTTCAACTTGCATTACATCAAAACAAACCCAACAACTAACAACTAAATCAAAATCATAACCCAAACCCCATCCATTATTAAATCTTTGTAAATCTAAATATAAAATGTAAAAAAGAGATACACATACTTAGAAGAAATGTCAGGAGGAGGGGAGGGGGATCTTTGGCGGAGAAGATGTTAATGGTGGAGGAAGAAGAAAGTGTTAATGGCGGAGGAACAAGAAGATATAGAGGAATGAGGAAAAAAAAGATGTAGAGGAAGAAGAAGATGTAGACGAAGCTAAGAAGAAGAGAAGAAGATGTAGAGGTAGAGATGCGTTAATGGCGGGGGAAGAAGAAGGTTTGGGTTTGTTTGCAACAATTTCAGGTTTGTGGGAATTAGTATAATTTTGAAAAAAATGCATAATATTTCATTAATCCTAATTAAGCACTAATACCCTAATCAATAATATGACTATTTAGTTAATACTTTAAAACTTGAGCCTCTTAATTAAATATAAAATTCGGAGGCCTTTTAATAAACTGCCCCGTTTGATCACACCAAAAGTTTCAAACCTTTTTAATAAACTGCCCCGTTCTGACGACGCACAAAAGTCTTCAAAAACTGACAAAATACAATTAAAAAAAAAAAATTGTTTCTCAGTTGAAGTCCAGGAATTTAACCATACGCACTTGACTCAGAGTCTGGAACTTTGAAGGATTAAAAAAAATAAAAATGGAATTGTGCTTCGAAAATTATGAGAATCTTCAAAAATCACATCTTACTTGGCACAGAATTCTCAACTTCTCAATCAAGAAAAAAAGATACGCACTACGAGAAAGAATATATAATTCAAAGTCTTCACACAATTATAGATATACATTCATAAATAAAATAACAGACAATCAAGAAAGCAATTCATTATTTGCGGAATTGATATTTTGCATTTGAAAGAAATTTACAATTCGTTCACATCTATATGTATGTCATGTTGGTTGAATTTTGCTCTCCAGTCTCCTCCTTGGGTTTAGTCCTGACAGCGGAGCCGCTACTTTCGTCCATCCAAACTCTACAAGAAGAAAAAGAAAAACTTAAAGAACTTAAAGGAATATAAAACGTTTCAATATTTAGAATAGAAAACGGGACCCCAATTCAAACTAAAAGGAAAGAAGATAGAATAAATGAGATTCGGGAATTGAGGGTCCGTTTGTTTTATTATTTTTGATAGGATTTTAGGAATAATATTAGATAGTTGAATAGGGGAGTATTACGAGGTAAAATTTAAAAATTTATAAAAAAAAAACCTCCTAGGTTTGCTAATTTAACTAAACACCCCCATATATAATTTTTTTTTAAAATGACAAAAACACCCCCACCACCCGCAGTGCCAGATTCTGGCCACCACCGTCGAAATCTGGCCGAAAAATTGCGTTACGACACAGACCGATCGAATCTGACGGGTAGGGCGTTGATATGGCCTTTTCCGACCAGATCCACCACGGATTTGGCTATCACGTCGTTGATCGTCAACGACGACCATTTCTTTGGTCGTCGCTAACGGCCAAATCGGTGAATTACCGGCCAGTTCCGTTGGTGGTGTAGGCCGTTGTTATAGATTCCAGCTACCACCAACGGTGGTTGCCGGAATCTGGCAAATATGGGTGGGTGTGGTGTTTTTGTTAATTTTTAAATTTTTTTTTCTGAGGGTATTTAATGAAATTAATAAACTTAAGAGGTCTAAAAGTAATTAAAAAAATATACTAATATTTCTCAAATAATGTGTCAAACAATATTTTAGAAATAGGATTGAGAATATGGGTAGAAATAATGTGTCAAACGCATCCGAGGTATAAAATATTTATCTTTAGAGTAATACTACACTTATAAAGAAATTTTACAAAAATCTCCGTACAAAGTGATGCGGCAAAAAATAAATAGAAGAGTGAATTTAATGTGTTTCACTTTTTATTTCACTCTTTTATTCATTTTTTGTCACCTCATTTTGTATGAAAATCTTTATAAGATTTCTTTGTAAGGATAATATTATTGTTACCCGATTATTTAAGAAACAGAGGCTTCAAGGAGAAGAAAATGGGGGGTGACTTATGCTGGAAGTGAAAAGTTTCTTGTTGAAGACGCTTTCACAATCAAGTTATGAATTTGACAGTAGCGGCTAGAGTCGGAGCTCAAATGGGGGCATGCTTAAAATTTATTTTTCCCCAATTTATAAGATATAGAGATAATTTTCCATTCATGTTTCAATAAATAAGTTTCATTTTATCTATGTACCAGAACCAAATTTTAATCTTTACTGCTTGAAACATTTAAATTGAATTTTAAGCCTTAAAATTACTTCTAAAAAACTCCCAATCGTCTAACATTCTTCATTGCTTTCATATTATTTTTCTTGTCATAAATGATAAAACATGGAATAGCAAATCATTCATTTTATTAAAGAAAACCACAAATTCAACAACTGAAAACCATCATCATTTAATCAACATTAAAGCCCAAGAAAAAGTCATTATTAAATCGAATTAGAGATTGAGTGATAAATTAAGCCCTCCAGAGCCACCAAACTTGCTAGTTCCAGCTTCTGAATTTCCAAGTAATGAGCTTCCAAACATCCCATTCCCATTTAAGGAACTTTCAAACATCCCAAACGGATTCTTATGCTGAACTTGAAATCCTCTCCCACCTGGAGGAACCAGATAATCACCTGCTCTTTGCATGGCAAATTCCGGTCGAGACCATCGAGATTGAGATAATGCATGAAATGGTTTATGAATCAAAGAGTGGAGTTGAACCCCAAGAGGTCTCTCAAATGAGCCATACTGATTAGAGAAACCTGGTCCTGGCGCAGCAGCCATGGGTGAATATGGGTAAAAATGACAGGCTGTTGGCTGAACAAAACGGACCAAATTGTCAAGTACTTTCCCTCTTTTCATGGCTGCCCGTTCTTTTTTGTGGGCATTTTGGTGCCCCCCTAATGCCTGAGATTTTGAGAACTTCTTGTTGCACACTTTGCAGATGAAGAATCTCATCTTCTCTTTCTTATTCATATGATTCTTATGCTCAGAAGACTCCAACACCTTCGAAAAGCCTGCATCTAAGCGATCAAGTAAGTTAAGTTCCAACTTCGATGCAGGACGATCAAACTGATCGTTGTTGATAAGCCTTAAGTCGAGAGAGTGATCATCTAATCCTGCAGACTCTGAAACAGCTTCTTGATCGACTTTTCCTTTCATTTTGTCGTAACATGAAACTCTTTCCGACATTATTGCAACTCTCAACTCTAAACAACTTTGGAACGTATAAGTTGTGATTGAACTTCTGATATTGAACAAAGAGAGATGACAGTATTTATAGAGAGGCAAGTGAAATTTTGTATCTTCAATAAATGGAAAGATATCTGACTACAAGTTACTGAAAATTGAATGGCTATTTACCAAAAAAAGAAATTTGAATGGCCTTTAAATGGTAAAGGACTGAGAAAAACCAAGTTTGATGAGTTTTCGAGTGTCCAGAAAAGGATATTTGAATGACAGTTCTTCAGATACATCATCTAACAACTCAAGTTTCAACGTATTTGGACTCGATTATGACTTGGGAAGATTAGTTTCTATGTATAGATTTTTAGATTCAGATGGTTTATTTCATTTCCCCTCTATTAGATCGCTTACTATGAACCCATCTAATGTTATTGAAAAGTATTATATACCCCTTAAGATTATTAAAAAATAACCTCTTGTAAATATCAAGAAACTCCTATATATATATATACTCCAAATAATTTTTGGTTTAAAATGGTTGTTCATACAAGATTATTTAGGAAAAATATACTACCACGAAAGTCCAATCAACAAGTTCAATCAAAATTCATGCATGATGAACGAGTCTACCGGACCATATATGGCAACTCAAAAATTCTTTGAACCCATACATGATCAAGAACTCTCACTAAATCATGCATAGCAACTAGGAAATCTACAAGCCTACAAGTTCTAGAGTTGATAACTAGACCACCAAAACACAACCAATCAAGAATTCTACAAGCATAGCAAAGCCAACAAGTCCTACTAGTTCATAAATGACCAACCAAGAAATCTATTAACTTAACCCTAGTGTGCTAGTCATACTAGACCATGTAAGGCCAACCAAAACATATAGCAAACATTGAAACTGAAGCAGTAGTTCCATAGAAATTGGAATACCATTGAACTCAACTCCAACCAAAAGAAAATGAGCAACCAAGTTTGAACATTTAGTAGAAGATGAGAAAGCACGCCTGTCTTATAAACAAAGGGCAGTTCGATATTACATATACATAGTATAACTAAAAAGTTTCAAAATGGGAGATCTAATCCTCAAAATGGTCTTTGAAAGTACAAAAGAACCTGGAATAGGTGTGCTCGAACCTAATTAGGAGGATATATAGAGTAATCAAAGTAGTCCAACCAAAAACATATCAGAAAGAGGGTTTAAATGGGGTGATGCTTCCTCATTCCTTGAAAGCATATGAGGATATATTATTAGTAGACTTTTATTTATTTATTTATTTATTTTTTCATTTGTTTTCCTTTTGATACGACATTTAGGAGTATATCATTCTTAGGAATTTTTTATCTTTGGGAATTCTTCATCAATAAATCGATCAAATGACTTTCAAATTAATAAATTTGTTCTTAGATTATTCAATCATATCTTTTGATTAATTATTTTTGATAAATTTGAGATGCATAAGGGGATAAAGAATTCAAAAAAGATCTTAAAAATCCTGCCTGTCAAAGAAACAATCCTAACAGATTTGGGTCGGTATGATGACAGAAATGGCATGTAATGACAACATACTATACATTAATACATTCATAATCATGTTTAGATTCACATGAAAACCAATTAAAATAAAGTACCAGAAGTTTAAATACTTTAGAAATTATCATGGATCATAAAATCCAAAATCCAAAATAAGAAATACAATCATACCATCTAATAAAGGAAATAGAAGTCACACCAGGAATTAGTGGTATGAATTATGAGAAATTAAAGAGGCTCTTACTGTTCTTATTTGTAGTTAACATCTTAACAATTGAATATCTGAAGAGTAATATAGTATTAATAAAGAATGGGAAGAAGTTATTTTCATGTTCAATCAATGGAAACAAATAAGATTTACAAGTTCAAATCTTCCCAAAATGCAGGAAGTCAACACATATAAACAATATACTAATCACTAAATAAAGCAAAGAGAAAAAATATACATACCCTTGACATTTAGGGCCCTCATTCCCATCAGTTGAATACTCAGAAAACTTGCATTAAGAGGTGGAAACAATGTAACTCTGACTTAGTATACTCTCTCAGCAGTAGATACCGGCTTCAGGAAGACAACAATGACTGTGATGTTGTCTTTGCTGCCGCGTTCCGCAGCTTCTGTTGCCAATCTCTTGGAGCACATTCCTGCCTCTTTAACTGTGTCCCTGATTATGCTCACAACCTCTGCATTGCTCAAAACATCCCAGAGCCCATCGCTAGCCATTACCTAACAATCAACCTCAAGTTATTTCTTCTTAGAAAAAAAAACCTTATATAACTTCTATTTTTAACGTCGATGCAAGAATTGACAACCTATCTATTTTAAATAAAGAATAATATAATAACTATATGCTTGACATGCAAGAAATATTTTAGCTCTCTGCCTTACACTTAATGTCAATTAATATCAACTTATCTAAAATTCAACTTTGTAAATTGCATCTCAAGTTCAAGTTCTTACCAGAAATTCATCCTCAGGTGACAATATAGTTTCAGTTATCTCGGGTTCAGCAGTCACAGCAGGTTTCAGATCATCATCACCAATAGAGCGAGTGACCTGTTGAAAGAAAAAGATTGGATGATAAAGCACTCAACCTCTTTAAGTTAAAAAGAAATAATAAAAATTAGTACTGCTCAAACGGTTCTTCTATTCATGAAGACAAGAAACTGCAAAACCATATTAGAAAAATGTTGTTCTAAGCAAGATCTGCATAGACCTAAGTTCTGCCAATAAAATATTCAGTTGTCTCCACTACAACATTTCACTCCAACTCTCTAACGGCAACACACTATAAATACATTATATGGAATAATTATAAAGATTATTCAACAAATCGATAACAATTTGCCGAAACAGTGGAATAATATATTTACTTGAAGAATGGCATTTATTGTCACTCTAATAAAAGATCTTCGAAGGTAAAGAGGATAACCTGGAGTGCAGCAGGACCAACTCTCCAAGTATCAACTTGCCATTTAACATGTCCACCTGCACTAACAACACGTTCCCTCTCCTCAAGACAGCTTGCAACATGATCCTGGCATGTCAAAGTCAATCAGTTTTAAGGTAGAAACTCCTGATAGTAAGACACAAAAGTAAATTTAATTTACGGAAGCAAGCTCTTGCTCACCCTACTTAAAGCAAGAGCATGGCCACTCCGACATAAAATTGCCCTGCAGTCACCAGCATTAGCAATAAAAAGCCTGTTTCTGACTATTAGAGCAGCAACAGCAGTACAACCAGGATGCCACTCTTTTTGAACAACTCTCTTGGATTTACGACAAGAATCGAGTTCATTTCTAAACACAACATCTGTTCTAACAAATGCTTCCAGCAAGGCTTCAGCAGGGCTGCATAGTTAATAGAAATGCATTATTTAAAGCATTTATACAACAAGCACAAAGATGGAAAGGGGAAAACCCAGAGCAGAGGAAACCTGTTTGTGGAACCTAAATTTTGCAAAAATCCTGGTAAAGCTCGAACTGAAAACTCAGCAGCTGCTGAGCCTACATGGTGACAGCCATTCCATTATATTGAAACCAGAAATTAGAATTAGGTTACTAGGAAATAGACAATGAATGAGAAAATAAGAACATTGGTACTTTGAAATCACTTATATCAAAATAATATTTGAAACTAAAAAAATCTTGCTTTTCGGAAAGGCAAGTTGAGACCTTTTTTAATTTATATCTTTTCTTCTATGAACACCACTCTGAAAAAAGGTTTCCAAACAGATTATAAAATGAATCAGTCTCATGGTCATGACATTAAAAGACTACTAATGATGATCAAAATAAAATCCTAAGAGTTTGGTGCCAGCTCACTCTCAGTAATAAAAGTTAACGTTAAAAATACCTCTATGACCATCAAAGATGCCAAAAACATGGATGTCCTTTTCTTTGCACATTCGGGGGATGAGAAAGTGTGTATCCTCCATAGTCTCCCTTCTGCCACATGTAGCAAAGGACCCCCAAGAAAGTACAGGAAAGTAAGTCAAAGCATCATTTGCAGATTCAAGCCAAATTCTCGTATCAGAATCAGCTGCATGAGAAACCCTCTTGGAGGAATTTTCTCCTTGAACAGACCAGTTAATACTCTCCTGATAAGTTGGCACACTATCAATACCATTCATGAGCTTATCATCATAAGAAACAGAGGTTTTGCCGGTGATCAGATCTTCTTCCATCAGACTTTTTCTATGTTCCAAAACTAGATCAAGTTCTTTAACTATATCAGAAAAATAAGGTCTGTTTTGAGGGTTTGAATCCCAACAACTTTGTATCAATGACAGTAAACTTGCAGGCACATCCCACTCAAGACCAGCAAGAACAGGTCGCAGTCCCTCAGAAACCACAGCAGCAGTAAGTTGCTGCTCCGTATAGTTCATCTCCAGAACAGTGTGGGCCTGACAGCGAGCAGTATACATGTAATGCATCAACAAGCGATCACCAGCATTGAGAAATTATTTTACTATCAGATAATGAAAATGAAACATGTCAGACACAGAGACTGAAATTTTTTTATGTTCAGAAACAGAATTATATTCTAAAACATTTTTAAGCCAGAATGAGGCTAATCTCATAAATAGGATGATTGTCATGTGCATGTTTTGCTTGCTTTGAATATGTAGAATTAATGTTTGCAAATGAAGTATAACATGAGAAGCATGAAACAGTAAGGTCTTAGCAAGAATCGCATTGGTATTAAAATGGAATTATTAGACTTCAAACTAGGACAGAATATCAGCCATGGCTTAAGGATGGATAATGTAAAATAAGAAGAGAAAACCTGGCTGATAATTTTCAATGGACGGAATAAATGATTAATCTTAAAACCATGCAAAATTAACTCCTTCACATTAAATGACAGGAAAGGGTAGGAGAAAAGAGGAAAGAAAAATTTTAAGATCAGACTCTACTTGATGAAGACTCCTGTGATTATTTGTCAATAGTAAATCCATTACCCCTCACACATGCCCATACAACCCTCATCAATATACGGGAGAGGGGCAGGAGAAAGTCAAGTTGAAACTCTTAAAGCTCGCCATGAGTATGCATTTTTTTCTTATATATATACTAATACATTAAATCAAACCCTAAGTTGGTCTCTATACAAATTTGGTCTCTTCAAATATTTGAAGTTGGTTGTCCTCTATCCCCAAATAAATATTTTTTTTATACTAGCTAATGTTTCCGAAAGTAGAAGTAAAATCTTCTCTGTTACCCTTGGAAAAAGGAGAAAGCCAAAACTACTTTCACTGAATCATTGAATAGACAAATGACATGCTTGAGTCACATTGCGCTTGCCGTAACAATTGCACTCCTGGCATTATGATTATCATCAAATATGCCAAGAGCCCAAAGCTATCAAGATAAAAATATGGTACTATCAAATACAACAATTCAGCTCTTTCCAGTAGAGCCTTGAGTTGTGTAAATTTCAGAATACCAGTATGAGAGTACAATCTTAGCATCACCTCAGTTCAATAAAAGATACCAACAAAATGGAACAACTGACCAACTAGAGTGATGATTTAACATTTTTTCGGACTACATATATACAAGTATGGAGATTACAAAGAAATCGTTCCAGTAATCAAATATAAATATCACAACACCTAACCAATTCAACAAAACATGTGAAATATGATTAAAAAGTACTGACCTGAGCCTCTGCACGAAGATCGGTATATGGGACGACACCAGTAAGAAGCTCACTGCAAAAAAATAGAAATCTAATTATATGTTTAGAGGAGAAAAATAAACTGAAAATTCTATTGACTCAATACTTCTGGAGTGGATTTTTATTGTGACTGAATTCATAGTTTCATAAAAATACAAAATTAGGTTTGGACTCCTCAAAATTTTACAATTTCAAACATTAGAAAGAAAGACTGAAAGCACTCTCGTAGTTTAACCTTACGACCAACATTTCATTGGGAGCATGCCTCCTACTTTTAATATATGAACAGTCAGATGTTTGATAAAGCAATCAAAAAGTGACTATTGCCAAATGATAAATATACATAAAAGCATTTGTAAAGCAAATGATGATTATCAGGCTTACAAGGTAAAAATATATTCAATAC
This sequence comes from Pistacia vera, assembly GCF_008641045.1. Lineage (NCBI taxonomy): Eukaryota > Viridiplantae > Streptophyta > Magnoliopsida > Sapindales > Anacardiaceae > Pistacia > Pistacia vera. The sequence continues at coordinate 156,965 of NW_022196026.1, read as the reverse complement.
AACTATCAATATTTGAAAAAGCAACATGTGCCACAATTTGATATCAATAACTGGTGACTTAGATTCCCACACCAAACCCTAAATTGATCAATCTCTAGTTGATTTATATGAACAGAGAATTAACCATAAAACGCTGATGTATTTGTAGATTTATGCTAAGATGTCCCACAATAACACAAATATTTTCTCTTCTCTGCATGGTATCCAAACACATTGCTATATGATAACCATAGCCATGTAAAGGTCTAGCCAACTCATAAACTAGTACGGAGATGGCTCCAATAAAAGATACACTCTTATCAGCACATCAATATTTTGGCCACTTAGCATCTATCCATTCAAAAGATTTCTGGACAATCAACTGTTTACGGATGTCAGCCACCGAAGTCTACTTTAAACATGTTAAAAAAGGTAAAGTTAAATATATGATCCCAATTAAATGCAACACTTTCAACAGATTAACAATGTCTACCAAAACTTATCCACTAAAATAAGGATTTCACTAGAGAAAGCAAGTTCCAACGAAACATTTTATTCCAGGAAACAAACAACAATTTAAGAAATCACTCCACCCATTTTCTGTCCTTCTGTCCAATTGACAGATGCCTTGCTAGTTAGAATTAGCACAAACCAAAAACCTATCTCAAATTCTTACTTGATCAAGATTCCAAAGCTGTGACATTGACTTTTCAGTGTGAACCTCCTTCTTCAATATCTCAGGTGCATATAAATGAGTGTGCCAACCATATTTTTTATGGAAACCACCAGTTGGCTTTCCAGATGATCTCCAATTCTCAATAGAAACTGCTTTAAGATTTCTCTGGTACTCTGCAACCAAGTCTGCCAGGTGTGGACAAAGGTTTCTGTCAAGCTGCATCACTTTTATCATAATTACATATCTTGAAGCTTAAGATCCACTCAGCTTAAAATTATTTATCCACATTTAGCAATAACAAAGGGAAAATTATTAATCAAATAGGAAATCAGGAGCATGGAGGAATATTACAAGAACATTTGCTGGTTTACATCCCTGTGTACAATCCGAGATCATGCAGATATTGCAAAGCCTTTGCTGTAAGAGGGAAAGGGCAAACAATGTTGTGTCATCCCACATAAACATGAATAAACCTTTAATTAACAGGAAAGAGAAGCATCTATAAGCTAAAATGAAAACGTAGTGCCATCTGAGATTACACAAACTGTCATTTATTTAACATATACTCAGGGACTACAAGACGTTCGGCACAATTGCACAAGTAAAGAGAGACCTGCCAACTCCAAGCTGAATTTTCAACAATGAGCAAGCAAATTACCACAGCCCCCATTACGCCAGCGTACTTAAGGTAACTACATTTTGGTCATTCCAATTTTTCCACATCACGTGTTTTCTTATCAACTATTTTATAAGATAAAGAATTTCATTTGTTCTTCGAATCAATCTAAAATCCAATAACATACAAAGTTAACATGTTAAAGGCATTTAATGGCCTCAGTAAGGAAGCTCTATAGTAAAAATCAATACCTGTTTGGCGTTTCTAAACTATTCCACGACCCTCCAGTTTTCTTCATTTTAGCTCCCCTTTTTGTCTAAATTAGAAAGTAATTTTGTGAACCACCGAGGAATGTTACTAATTTCTTTCTTTTATTCCAATAGACTGAGCGATGGGATCGGTTAGAACCGCACCAAATTAAAATTTAAAAATTTGGATTTGATACTTTAAATCCATTTTCTCTCATTTCTGCTCTGCTTTCTGTTGAAAATGATTTCTAATCAATCTGAACCACAATAAATTCTCATACATTCTGAATTATCTTGATTTAAACCCAATTTTCATCACCCATGATGGGATCAGTTAGAACCGCACTAAATAAAAAATTAAAAATTTGGATTTGATACTTTAAAATTTAAATCAATTTTCTCTCATTTCTGCTTTGTTTTCTGTTGAAAATGATTTTCTAATCAATCTGAATCACAATAAATTCTCATACATTCTGAATTATCTTGATTTAAACCCAATTTTCATCACCCATGCAAAATCATGACTTAGCTTATTTGTCACTCACTATCTAAACTACATTTTAACAAATATAATGAATTTGAAAAAGAATTCAAAGATAGTTAAAATTATACCTAACTGAACTGCAATCATGAGCACCTGATCAACACTCGGACTCCACTCCTCCACGTGCAATTTCTCTGAAAGATTGCGAGACTCGTAGAACTCAAAGAAAAACATATAATTGGGCGGCTTTGCGTGCGCCGCCACCATTTTGGCCAATCCCGGATGATCCAACTTGCTAATCAAAACCAACAAACAAACATTTAAGCCATTAAAAAGATTTATAAAATAAATTATAAAAACCCAAAAAACTAAAAAGCTAGAGAAAGTAAAAGAACCATAAGAGTTGCAACTCCTTATGGAACTTGTCTAAGTCTTCAGAAGTAGATAAAATTGGTTTCTTGACAGCAACTTTTCTTCCATCCAAAGCAGCTTCGTACACAACACTCTCCGCTCCTGTACAGACAAATCATTCAACTCAAAAGCAATAAGAAAACAAACAAGACGAGAACCGGATAATTAAGGTTAAGGTTAAGGTTAAAGTTAAGCTTACCTCTGGCAATTGGGGAGAGGAGAGTGTAGGAAGAAGGAGGAAGATGAAGAGGGATTGAAATGCTGCTACAGCATCCTCTTATGCAAGTGTTTGGGTCCAAGATCTCCAGCCCCATTTCTTGCTATTTGAAATTGAAAATAACTGTAAATCAAGTTTGCATTTAAAAAAATGACCCAAAAATATTTTGAGAGTTGAGAAGAATGGGAGCTGAGAAATAAGTCAAAAGAGAAGAAGCTTCCTATGTCTTTCGTTTTGAAGGAAATTTAACTCCCCGACATCCCAAGTTTGCATTTAAAAAAATGACCCAAAAATATTTTTGAATTTTTTTTAATTTAGAAAAGTTGATGGGGCACATTTAACATTCATTAAACATGTAAAATTGGTTAAACTAAAAAGATTTAAACATATGTAGGTAAAATCATAATTAACAAAAGTTGTTTAAATTTTGAAATTTGAAAACGAGCCCCCACCCTTCAAAATCGCTTAATCGAGCCATATACTCAAAAAACGACCAATGAATACTATTCATTTCTCTGTGATTTCCGGTGACTACAGTGCATAAATTCCGGCTCAATCATAAAGCTTCCTTACACAAAACCATGGATGAAATTCACAAAGAAGAGGAAAACCCAACCCCACTTTGAATCCTAAACTCTGGCGGCACTAACAGTTCAAAGGTTGTCGAAGAAGACACTACGGTGGATCATCCGATGAGTGAAGGTGGTCTAGAGGCAGAGGAGACAACGGCGGCACAAGAATAGAAAGAAAAATCAGAAAACGGTTTTGAAAAGGAGGACGCCGATGAGAATTCAAGTGAGGAGGAAGACGCCAGTGAAGAAAGGGTACGTTTTTTACTTGTTTTTTTGAATTGGATGAGAAAATGGATTGATTTGTGCGAATTTGGGGAAGATGTAGTTGGTTTTATTTTTATGGTGGTTGTGGCATTTTGTCAAGCAGTTGGCAGACATTGGTGGAGTGGCTTTGTTTGGGTTCCAAAGGATGGGGGAAGGTATGGGAGGCCATAGAGATGTTGTTTCTGGGAATTTGGTGTGTTGGGGATGGCAGGAGGTGGCGGAATAGAGGGGTTGGAAGGCTACCCTGCATATTGGCAAGGCTGGCCACGCACAGCGCTATGTAAGGCCAGCCCTGTAGGGCTTGCATTTGCAGGGCTGGCTATGATTGTTGTCTTAGAAGTGTTAAATTGCAAAGTGTTTACTTCATATGTTGGTAGGGTTTTAGCTTTGGTGATTATTTGGATGTGTGTTTTTTGAGTTGTGGGGATAATGGTCTTAATTGTGGTGATCCTTAAATTAGTGATCTTATGAATTTGTATGCTATGAATGAACGTGTAATGGTGGTGTAGGTGTTATGTTAATGTTGTTATGTGTGTGTACAACCCCTCCCTAGCCAAGTATTTCCTTTATTAACGCAAACATATATACTCCATAATAACATGGACATATTTACTACATTATGAGATATAATCATAATTACAACACTAAATACTAGCAAAACCATTCAATAGTCATAATTAAAACATCCTTTCATGCTCATAGCGTCCAGAATCCTCTCCCAGCTTCATGTCTTAATCCTTACCTACAAAACATTTTAAAACATTTCGTGGGATGAGCGCTAATCGCTCAGTAAGGAATATGGCCATTTAAAAACTATTAATGTTCATTATACAAATATATTACTTAGGACCTTCCCTACCTACAAAACATAATCTTCATTCTTTGACATAACAAGTTCATAAAATATATTATACACTTTGGACATTTCTCATAAACATAAGTCATAACATAACCATACATAATATAACATAGAACATATATGACTTATGAAATATTCATGTACATGGCATGCTTATTTCTTTTGTCTTTATACTTGATGGTTTCATTAGTCTTTGTTATCCACTCAGATTCATTTGAACCATTACCTTGTTCTTGGTCTTCACCTCAAAGGACTCATGGTTTCCATAAGAATTCCATTCCTCTGATCTTGGTTTATACCTCAAGAGACTCATGGAATTCATTCTTTAACATTTCATAAATTTTTCATAAGACAACTAAATAAGCTTTATGCATTACCATTATGAATGCTAACATATGGACTAACATATCCCATGCTCAATCATACTATATTCTCCTACTAAACTTCTTAACTTAATTCATTCAATTTCTCATACAATACAAGGAATTTCAGTAGTAAGATTATTCAGGGGTTTATTAGAATTAGAAACAATTGGGAATTTCCATGAAGAAGGTGGATGCCATATAGTTTGTCACTTTTCAAGCAATTTTTCCCTTATCTTCCAATTCGAATTGATTTTTGACTAAAACATAAAAGTTTTAGGTATATGTCTCCACTTTTTAACACTTCAAGAATCAACTCAATCGGACTTCTATAACTTCAGTTATGACTGATTCAGTGAAGCATGTACAGTATAAGTCCTAAAAAGCCAAATCCGAATTCTATTCATTTTAACCACGTCACCTTCATTTGCACATTCACATCATTTGCCATGTCATTCTAAGTATAAAAGGCCATAAAAACATCCCTTTTTACAGAACCAAAAAGTGCCAAAACATCGTCCAACTACAAATCTCTTAATTGGCATAATCATCCTCCATATGCACACATACACCAATCAACACACCCATTTAAACAATCCATAACCAAAACATAGCATCACACTCATATTAACATAAATAAATGTAAGTTCCATAAACCCTAGGTGTTATCAATTGTAATCATAAGGGAGATTTTTTTTCCTTACCTTAGTATTCAAAGCACAAAGACACTCCTCCTTAGCTCCAAAGGTTCACCCTTTCTACCTTATACACATAACCACTTATGAATTTCTCTTTTAACTAAAAGATCAGAACAACTAGGGTTTTGAAACTCACCTTAAACTCTGAAATTGAAGTTCTTTAAGTGTGGATGGTGATCTCCTTTGAAAATCAACTTGAAATCCTATGAAAATTTGAGAATAAAATGCTTGGATTAGTGGCTTTTATGGTGGATTTGAGAGATGAAGAAGAAGATGATATGTTTGGGGTGTACAAGGCCGACTTCTCTCTCTTTAAACCTTGTAAATATTTATTCCATTGTTGCTCTAATGTGATTGGTCAATAAAAGTTAGATATAAGGGTCATTCGGCATAAATTTTTCATATAAGGGTGTTTTGGTCATTTTTACCACAACATAAAGATTAGCACTCATTTAATGCCATTTGACTTCTTTAAAACACTTAAAAATTAAGAAAACCCATTAGCAAAATGACTAACTTACTCTTGGTGCACTTTTATGGATACTTATTACATATAGATTTGTATGAAAGACCATTATACCCTTGGTTACCGTTTACGCCATTTAACCATATCAATCAACTTTATGACCATTCTACCCTCATTTCTCTTCAATGACATCACCCCTTACACTTTATAATGGCCACATCTCGAAATACATGTAAATTGACCATTTTACCCTTCCATTCAAAAAAAGAAAATTACTTGAAAGGTAAATTTCATACCTTAGGGCATCGGAATAATAACGCGGGGTTTACAGTGTGATACTAATGTTTGTTAGTTGTGCTTGAAGTGTGAAATGAAAGTTTTTTAATTCATACGTTGGTGAGGTTTTAATTGAGTGATTGTTTAGATTATTAGTTTGTAACTATGAATGAATGGATGTTGTTGATGATGGTGGTGGAGGTAAAATTATTAAGTGGAAGACTAAGTTTGTTTGTTGTGTTAGAAGTGTTAAATGCTTGCTTTTCAATTGATGCTTCGGTTGAGTTTTAGTTTAGTGATGCTTTAAATGTGTTTTGAGTTGTTAACTGTTGCGATGACAGGATTAGTAATGAGCTATGCAGTATGGTTTTTATGTTCATTTACATTGTATGATGCTCTTTCTTTTTTTCTCATACACTTGAAAAGATTAGTTGAAAAGTTCATTGCATGATACTTTTTCTTTGTTTACAAAGTATGTTGGCAGCCTATTAGTTGTTTTGGTTTCTTTTTTTGCTGATATTTAGTTTATATCGATTATGCAGATTTTTCGAAGCATAAACTATAAAGACTATGGGTTAGAGGTTGTAAGTGATAAGGTACCGTACTTCTCCGTAAGGGTGACAGTTAGGTCGAGTTGGCAAGTTTTTATGAGAATAATGGATATTTTACGGGAACAAAAGAAGGGTTTAGATCAATTCAAAGAAAGTTATTTTGGTCATTTTATGAACATTGGAGAAAAATGGAAAAAAGCATTCTGAGGGCAATGAGTGCATTATATGTTGCTACACTCAGTTAAAAGCAAAAAAAAAAAAAAAATGGTTCGTGGTGGATGGAAAGCCACTACGTTTTGGGATAATGGAATATGCCTTGATGACAGGCTTAAGATGTGAGGAATTACCATATGCGGTAGAGCAAAAAAGAATAAAGAAAAGTAGGGCAGCTGAAAACTTGGCTAGAAAGGTTTTAAGGGGGAAAGCGTCTATTATAGGACACGATTTAGAGGAGAGGTTAGAAGAAGGTGGGTATACCTCTTCAGAGAGGTTCAAAATAGGGATGGCCACAAAGCCTGCCCCCACGGGGATCCGGCTCGAATGGGGTGGATTTTCCCTGAAAATTTCGGGCTGCGAGCCGGGATTGGGCCCAATATTGGCCCCCGAAATTCGGGGACGGGCCGAGGCCAAGATTGGCTTTGCCCCGCCTTATCCCCTGCCCACATATTTTATATATATATATATATATTATACATAATATGATAATGCTATAAAACAAAAGTTATACATTCGACATTATATATTATATATTATATATGGTATATATTATATATTTAATATGATCAATTTAGTATGATGGTTTTTATATTTAATATCTACATTATAGATTTAATTTTTTTTTTTTTAATGATATATGGTCTTTATGTTTAATATGTATATTATATATTTAATTTTTTTTTTTTTTTTGTTGGTATATATAATTGGGAGAAAAGAATAATAAAAGTATAAAATTAAGGAATTAAAAAAAAAAAAACCCAAACGGGGAATTTAGGATTCCCCATTTGGGAAGAGGGCTTTTTTCGGGGATTCCCCGAACGGGCTTTGAGCCGGGACCGGGGAATCCCCTCAGGCTTTCGGGCCGAGGCTGGAGACAGTGGTCCCCGGCCCGTGCCCATCTCTAGTTCAAAATGTGTCTGGTATGGTTTGTGCATTCGATCCTAATGGCTTCGGACTCAACAAAAGCCGTTAATATGGATTGGGTGAAGTCTGCAAGCAATATGGACTTCTTTAATGCTTATCCGCGGGGACGGGTATCATTTCAGCTAACCATGGACTCACTGCAAGGAAAAGACATGGTGTTAAAGCAGTGGCAATCTATCAAGAAGATAGACCAAGCATGTACAATTTGTTTGGCTTTCCATGGGCAATGCAGGTAAATATTAATAGTTTTTTGTTATATTTTTTGTATTATATGTGTTGTAATTATGATATGGACTATTTTTTTTACAATGTAGGCTTGGATGTATGAGGTCGTTCCTGTCCTGGCTAAGGCGGGGAAGGGGGGGGGGGTTGTTAAGGATGAATACTTCAGATGAGTGATCGCAATTTCCTAGGATGCTACGGTGGCACATCGAGAAGTGTACCCATTGGTATTACGATACAATAGATATGGAAATTCAAGCGGCTCAGGTAAGATTAAAGGATTAAGCTTTTGAATATGCACTTGTTTTTAAATGTGGCTTAAATTTGATTAATTTTGATTCTTATTGCAGGGAGTTGTCCATCCTTTCCTCATTGCTACTAGGGGTGAAGCAGGAGAGGAGTATGATGCTACGGTGGCACATTGAGAAGTGTACCCATTGGTATTACGAAAAAATAGACATGGAAATTCAAGCGGCTCGGGTAAGATTAAAGGATTAAGCTTTTGAATATGCAATTACTTTTAAATGTGGCTTAAATTTGATTGATTTTGATTCTTATTGCAGGGAGTTGTCCATCACTTCCTCACTGCTACTAGGGATGAAGCGGGAGAGTATGCTACATCTTTCAAAGCACTGGAGGATGAAGCAGATGAATGGATAGACCACCTAATGCGGAACCTAGAAAGAGTCACGCATGTGAGTGCAGTTGTAGAGCCACTGCTTGAGAATGTTGTTGACACCGAAGATGATAAAGCTCCAATCCGCAAAAGGGAGGAGAAGGAGGAGGAAGAGGATGAAGAGGTTCGTACGCCTCCACCCAATTAGAAAACCAGTACAACAAGTACCACTTTGCCAAGGTGTCAGCATCGGGAGAATGAGGTGGTTGACCTCATAAATAGTTAGAGGTGGAACAAATGGGCCGGGTTAGGCGGGTCAACCCTAACCCGGCCCGCAATGAAGAGGGTTGAACCCGGATCGCCAATATGGCAGTCCAGGTTGAACCCAACCCGGCTGCAACCCCCAGGCGGGCTAGGTTGTAAAATGGCAACCCGCTGACCCGGCGGGTTGCTGTTTTGTCCCTTCTAAGAGAAGACTGCCAACCCGCCGGGTTCATTGTTGTCAACCCGGCGGGTTGGCTATTATACAATAACGGTCAACCCACCGGGTTGACCCGCAAGTTGGCAATAGCCAACCCGGCAGGTTGCCCCAAAAAAATAAAAAAAAATATAAAATTTAATTTGTTTTTTCAAATTACCCATTTTCCCTTGAAATATAGCCATTTTATAGCGTTGGAGGGGTCTTTTTCGTCATTTTCCTTTCCCATTTTTTTCTATAAATTGGCCCTAAACTCTCACATTTTTCTCACAACTCAAATTCTCTCATTTTTTCATATTCTCTAATCTCTAATCTCTCAATTATTCATTTATTCTCTTAATCTCTTTGTTATCAATTTGCTCATATTTTAATTTTTATTAGTTTTTGCAATTTTTAATTCATATTTCCAATTTTCCAAATTCCAATTCTCTTTCTTTAATTTTTATTTCTTCTACATCAATTTTTTTTTTCAACTACAATGGATAGATATTTCTCTCCCATCAATTACAATGATGAAGGAAACTACTATTCTAGTCCTAGTCCCGCTGATTTTACTAATATAAATGCAGGAGGAGATTCAAATAGTCTCGCTTTCCCATTCTTAGAATCTGATACACCTCAAAATATGCCCTCAATTCCAACAGCTCCCGGTGGTTCTAGAAGTCATCCTTATAATCGTCGTGCTCATCCAACTTCATCTCAAGCTGAGGCGGGATCATCAACTACTGTCGAAACCAAAGACAGACACACATTAGACGTTTGGGCACATTTCGACAAGTTTTACGAGATAGAAAATGGCGTTCAAGTCAAGAAAGCGAGATGCAAATACTGTGGAAATATTTATAAAGCTGATTCAGGTAATGGTACTAGTACTTTAAAAAGGCATGCTAATAAACATATTAATCAACATGGAAATAAAGAAAGCAATCAAACTCAAATAACTAATATGGGTACTACTTGGCGTTATAATTCTGATGTATATAGGGAACAATTAGCTTTATATATTTCTGCAACTGATCAACCTATTAATATGGCTGAAGATAAATATTTTGAAAAATTTGTTCAAAATTCATTTTTTCCAGGATTTAAAAGTTATTCTAAAACTGCAACTAGAAATGATTTAATAAAATTGTTTAGAAATATGAAATTAGAATTAAAAAATAAAATACATACTTGTCATGTTAGTGTGGCTCTAACTACCGATATTTGGAGTGGCAGAGCTAAACAGGATTATATTTGTGTGACTAGTCATTATTTTGATAATGAATGTAAATTAAATAAATCTTTATTAGGATTTAGATTAATGGATGCTGATTATAGTGGTCAACAAATTTATAATAAAATTGTTAAAGTTTTAGAAGATTATGATATTGTTAGTAAAGTGATAAGTTTAACTTTAGATAATGCAAGTTATAATAGTAAAGCTATAGATTATTTTCAAAGTAATTATCCTTTATATAATAATTTGAAGTTTTTTCACCAACGTTGTGCATGCCATGTTATTAATTTAATTGTGAAAAGTGGTATGAAAACAATTAAAGAAAATATTAATAGAATTAGAGATTGTTTAGCTTGGATTACTAGTAGTAATAAAAGAAATGCTGAATTTTAAGACTCTTGCATAAAATCAAATATGTCTCCTAGAACTTTTGCATTAGACATAGTACTTATTTAATGCTTGATTCATGTTTATCTTATGCTAATATAATTAGTTATTTTGTAGCAAATAATAGATGTCTTCATTATTTGGTAGAAAATGATTGACAAATAGCTAAAGTATTTCATTCTTTTCTTAAAATTTTTTACGAATCCACTTTACAACTTTCTGGTGTGTATTATTCTACTAGTCCATTGGTAATACATACAATTACAAAAATTTCCTAGTTATTTATAAAAAACAAAGACAATGAAATTTTAAATGCACCAATAAAGGCAATGGAATTTTTTTTTTTAAATATTGGGAACTCATTCCTTTTCTTTATTGTTTAGGTGCTATATTTGATTCTAGAATTAAATTAGCAGGTTTAGAAAATGGTTTTGAAAATTTATGTGAAAATTTACAAACCGAAGTATATGCCAATCAAATAGGAGAGGTAAAAAATAGACTTTTCGAAGTATATTTCCAATATGAAAACAGGTATGGGAACCCGCAAAGAGGCGAAACATCCAGGGAAGCTGCATCAGAAGAAACAAATGAAGACTTCTACTCTTAGGGTGCACTGAATAGGCCGAAGAGGACCCGAATCTGAAGCACAGTCTTCTCTTCAGAAGCTCCACCAACAACAACAACTAATGTACTGTCTTCCATGCAATCGTAGAGTAATGAGCTTCAACAATATTTGGCAACCCCTGAAATGTTACCTGTAGATCCACAACATAGAGCCAACATTGATCTCTTAGACTATTGGAGAGCCAGAAAATGTATTTTTTCAGTATTATCAAGACTTGCCTTGGATGTTTTTGCTGTTCCTGTCTCAACCGTCTCATCCGAACAAACATTTAGTGCAAGTGGAAGAATTTTAAATGAAAGGAGGACTAAACTTTCACCAAAAATGATTGAAGTCCTCACATGTCTTCGAGATTGGGAACGGTCCCGCCATCAAGGTCAATACAAGGTTGTCGAGGATACTTTAATAGAATCATTTCAATTTTGTAATATAGATGATACAGATGAGGGAGGTCCTAGTGAACCCCAAAATTAGTTGTTTTGTAAATTGTAACTTGTAAATTAATTGTCAATTATTGCAGTCTTTTTTCCTTACCAAGTTTTTTTCCTATTGGGTTTTTCTTGGTGAGGTTTTTAACGAGGCAATAATTATTGTAATTTCTTATTTTATTTTTTAATAAATGAATAAATTTAATTTTTCTTATATTACAATTTTTATGTATTAAAATTGAATTAATATTTGGAATGTTAACAAAAAAAAATTAATTTAATTTAATTATTGATATTTGAAAGGAAGTTAACACTTAACTAAAAACAATTACATTTATTCATTTATAAATTGTTAATTATTCATTTGAAAAGTTAATTAAACATTTGAACTTAAACAAAATAAAAAAAAAATCAAAAAGAGGGTTAACCCGGCCCAACCCGCGGCCTAACTCGGTGGGTTAGGGTTGGCGGTCTGGGTTGGGCTAGCCAATTCCCCAACATTGGCGGGCGGGTCAGGACCGACTCGCCACTTTGCGCAACCTGCCGCAGGTTGGGCCGGGCGGGCTGCTTTTCCGCCTCTATAAACGGTCTATTTAAGAGTTTTACAACAGCTGTTTATAAGAGATTTGAGAAGATGGAAGAGCGGATGAAAAGGGTGGAGGAGAAAGTTGATAAGGTGGTAGAGAAAGTTGGTAGGGTGGAGGAGGAAGTTGGTGGAGTATTGAAAGCGGTTGAAGTGCAACCTGAGCTGAAAGGAGAGAGCTGAAAGAGTAAGTTTACAAATCTCCTTACACCGTAGTAACGTATGGAAAGAAGAGGAAAATAAAGAAAAAAATTGAGGAAGTCCACGAAAGTGGAGAAGGAAAAATGAAGGAGGTTAAGGAGGTTGCCGGAGAAATTGGGGAAGTGACAATGGAGGAGGGTGAGATGGGACACAAAGGAAATGGGGATCTGCAAATGGAGGAAGTGGGCAAGCGAAAACAGAGGAGTTAAAGGTCAATTTGTATAGGCCAATAAAGGAGGAAAAGAAAAACTCTTATATGCCTATTACAATGAATCTGGAAGTGATGCCCATGTGAAGTGCAAGACCGGGGATTATCCCCAAGAGTGATTTGAAAAGATGTTGACGATGGGCAGGTGGCTTGACAACTCAGTGAGTTATTTTCCCTTATTTTTCCTTATGTTTTCCATGAGGTATTGTATACTTATCATGTTGTTTTTATTTGATGTAGTACATCGATGAGGTATTGGCACTCATGAGGCTACAACAGAGCAGCAATAGTGATATATTGTATCCCAATTGTGCCATCACCGATGTGGCCTTTGGCCAAATGCTAGTAACGACATATAACACTTTAATGAAAAAGGTCATTGGCAAAGGTGCAGCAAGAGGAGGCAAGCGAAAAAGATTGGGTATAGATGACTTCAACGGCGTCCTTGATGATCTTCAGTTTGATGACAGGATCATACAATATGTACGGGAGGAAAGGCCCAAACACGGTCATAGTTGGGCAAAGGTTAAAAGAGTATACTGCATCATCAACATCAAGGATATGCACTGGATAACCGTCGTCACGCTTCCAGGGGAGGGCTTGCTAAAAATCCTTGACTGAAACCCAAGTATTTATCGAGAGAGGTGGTTAGAGATGGAGTTGGAGCCACTATGCGTATTATTCCCATGGTTGTTACACGACAGCGAGATGTTTCAGCACTTCGATGATGAAGTACTGACGGGAAAGTAGCCGCTCAAGCGCCTTCCATCCCGACAAATGACTCAAGGTAAATTTTGTATAAAACTTACATAATACAATTGTTATATAAGTCGATTCTAATGCTAATGTCTTCCTTCTATTGTAGTGCTGATTGTGGGGCATATGCACTAAAATTTATTAAGTTTGACATGACCAACACCCCGATGGACGGCTTGAATGACGAAACAATGAGCAACTGTCGGGAGCGCTACGCTGTTGAGTGCTTCCATGGGCATATGAATCCCTTTTGACTGACCAGAACCCAATCCAAGTAATTGTTGTTGCAGTCATCAAAAGGTATGGAAGTTGGACTTCGAATTTTGTAGTTTATGTGATGTTGTCTTATTGGATTGTCTTGAATAATTGGATTGTCTTGAATTGGATCAACTAGTGTTGTTCGACGTCAGGCTGTTGATACTTGGGTTGTGGTGCTAATTCTGAATGTATGCAGAATAAATTTGGAGGATGAAGAAGTGGCTAAAGAGAATGATGAAGATGGGGGATGGGGGCTGCCGGCCCTGCTTTTTTTTTTTTTTTTTTGTATATAGGAGATTTATTTGTTGTACATAATGTTGTCATTGAATGTAATTGACATATTTCAGATTAATACAAAAGCAATTCAGTATTTCTCTCCCTCTGTTGAGTTTGAGTTTATTTAGTATTCTTGTTACATGGCATTAATGTGTTGATGCAATTAGGTTGTCAAATTCAGGAGAAAAGTTGGAAAAAAATATGTATTGCCCATGATCACTTAAGCGATATATAATCGACTACATATATCGCTTAAGCAATAAAGGGTTTTCCATAAAGGATCGCTTAATCGAGATGATAAATCGCTTAAGCAATCATGCAACTGGGCAGATCTTGAATCTGCCTCGGAAGCGATTGTAGATCGCTTAAGCGACCAAGGGTAAAAGCAAAGAATCGCTTAAGCGATACCATAAATCACTTAAGCGATCTGGACAGATCTTGATTCTGCCTTAGACTTGATTGCTTAAGCGGCCAAGGGTAAAAGCGAAGAATTGCTTAAGCGATATCATAAATCGCTTAAGCGATCGTGCACCTAGGCAGATCTTGATTTTGCTTCAGATTTGATTGCTTAAGCGATCACCAAGGGTAAAAGCGAAGAATCGCTTAAGTGATACCATAAATCGCTTAAGCAATCGTGCATCTGGACAGATCTTGATTTTACCTCGAACTTAATCGCTTAAGCGATCCATAATCGCTTAAGCGATCATGCATCTGGGCAGATCTTAATTCTGCCTTGGACTTAATCGCTTAAGCGACCAAGGGTAAAAGCAAAGCATCGCTTAAGCGATCGTGCATCTGCCTCGAACTTAATCGCTTAAGCGACCAAGGGTAAAAGTGAAGCATCGCTTAGGTGATCTTAAGACTTGCTTGTACATGATCGCTTAAGCGACGGTACCACATCGCTTAAGCGACTAAGGCTAAATACACAGGATTGCTTAAATGAGAAATGAGAAATGAGAAATGAAATCTCTTAAGCGATCCAGTGTATTCGAATTATTTTTATTGTCTTTCACAAGATCGCTTAAGCGATTAACACTATCGCTTAAGCGATGAAAGCTTATCAACACTGGATCGCTTAAGCGATTCCTTTTCTTTTTTTCTTTTTTTCTTTTTTTGGAATAGGTTGTCCCATATTGTGTGACGTTAATGTGAACTTCGGATGTTCACAACATCACATGATTATTGACGATAATGATACGCAACATCGGTTAGTAACACTTATAAAGGCCAATTAAGAAGGATTATTTGCAACCTAATTCCATCAACATATTAAAGTTACAGCTGTATGATATCTGGATGAATGTCTTAGTGCATTAGCATGACACGTTAGTAGAAACGTGCCTGATTTCATAAATATGGATGATGTATTTGAGAACAATTAATTGAAATTAGCTTCAATTTTGACTGTTCGATTAGTTCACTGGACCAGGATCTGTCTTGTGTTAATTGATTTGATTATTTATATCATTTAATCGATTTTTTTTAAAT
Source organism: Pistacia vera (assembly GCF_008641045.1). Classification (NCBI taxonomy): domain Eukaryota; kingdom Viridiplantae; phylum Streptophyta; class Magnoliopsida; order Sapindales; family Anacardiaceae; genus Pistacia; species Pistacia vera. Next base: position 141,404 of record NW_022196026.1, on the reverse strand, counting down.
TAAATTAAATTATTTCTTTTACGTCTATATTAAACATATATGGTGTAGAATGTTTACGTCTATATTAAACATATATGGTGTACGATTAGTTCAGTGGACCAGGATCTGTCTTGTGTCAATTGATTTGATTATTTATATCACTTAATCAATTTTTTTTTAAATTAAATTAGTTTTTTTATGTCTATATTAAACATATAAGGTGTAGAATATTTATGTCTATGTTAATCATATATGGTGTATGATTAGTTCAGTGGTCTTGTGTCAATTGATTTGATTATTTATATCACTTAATCGATTTTCTTTAAATTAAATTATATTAAATTAAATTAGTTCTTTTACGTCTATATTAAACATATATGATGTAGAATGTTTATGTCTATATTAAATATATACAGTGTACGATTAGTTCAGTCGACCATGACCATGATTATATTTTAATTAAATTAGTTCTTTTACATCTATATTAAACATGGTCCATAAACTTGAAAAAGAAATATTGAAGTAAATTACCCTTAATCGCTTAAGCGATATAAGGTATCGATCCCGTCTATTTAGCCTTGGTCGTTTAAGAGATATGGAGATCCTATATATTTAGCCTTAGTCACTTAAGCAATAATAAATCGCTTAAGCGATTTTGTCAAAGGCAGAATAAAGGTCATCCGAGTACAGTAGATCGCTTAAGCGACCCAGTATGTTCAGAATTAGTCGCTTAAGCGATCACGTACAAGCGAGGATCAGGATCACTTAATCGACGCTTCACTTTTACCCTTGGTCATGTACAAGGCAGAATCAATATGTGCCCAGATGCACGATCACTTAAGCGATTTACTTTGTCGCTTAAGTGATTTACGCTTTTACCCTTGGTTGCTTAGGCGATACAAAATCACTTAAGCGATCAAGTCTGAGGCAGAATCAAGATCTGCCTAGATGCAAGATAGCTAAAGAGATTTAAAATCTCGCTTAAGCGATTCTTTGCTTTTACCCTTGGTCGCTTAAACGATCTACGATCCCTTAAGCGATCAAGTCTGAGGCAGAATCAAGATCTGTCCAGATGCATGATCGCTCAAGCGATTTACAATCTCGCTTATGCAATTCTTCGCTTTTACCCTTGGTCGCTTAAGCGATTCTAGATCGCTTAAGTGATTAAGCCCGATGCAGAATCAATATATGCCTAGATGCATGATCGCTTAAGCGATTCTTCGCTTTTACCCTTGGTCGATTAAGCGATACAAAATCGGTTAAGTGATCAAGTCCATGGCAGTATAAACATCTGTCCAGATGCACCATCGCTTAGGCGATCCTTTATGAAAAACCTTTTGTCGCTTAAGCGATATATGTAGTCGTTAATATATCGCTTAAGCGATCATGGGCAATAAATATTTTTTCCAGCTTTTCTCCTGAATTTTAACAAACTAAAATCACCAAAACATATTAATTCCATACTTTCTCTTGAATTTGACAACCTAATTGCATCAACACATCAACGCTATGTAACAAGAATACTAAATATAAATGATGATTTATTCAAGGTAACAATAAAATTTAAAACATAAAAAATTTAAAACAACAACTCTTCAATGGTTGGCCTTGGCAACTCTCTCGATTTCATCCTTCTTCGAACCTAATTTTCTAGATCTACATGTGATTGATTCTAGCAACTGCTTCTCTTGTGGCCAAATTGCATGCAAATTGAGCACTTATTCGTCCTCCAGGGAACCTTAGAGGCTGACGGAATACGCTTAACTCTTTTTGTCTCCTTTTCTGTCTTCTTGAATGGCGGATGGATGATAATGTCAGCCAACTCTGGTGGCACCACCTACTACTCTTCTGGAGGAACTGAATATATTGTTTTTGAATAAGCCAACATGTAGTGATTTGCCATATAGAGAGGGGAGCAAAGTTCTATGTAAATTCTTGAACCAAAATCCGGCTTCTGTTAGTGTTTTAGTGCTGTTAATGCATGAGGACAAGGTAAACGTTGAATGTCAAACACTTTACAATTACAAGTTTTACTAATAAGGTCAACTAGGGCATCTGGACCATTGTCGCACACGGTGAACTCTTGAGCATTAAGAGAATATGCAAACAAACGGAACAAGGGTTGTAGCAAAATTATCTGACTTTGCACGACGCTCATGGAATCACCATAACATTGTCCTTTGGATTGCATAAAAAATGGTAACTATTGGAAACTCTCTTTCTATTAACAACTTCGAATTTATAGACTTGGCTATGTTCGTGGTCATGACATCAAACCTTATTCCAGGAAAGTAAGCTATACTTCATCGCTCAAAACTAACATCATGCTCAAGATACTTAGCAATTCTATCATCCTTGATTCGGATTTGCCGAAAGTGTTCCTCGAACTCATTAACTTGATAAGTTTTTGCTGCCATGTATGTAGTATGTCTGAAGGAGGCCGGTACACTTAAACTTTTATTTTATGTTCTCACCAAAGTGCCTCATACAGAATGATATAACCCTGATATTGATCTTATTAAACTCTTTTCAGCTTGTAAGCATCATATATATATATATATATATATATATTTTTTTTTTTTTTTTTGAAAGAATTTTATTAGTAATTCATGTTATTAATATAATATTATTGGATATAACCCCGATATTGATCTTATTAAACTCTTTTCAGCTTTTAAGCATCATGTATTAGAATTAAGACACTATTTAAACTAAAACCACAGGTAATTATTTTGAGCAAAAAATTGGATTAAGATAGCATCATGGTCCTTTTGCGAGTGTATCTGGTTTGATATTTGTATTTGGATAAATTCAGATAATGAAAACTCATCTAATCTATACTAAGAGATAAAGACAGTTCATCAGTTAATATCAAAATCATAATTCTCACCTAAGACAATCCTAATCCTAATCCAAAATATCTCTATCCATTAAAATAATATCATTGCCAAAATACAGCGAGAGCCAAAACTAGAGCCAGTAATGACTGAGCCAAGCAAGGAAGCAGTGTGTGTGACTGGAGCCAACGGGTTCATCGGCTCATGGCTGGTCCAGACCCTTTTGACCACCGGCTACACTACCATTCACGCCACCATCTACCCTGGCTCTGACCCATCTCATCTCTTTACTCTCCAAGCTGCCTCCAAAGCCAACCTCAAAGTCTTCGAGGCTGACCTTCTAGATGACGTGGCAGTTTCAAGGGCAGTGGAGGGCTGCAAGGGGGTCTTCCACGTGGCATCTCCTTGTACCTTGGAAGATCCCCAGGATCCACAAAAGGAACTTGTGTTGCCTGCTGTACAAGGTACTCTTAATGTGTTGGAGGCTGCTAAGAAGTTCAAGGTGAGGCGTGTGGTGCTCACGAGCTCTATTTCTGCTCTTGTGCCTAACCCCGGTTGGCCTCAAGATAAAGTGTTTGATGAGACTTCGTGGACTGACCTTGATTATTGCAAGTCTCGTCAGGTATTCTTACAAACTGGGTAACCGTTTCTTTAATTGATTTTGGCTTAAAGTTGTGTTTTTTTTCAATGAATACTGGATAAAGTTTTGATTTTTATCTGTTTTAGTACGAGATTGCTGATTATCTTTTGATTGATCTAGTATTTAATTTAATTCTTGCTCTGTGAGATTATTGAAAGAAGTAAAGTTTTTTTTTTTTTTTTTTTTAATGGAGTAATGGTTAAAGTTCTGATTTTTATATTTTTGAAATGAGATAGCTGATTATGATTTGTTTTGTCTTGGTAGAAGTTCAAATGGGAATTCAATAGCAATGTATCACTTTTCTAAGCTTCTATGCTTTTGGTTTAGTGGTTACTTAAAATGATAACTCGGACCTGTCATTTGTCTTAATGTGCATCTGCATTGTATATTGGTGTCTCTGTTGTTTTGGTCTTCGTTAAGAAACGTTATACCATGTATATACTTTTTTGTGTGATTAAAACTACCCTGTCGGATTATAAGCTCCACTTTGTGAGGGTGTTTTATGCATGAACTGAGGTTGGCTTTGTGCTGCATTTGTTTTAATGTTGTTTGGCTATGGCAGAAATGGTATCCAGTGTCAAAGACATTGGCAGAGAAAGCAGCATGGGAATTTGCTGAGAAGAATGGGATTGATGTTGTGGCTATCCACCCAGCTACATGTCTAGGTCCACTTCTGCAACCTTATTTGAATGCGAGCTGTGCTGTGTTACAGCAGTTGTTGCAGGGTTCAAAAGATACTCAAGAGTATCACTGGTTGGGAGCTGTGCATGTCAAAGATGTTGCAAAGGCGCAAGTGTTGCTATTTGAGTCTCCTGCTGCTTCTGGTAGATATCTTTGCACCAATGGTATCTATCAGTTTGGTGAATTTGCTGAAAGAGTCTCCAAACTCTTCCCTAAATTTCCGGTTCACAGGTTTGTATCTCGTACACCCTTATGCTATGTATAGGGCTTGCTGTATGAAAAACAATATCCTAGTTACTTGTAATACAGACAAACAACACACGCATCCATAACTGAAAAGGTGCTATTCCCACTATATAATTTAGTGGCTGCTTGATGTGAAGTTTTGTAGTTGCCATTTCCAACTACTAGAAAAGATCCCAATCAAATATAATCAGAACATCCTACATTAAAGCTGATCTGGTAACCAATGTCTATAATTTGACCTGCTAGCACTTTTAATCTATGTTTGAATTATGATAATTTAGTCATTATAGTTTTTAGATACATTCTCTGATGTACTTGGATATGGTTAATTGTTGGTGGTGGTAACCCGGCAAAAGTGGCACTAATGGCAGGAGAGATCATGAGAATATTTGAAGCTTCATTCTTTGTTTTTAAGTCAGTGACATGGATTGGTATATATCCCTTGTCAGGGCCACATGCTTCAATTATATTGTTAACTTTTCAGATTCCTTGTCCAGAATGTTACTTTGTAGGAATTTAGGTTTGCTGCCTATTTAGTGGTCGCTTACCCTCATCATCTCTTCAACATTGAAACTATTGACAAGACCATCTTAAGCGTCTAATAGGGGAAATTAAATTTTTTTGTTCCTTTTTTTATGGTAAAACAAAAGTGGGGAAGAATTGAAAAATAATATAACTTGGAAAGCAACACTAGAGTTCTCATTTATAATGGCCTTGGTGGAGAATTAGTCATATATTTTGAGCTTTAGATAATCTATAGATTCAAACATGGTGACCCTAGTTGGGGGTCATTATTGCACTCTATGTGGTGCACAGGTTGACAGAAATTCAAGTTTATCACTTACATGATCATGACTTTCTAGTGCCGCCTATCTTGTCATCTTGCTTCCTACTCTTTGTAATTGTCCTGTCATGGTGGCTCCCCTGCAGAAAGATAGGAGCTTCTTTAGTTGGAAGTTTGTTTCTTTCAAATATAATGTACCTCAAGTATTTTCACTTAATTTTTTCAACACGCTTTCTTTTTCTAGGATTTAAAGAGTCTTCCTTTATTGCTTATACGTGTCCACTTAAACTTAGTGGAGCTTTTCTTTTACTTCTGGTCCAATGGAGCTCCACTTCAGTTTTGAATGGCTATCATACAACAAAAGATTCCTCTTCAGATAATTCTGCCAGATTTTTTATTTTGTGTAGTATCGGATGCTCTCTATTTGGCCTTGTTGAACAAGCTTTACATTCTAGATGTGGTCCTGGAGTTCTTTTGAAGCTTCGATGTGTCATTATACTTTCATGATTTTTATTGATCCATCATAGTTCAGATTGATAGATCACATAAAGATACTGCTTTTTAAAAAGTTAAAGAAGACAAACCTAAAGATAAATTGTTCCGTATACTATTTCTTGCTTTAATACTCATTACACGGGTATTACTTGATTACGCAAATTACTCTGCACACTGTTACTGTTCGTGTCTCAAGTAATACCTTGTTACCATTGGCTTCCTCTCTGGATTCGTGCTGCTGGTGAATAGTGAATAAGCTATAAAATGTTTAAATTTTAAACATGATGTGCATCAAATCAATGATTTTCTTCCTTTTGCTTCTTGTGGGCCTCCTTATGGTTCCAAATTGGATTAATCTTATCATTACTAATCATTGAATGTATTTTCAACTAATTTGTTGATTCATTACTTGTCATTTATCATTGTTTTGAGATGAAGTTTCATTATTTTCAAAAAAATGCTTCCATGATCTGTTGTTGTATAGATTGACATGAGAATAAATTCCTTTATATCTCAAGGAATTCAAGAGAAATGCCAGTTGCTGATGTGTGTCTCAAAGAAACAGGACAGCCTGGAGGTCTAGTTATACATGAACCAAAAAATAAAGAAATAATGTATGGAGCATCTAGAAGTTATCATTGTTATTATTGGCCATTTTGAACTTTCTCATTCTTTGTTAGGACCTTTATATAACTTTCTCGATTTTGATAATAATTTCTTCCTCTTTTGCCTTCAACCGCAAAGGCGTTGCGAGACTCTTCTTTTTTCTTTATACATGTTAATTTGTATGAACAGATAATTTTTGTCGAGAGAGAGGGTGCTTGCCCCTCCTTTGAGTTTACGCTCACATTGATATTCCTGTTCACTCTTGTAACTTTATATCGTGTAGTATTCCAAAATTTATATCCTAGCTGATGTATATTTTTTTCTGGCATTGATGTGTAGATATGAAAGTTTTATATTTTTCTTTTGTTTCGTTAAATATGAAATCATTGTACAGATTCAATGGGGAAACTCAACCAGGTCTGGTTTCTTGCAAAGATGCAGCCAAGAGATTAATGAATCTGGGACTTGTTTTCACACAAGTTGAAGATGCTGTTTCTGAGACAGTTGAAAGTCTTAAAGCTAAAGGCTGCCTGGTGCAGAAAATGTCACATTCTTAAGCCGTTTTCTCTTTTATTTTTGTGGGTTGAGGTGGGGACCTGTGTTTTGATTACTCAAGATCTTTTCTGATTCATTTCACAATGTAATTAGTTGTCAGCAATAATGAAAATAATAAAAACATGTCCGTTTTCTGATAAATTAATCCCTCTCTTTCATCATTCATCTCTCTTTAAATCTTCCAAAGGAAACTTTATTCCTTGATCTTATTATTGCTACCTAAAAAGCAATGTAATATTTTAAGTAATCTGATCATGAACCTTTGTTGTAACTTCTGCAATCCAATGAATCGTGAGTTCCAAGAAAATTAAACTCTCTTTTGTGTCTTCTAGTTTTCCATAACATTATCCTGCAACCATGTGAAATTCAGCAGAATGGGTCCAACATTCTGTCTGCCATTTTGTAGTAAACCATTAAAGATTAAATTATCTCCTCAAATCAAGTATGAATCTGTCTACTAGATATTGAGGATAAATCTGTGATTTCAGAATCACTCTACCTAATTTTATTAATCGAAATAACATGGTTTTACAAGAGATGCATCATTTGCATAATTGGTTAAGCTTTATTCTTGGTTGTATAACACTCGAACTATTGAAGTTTTGGATTTACTCAATAATACTAGCTAAACCATTAAAGTGTACCAAAGTTATACATGCATATTATAGCGACTCATAGTTTAGGACTCATGCATGTGCCAATAAAGAATTGAGCCTATGTTAAAACACTGTTAATACATGCATGTATTTACATTTCACACTTTGAGGTCGTTCCAATATATTTAAAGTTCACACCTTTAGGTCGTCTCAATATATCTACAATTTACACCTTAAGGTTATCCCAGTTTATTTGTAGTTCACATATTGAGGTCATCGTAATATATTTACAATTTATACCTTGATGTTGTCCAGTGTATCTACAATTCACACCTTGAAGTCGTTCTATTATATTTAGTTATTTACAGTTCACATCTTCAAGTTGTCCTAGCGAATTTACAATTCACACGTTGAGATCGTCCATTCCAGATTAATGCTCTAGGGGAAATAATACTTTACTACTACTTACAGAGAGAGGGAGAGAGAGAGAGAGAGAGAGAGAGAGACCTCAAAAGCAAACAGGTTGAGGCCAAGGATTGCCACCCTGATGCAAATAAAGAAAGCCACGGCACGTGATAAGGTGACCTTACGAAGCTGTTTGAATAGTCTTTGTAATCAGGCAAGTTTATTAGTTAATCTACTGTGTTGAAGCCCCTCTCTAGTAGTCTTTGTATTGGTTCTCGGTTATTTTCCCATTTTCTCTCTTGTTTTGAAAAGCCACCAACACTCCATGTGCATCATCTTCCCTACCCTTCCTTCTTCCTTCTTTTTTTCCAAGCAAAGAATCTCTCTTTTATCTCCAAACAGAAGAAAGAGAGTCTTGCACTTCTAATCATGGACCTGATCTTCTGGCATTCCATGTGCTTCAATCACTTCACCCCACTTCCCACTATTTTACTTCCCCTCCTTTTAACCATTCTTTAACCTCTCCTCTTCAATATATATAACGCCATCCAGGCACTCGTTACGTCTCCTGACTAGGTGTCATCCTTATTATTATTATTATTATTTTCACAAAATAAATTTTCTTGTATCGCCGAGGCTCTCAAAATGAACAGTCCAACACCTTGCAGCAGGTCCTGGTGAGTATACATATATCTATGCTTTTTAGTACTGTTTTGGGTTTTCATTCTTACTTTGCTTTGGAATTTGTGAAGGTCTATAAGTGAAGATTCATTGAAAAGATATGTGCACTTTGCAAGCGAGAGTTGCATACAGGAGTTGCTATCAGCTTCAGACTCAAACAGGTTTGGAAATGGAAATGATGGGTGGAAAATTCTTACTCTTGACAATGGAGTTGAAATTTCCAAAAGAAGATCAGGGTCATTTCACACTTTTAGAAGCAGGTGGCTGCTGAAATCAGTCTCTCCCCAGCAATTCATCACCGTTGCAAATGCCATAGATGCTGCCAAGGTGACCAATTCATGCCCTTACTTATGAAAATTAATCAATGAAGGCTATTAATTTGTGGAGCTATATAAATATTGAAAAAAATAATAATAAAAAAGAATTAATCTGTCTGGTGGATATTGGTTATAGTACAATTTTAGTTACATATAGATACAAAGTGAGTTGGATTATGGTCCAAGGACTTGAAAAGATGAGTTTTGTCCTTAGCATTTATGTGATTCATTTCTTTTTATGTTTAGTTGTCTTTATCAGCATGACAAAATATACAGCTACGTTGATTCCATTGTGCAAAAATATTTATGGCATTTTATTTGTTCTGTATTAGCTCTTGGAATTATTCACAATCACAGTATGTTACAGGGATAACGCTTCCTATTCATCTGAACCATTAGATCATAATTTAACTGATTTCTGGATTATTATTCAAGGGTCCAGATGAGGAAAATGTTAGCTTTATCAAAATATTCTTTTAACAAAGGAGTAATTTTTTTTTGGACCAGCAATGGGATGGTGATCTAGTGGAAGCAAAGTACATAAAAGATCTTGAAGATAATCTCAGTATAATTCGTCTCAGATTCGGGGAGAACTCGAAACCTCTTTTCAGAAACAGAGAATTCATCGTCTATGAACGACGCGAAACGATGGAAGATGGCACTCTTGTAAGGACTAGACGCAGAATTTTAGTGCTTGATCATACAAAAAAGATTGGAAAAATGTTAAGGATTTAATTAGAGTGTGCTGAAATTGGGGGTTGCAGGTGGTTGCAGTAGCTTCACTGCCAAAAGAGATAGCTGCTGGATTGCATCCAAAGCAAAACAATGCAATAAGGGGACTTTTGCTTCAATCAGGATGGGTTGTGGAGAAGCTTGAAGATGACTCATGTATGGTCACTTATGTTGTTCAGGTATTAATAATTTAACCGAGCTTCATTAAATGATAATTGAGTTCATTGTGCTCGACATATTGATGACATTATTATTCGGTGTACTGATTTGTTGAGTACCATCAAACGCTATGCTGAAAAAAGATATAAGTAAGAGCGTTCAACAACACTCAACAATCATGTTATCGAATATGTCAAACATCCTTTACTCAATAGTAAAGATACTGTTAAAAATACCACAAATTAAACGATTATTTTCAACTATTTTTTTTTTTTTTTTTTTTTTTTTTCAGTTAGATCCTGCAGGATGGGTGCCAAAGTGCTTTGTGAATCGGCTAAACACAAAACTGGTTATGATCATTGAAAACCTTAGGACGCTAGCAGAAGCTTGTCCAACAAATGGTGTGACTGTGAGTACACAAGAATGAAACTCTCTGTAAAGTTGTGAAAAATTTCAAGATATAGTAATGTTGATAGTGATGAAAATGATTTAAACTCTCTCTATTAATTTCTCTTCAAGTTCTACCTACTTGGAAATTGGAATTATGCTTTGCTGGTATAAGTTAAGTGTGGTCCTAATTAATATTAATTATCATTAAACTCAACATGGTGAAGATCAAAATTAATGAATAATTTTAATATTTCAACTTCTATGTGTGAGTTGTAAAGCTGTCTATTTTATGTTGAAGATAAAGAATTGTGGTCAAACTGGGCTCTGAAGATTTTAATGTGTTGAAGGATCTGATCCTAAATTGTTAAATGACCCTGCCATTGTGCCCTGAGATGATGCTGAGATCATACTCACCTAACACTATCTGTTTTAATGATCTTTCAGTAACTGGACCTTTTTGATTTGAATCCTGGCATCATCCACGGCCCAAAAAAAATTAGGATTCTCGTCTGAAATGAGAAAATTTGATTGAATTTTTATCGTTTTGTGTTAGATAACCTTCTATCAACATCATCTAAGAAGGTTTTGATCTTAATAAAACGTGAGCATGAACATTTGTGAGAGAGACGATACTTTTATCTCTAAGGTTTGGATTGCATTGAATCTGATAGAAAAGATGACAGCAGAAATAAAACTTACCAAAGTTCTGAGGAGCAAGTGATTAATGGAACATATAATAATAACATTAAATTTCATGATGTGAACTTTCCATTGAAACATGACATGTGACAACAGCCAACATGGAGGAGGCAAGCTGCCTGCTTTGATTGCTTGAAATGCAATGAAGAAATCTATATCCTTAACTGGTTTTTATATTTAATTCATAACCATTTACTAGATTTGTGCTCCATCTGCATTGAAAATATATTAATTTTTCTTGCCTGGTTCCAATGTGTCAACCCTTATTATAATATTACAATAAATAAATGCAAAAATCCCACAACTAGGGTTATGATCTTGATGACTATTGCAACTAACATCTTAATGACAAGCTGGACTGAACTTCAAGGTTTCACTAGAATGAATGACTGAACTTCAAGGTTCGCCTAATCAAGTTCAGATCTTGTAAAAAATTTCAGGTGCAGATTTAAAGTTTGATCTGTATAAAAATAAGTGTACGTAAAATCGTCTATAACATCTCGGGCCTCGGCTTTAACTAAGTAAATATTGTCCGATTAAGTTTTAGACCACTAAGAATTTGTTTATGAGTTTCATGTAAGATCTGGAAACACTTAATTTTCAGTCACAATTTTAGTGAGATCCAAAGTACATAGGAAATGACTTGCTTGTAAAATCATCAAGAAGAAAAGAAGATATTTCTCTTGAGGTGAGAACTTTTGACTCTAAGTCAAATGCCTTCCATAATCAAACTTAGAATAGTATTATTTGTCTCATAAGTTTCTTTTTAATTTTTTAAACCTTGACCAAATAACGAAAATTTTTAAGCAGATAAAGGAAAAAAAGTTCCAAAGTATGTCCGTATAAATTTGTTTTTAGAGCTTCATCAAGTGTTCATTTAAAACACAGTTTACTTAATTACGAGAACCTAAACTTTATAAATTGAATCTCAGACTCATTTGTTAACGATGTGAAATGTGACAAAAGAATTAAAAAATACAGACATGCAGAAGAAGAAAGATTGCTGCATTCTACAGAGCTTGGCAACTGGCCAGAAATGAACTAAAATGCTGCAGTAGCCAAGTCACTGAAGATGAGAAGAGTCAAGATCCGAAGAGTGTGCAAAGTTGACATTGTATTGCTTTGCATGTTCTGTAAAAAAGTTCTTGAACGTCCAAACTGGCGAATAACAATGGCCAAAGTCCCTTTTGAACATGAACTTCTGCCTTTCTCTTCACTTATCATTCCCTTTATAACCTTCAAACTTACTTCATTCAATTCAATCTCTTTCTTGAGCACAAGATGGGAAATGGAGCTCATGACGATTATGCTAAAAAGCAGGCACAACAACAACCCCATAACAAGTACAAGCTCAAGATTCTTTTGCTTGTTATTGTTACAAATCTTCTCACAATCTACATCTTCTATGGCTCTTCTTTGAATTTGAATTTAACTGGGCACAGCAACCATTTGTCTCTCCCTCTTTGGGACTCTCCCACTCTTGTGCATGAGCTCAACTCTACTAAATTTGAGTTTGCAGCTAGTCATTCCTTCATTGCTGAGTTGCAGCAGTAGCTTAACTCTACTAATTTGCTGGTAGAGACCTTGTTGATTGAGCTTACAAGAGAACATGAACGCTTGACTCAAAAGGTAGCGAGTGTGCCTAGTGGGAAGTTCAATACTGACTTGAGCATCAGATTATTTGATGAAGTGAGGGCTGCATTAGGCCCTCACAAGCTTCCCTTAGTAAAGTCTCCAACGACCGGATTGGATGAAGTAATCGCGCCGGTTGGGGCAGGCTGCTTCAAGTTTCAAGAGGAGTTGGTTCAATAAATGACATATAAGATTGGGGGGGAGTGTCCTATGGATGATGTATTTGCGCAGAGGCTTTTGCTTAAAGGGTGTGAACTGTTGCCTCGCCGGAGATGCCATCCAAAGTCCACCTCTGAATTATGTTGAGCCAATACCATTTCCAGAAAGTCTCAGGGCAAAAGAACTAGACACCAGCATCATTTGGGATCTTTACTCCTGTAAAGGCTACCAGTACATGATCGACAGAAACAATGCACTAGGGGTCTTTGATTGCAAAGATTGCTTTGACTTGCAAGGTAGAGAGAAGAATAGATGGCTCTTTGACAAAGGCCTGTGTTATGTTTAAACCCAACTCAAACCTAAGAGGATTCACTACCAAACACTTCCAGCACATCCAACACATGAATCAAACAGAGAAGAAAACAAGAACACAAAGATTTTTACTGTGGTTCGTTTATTCCAATGGAATAAACTACATTCACGTTGAGCTCCAAGTAATTTGAGGCTCATTGCACTATGAGGATCAAGAACGTACAACTTACAAGCCAATCAACACAAAAATACCCAAATCTCTCACTTGCATAATCAACCCGTAATCGCAACCCAAAGAGACTACCTATACACAATGTCTCTACCCGAAGAAAAGCCCTATTCTTCTACCCACAATTTACACCAATTGTGACTTGATTACAAGATTTGAAGAAAGCCTAAAAAACTCAAGAACCCTAACAAAGTCGAATAACACGAGAGAGGAAGTTGTTCTATTGTTCAGATTTCTCAATACTCAGTCTTATATAGTTTGACTTGTTGGACTGCTGAAGGCTGTTGGATCATGCTGGAATCAACGGTTGAGATTACCCACTTAAGTGAACTCCAAAACGGCAGCGTATAGACAGAATCAGAACGTCATCATTTAAAGCTTCACTCAATAGCCTGGACTATGGCATTGATTAAGTTTTGAGCATGAAACCTTGAGGGACAATCCAAATTGGACTTGATATAGGAGGAGGATCTGGTACATTTGCTGCTAGAATGAGAGAGAGAAATGTGACAATCATCACAACTTCAATGAATTTTGATGGTCCATTCAACAGCTTCATTGCTTCAAGAGGCTTGATTCCAATGTATGTTAGTGTTTTCCGGAGGCTTCCTTTCTTCGAAAACACACTGGATATATTACATTTGATGCACGTTCTAAGAAACTGGATCCCAGATGCCATGCTTGATTTCACACTCTTTGACATCTACAAAGTGTTGAGGCTAGGAGGGCTCTTCTGGCTTGATCATTTCTTTTGCTATGGATCACAGCTCAACGAAACTTACGCTCCAATGTTCAATAGCATTGGATTTAGGAAACTCAGATGGAATACTGGTATGAAGCTTGATCACAGCATTGACAAGAATGAATGGTACTTTTCAGCTCTGCTGGAGAAACCAATGACCTGAGGTATGAATTTGTATGCCATTTTTGTGCAAGATGAACACTCTTTGTGTAACAAAGGCAAGAGACTTCAATACACATCTTTAATGGTTTTTGTATAATGTATTATACAGTTTATTATGGTGCATGTTACAAATGAATTCATACATGTGTTCCCTCTTCTCATAGGAAATAAGAAATAGAGAAATGGAAAGTTCACGACAAAAGAATCGAAAAATGGAAGAGGAGAATTATATTTTCAATAATAGAATACATTCAATTTAATCAAAAGATGTTGAAATGTTGGCATATCAGGTGCCAAAAGACCAGGTTAAAATCAGTTGGAATAACTGCAGATTGTAGCAAACTTATTCATCAATCTACAGATATGATTTTGCTTGATTTTAGCTATAAACAACCCTTGATCTTTGCATCTAGCTTAGGCTAAATTGTTATCTCAAACATGTATAAATAGCTTGATGTGGATGAAGGAAATAAGAACAGTTTTTCAGCTTCAATTCATTTGCTTCACATTATATTAGCTTTGCCTATTGTCTACATTCAATCCATAAACACTCTTAACTTTAGCAAAGCAACGTTAACTACCCAGAAATTCCAACATCTGGTATCAGATCTCTATTGGTCTTACAAGACCTATCAAAACCAATAAAACACAAACATAACTTCACTCAAGCAAATGGCCAACAATAGTCTTTCCTTGGTGACACCTGAAATCTTCACTGGTGAGAAATACACCATTTGGTTAGTGAAGATGCAAATGTACTTAGAGGCTTTTGACCTTTGGGAAGTTGTAGCTGAAGATAGACATGTTCCTCCACTTCCCAAAGATCCAACTCTAGTTCAAATCAAAGCCAACCTAAGGAAAAGACCAAAAGATCCAGGGCAAAAACAGTAATCCAGAATTCAGTTTCTGATTCTATCTTTGGTAAGATAATGACATGTAGAACTGCAAAGCAAGCTCGGGATAAGCTTAAGATGGAGTATCAAGGCAATGAAAGAATAGACAAATGAAGGTGTTGAGTCTAAAAAGAGAATTTGAAGCTCTCATCCTGCAGGAAGATGAAACCATTACCAAGTATTCAGATAGAATCTCCTCGATAGCCAATCAAATCAAGCTGCTTGGAGAAGACTTGCCTGACAGCAAGATTGTAGAGAAGGTACTTATAACAATATCAAAAAGATTTGAATCAAAGATTTCTTCTTTAGAAGAAGCCAGAGATCTCTTAGCCATATCACTTGAAGAGTTGATTAGTGCACTTCAAATACAAGAAAGAAGCATGGCTTTCAGACATGACAGAGTTATAGAAAGAGCCTTTCAAATGCAACATTCTGTCAATAGCAGAAGACATCCAAGGAACAAAGATGAATATGAAGAAAAGAGAATAAAGAAGGGCTACAACTAAAGAAATTTCCATCTTGCACACATTGCAAGAAGACTACACATCTAAAAAGAAATTGCTGGTGGAGACCAAATGTGAAGTGTAACAACTGCAAGCAACTAGGAAATATCTCCAAAGTGTGCAAGTATGAAAACAAAGGCCCTCAAAATAATCAACAAGCACAGGATGCAAAAGTTGAAATTCAAGAGGAGCAACTCTTTTCAGTCTCATGCTCAAAAAACACTAACAACTACAACACTTGGCTTATTGATAGTGGTTGCACACATCAAATGACTTTTAATGCAAGTCTATTAAAAAAGATTGATGATTCTTACCTCTCCACTGTAAAAATTGGCAATGGAGATCTTATGTAAGTAGAGGGAAAAGGCACAATTGCTGTCAAAACACACAAGGGTGTCAAATTGATCTCTGATGTTTTGTATGTGCCCAATCTCAGCCAAAACCTTTTAAGTGTTGGTCAAATGCTTGAAAAAGATTATTCTTTAGAGTTCAAGAATAATGTATGCACTATATTTGAACCTAATGGTGCTGAATTGTTGAGTGTCAAGATGAAAGGGAAAACATTTACCCTTGACTGTGATGAAGGAGAGTCTACCAACTCTGGAATAGAAGCTGGAGACATGAATGTGAAGAAAGTAAGATCTTCGCTTGATTCTCTGATATCTTTCCTTTAATACGCGAATCACAGAGCTGCAGGAACTCGTAATCGTCCAAGTAAAAGCGATGGAGCTGCAAATACAAGCACTCAAGGACCGATTGAATGAGGAGACCAAGGCTATTCCTAAAGCTAAAAGACACATAGATGCATCACTGCGGCAGCAGAAGATACTGCAGAACATGTTTATCCATGTTTCCTAATAGTTGCCTCAGAGAATGACCATGTTAGATTTGGATACTACTAGATGTTTGCTTCCAGAAGACCCTAAACTACTTGATGCTGGGTCGCTGAAACCAGACGAGCCAGCAGTAATACCCAAGGAGGAAAAAAGTCATGGCTCTCCACCATTATGGTACATAACTTCCAACGAACTGGATTCTCTATTCTCATAAATGAGAGGACGGCTCACACTTGAGAAAGTTAATGCAACAATCAATGACATGGCAACATATGCAGAAGAAAATGCCCAACTTATTTTAGCCACAAAGAAAAAGCTGGCGGAGAACCTCTGGGAAAGAGCCCTGGAGTTGAGAGATATTACAACAATGGAACTAGTTAAAAGGAAACATTTCTTCCTTGAAACTGACATGAAAGGACTAGCATTGAAGTTTGACAACACGGGAAAAGCAATACTCACTGTCCTTCATCACCAAGATGCCAAGGAGGAGTGTCAAAAATTAGTGCAACGTACGACACTTAGTGGAACAGGTCTTTAAATAGCTGATGTGATTGAGATGAAGTACGCATTCTTCTCACTAAGATTTTTTATTGTATTTCTCATTTTAATAAAAGTTGTTATTAACTTTCTTTTGGCCTTCTCTCTTGATTTATTCTTCTTTTTATTTTATGGTATCAGAGCCAGCGGGAAGGCCATTCTTTTATCTTGTCTATCAAGCTTGTCTTGTTGCAGGAATTTGAAAGTTGTGAAAAGAAAGTTTTGCTTGTTTGCAGCAATGGAGGTAGCAAACGGAGGAAATACTCGTACCGGATGGAGAAGCTTGTAGGCAATAATAACTACAAGTATTGGAGAATATGTATGTAGGCGTATCTTCAAGGTCAGGATTTGTGGGAATTAGTTATTGGTGCTGATGCAGGGATTCCTACTGATATTCCTGAGCATGTTGAATCACGAAGGAAAGGGAATATCAAGTGTGGCAAGACTCTTTTTGCTTTAAGGACATCTATCAGTAAATAGTTTATTGATTATGTTCGTGATGTTAGCTCTCCAAAAGAAGTCTGGGACACACTTGAGAAGTTGTGTACTAAGAAGAATAAAGCAAGGTTGCAGCTATTGGAGAATGAGTTGGCAATGTTAAAACAAGAAGGTATGTCAATTTTAGAATACTTTTTACGAGTTAAAAGTATTTGTGTTGAAATTTCAGAGATAGATGTGGATGACGATTAGTGAAGCGCGTCTACGTCGGTATCTTGTCGGTGGATTAAGAAAGGAGTATGGGCCTTTCGTCACCTCTATTCAGGGATGGTCACAGCAGCCTTCTGTAGAGGAGTTAGAGAACTTGCTCTCTAATCAAGAAGCTTTGGCTGAACAAATAGCAAAAAAATTTGAATCTGACGCTGTTTTCTTCTCAAAGGGGAAGCCAAACAAGAAGAATAAACCAGCCTGGAATAAGACTAAAGAAGAAGACTCAAGTGCAGAGAAAGGTGGCAATTCACAAAGTAAGAAATCTATCACATGTTTCAGATGCGGGAAAACTGGGCATATCAAGAGAAATTGTCATGTGAAGATTTCCAAAGCTAATGTTGCATGTGCAAGTGAAGGAGATGATTAACTCAAATGGGAGCAATGTTTTGCTGTTGAAGAAAAGTCAGTCCAAACTCTTGTTAATTATGTCAACAACAACAAAGAGGAGTATATCATTGATTCAGGTTGTTCACACCATGTAACCGGAAATGACACATTGTTCTCGGAAATGTGTTAACACTATAGAGAGCGGGTTATTGTTACTACAAATAACTCAACCTATCCGGTAGCAAAAGAAGGTGTCTTGACAATTGATGTTGCTAATTAAAGGTGAGCACGGGTAGCGGGTAGAACTAGAACCTGCGGGTAGAATCGGAACCGGGACCGGCACTGTACGGGTAGGTTCCGATTCCATTTTATTGGAACCGATACTGTGTGGTTCCAGTTCCGGTTTCGGTTCTTATGTGTGGAGGAGCCGGAACCTGAAAAAAAAACTTGAAACAAGTACCCGATTTGGAACTTGTTTGGAACCGATTTTTAGAACCTGTTTTGGAACCTATTTTGGAACCTGTTTTAGAACCTGGGCTCCAATGAAATATTTGTGAATAATGGGGGGTTTCATTATTTTACATATAAAAAATTTAAAATAGAAAAAGTTAAAATTTTAGAATAACCTAATTAAATAAATATACAATGATACTTATTACATATAAACTACACCATATTAAAAATTATAATATATTAATATTAAAGTTTTGATTAATTAAGTGTATAATTGGAATTAAGATCCAATTAAAAGTGTTTTAATGTTATTAAAAATAGTCATTTTTTAATAAAATAGTATATTTGATTGAATAATAATATATTTGATTATTTACTTTAATTATCAAGTTCTAAATATATCTATCGTAAATTAGCAATTAATTAATTATATATGATAAATTGATAAACATTAATAAATTTAATTACTAGTTCAATATCATACTTAATCAATTATAACATTACATTATAGTTAAATGATTACTTAATTAATTATAATTTTATAACTTTACTTAATTGATTTATAATATAATTAATTATAGCATTATATTAATTGATTACTACTTAATTAATTGACTTATAATTTTTAGTATATTACTTAATTAAATCATTAGAAATTTAATTAATTATAACATTACATTACAGATTTATAGTATAATTAGTTAATTACTTAATTAATTATAGCATTTCATTACAAACATTAGTACAATACTTAATTAAATGATTAAAAATTTAATTAATTATAATATTATATTAAAGATTTATAATATGATTACTTAATTCACTATAACATTACATTATAGTATGATCACATAATTAATTATAACATTATATAATTAAACGATTACTTAATTGATTATGACATTATATTATAAACATTAGTAATTACTAATTTACTACATAAACATTAGCACAATACTTATTTAAATTATTAGAAATTTAATTAATTATAACATTATATTATAAATTTACAGTACGATTATTTAATTAATTGTAACATTAATTAAATGATTACTTAATTAATTATAACATTCTATTATGAAAAAATTAATTATATTATTATATTAAAGATTTATAGTATGATTACTTAATTCATTGTAACATTTCATTATAATATGATTATATAATTAATTATAACATTACATAATTAGATGATTATTTAATTGATTATGATATTGTATTATAAACATTAATTATAACATTACATTATAAACAAATGATTACTTAATTAAATGATTAGAAATTTAATTAATTAAGCATTACATTATAGTTAAATAATTAATTAAATTATAACATTATTGCATTACATTATATTATATTATATTATATTATGATCACTTAATTAATTATAGCATTACATAATTAAATGATTATTTAATTAGTTATAAATTTATAACATTACATTATAAATATTAGTTATTTACTACATTATTACATTACTTAATTAAATGATTAAAAATTTAATTAATTATAATATTACATTAAAGATTTATAGTATGATTACTTAATTCACTTATAATATTACATTATAGTATGATCACATAATTAATTATAACATTACATAATTAAATAATTACTTAATTGATTATGAAATTATATTATAAACATTAGTAATTACTAATTTACTACATAAACATTAGCACAATACTTAATTAAATGATTAGAAATTTAATTAATTATAACATTACATTATAAATTTATAATACGATTACTTAATTAATTGTAACATTATATTATAATTAAATGATTACGTAATTAATTATAACACTCTATTATAAACAAATTAATTATAATATTATATTAAAGATTTATAGTATGATTACATAATTAATTATAATATTACATAATTACATGATTATTTAATTGATTATGACATTATATTATAAACATTAATTATAACATTACATTATAAACAAATGATTATTTAATTAAATGATTAGAAATTTAATTAATTAAGCATTATATTATAGTTAAATAATTACTTAATTAAATTATAACATTATTATATTACATTATATTATGATCACTTAATTAATTATAGTATTACACAGTTAAATGATTACTTAATTACTTATAAATTTATAACATTGCATTATAAACATTAGTAATTTACTACATTATTACATTACTTAATTAAATGATTAAAAATTTAATTAATTATAACATTACATTATAAAGTTATAGTATGATTACTTAATCAATTATAACATGACATTATAGATTTATAGTATGATTACTTAATCAATTATAACATTTCATTATAAATATTAGTATATTAATTAAATGATTATAAATTTAATTAATTACAATATTAAATTATAGATTTATAGCATGATTACATAATTCATATAACATTACATTATAGTATGATCACATAATTAATTATAACATTATATAATTAAATGATTACTTAATTGATTATGACATTATATTATAAATATTAGTAATTTACTATATAAACATTAGCACAATACTTAATTAAATGATTAGAAATTTAATTAATTATAACATATTAACATTACATTATAAATTTATAGTACGATTACTTAATTAATTGTAATATTACATTATAAACAAATGATTACTTAATTAAGTTATTACGTAATTAATTATAAAATTATTACATTACATTATATTATGATCACTTAATTAATTATAGCATTACATAGT
Organism: Pistacia vera; assembly: GCF_008641045.1. Taxonomy (NCBI): domain Eukaryota; kingdom Viridiplantae; phylum Streptophyta; class Magnoliopsida; order Sapindales; family Anacardiaceae; genus Pistacia; species Pistacia vera. Next base: position 120,400 of record NW_022196026.1, on the reverse strand, counting down.
TAAATGATTACTTAATCAGTTATAAATTTATAACATTACATTATAAATATTATTAATTTGCTACATTAGTCATTAGTATATTACTTAATTAAATGATTAAAAAATCTAATTAATTGTAACATTGCATTATAAATTTATAGTATGATTACTTAATTAATTATAGCATTACATTATAAACATTAGTATAATATTTAATTAAATAATTAGAAAATTAATTAATCATAATATTCTATTATACATGTATAGTGTGATTACTTAATTAATTATAACATTACATTATAATTAAATAATTACTTAAATAATTACAATATTATTATATTACATTATAAAAATTAACAATTTATAACATTAAATTAACAATTTACCGATGAATAATTGTTTGTGTCTTAGTTTTGATTAAGAAATTTTATGTGAATTGTGATGAATTGATTGAATTCAAGTGTTGCTTAGAAATTAGAGGATTTATGAGTTACATTGGACACAAATGAATGAGTAATCAAAAATTTTTAGGAGTGTATTTGTAAACTTTTAAGGTATTTTTGTCATTTTTAAACTAATAGGGGGGTAATTAATTTTTTACAAGGTACCCGGGAAAGGAACCGAAACCTGCATTTTAGGTTCTGGTTCCTTGAATTTAAGAACCTGCACTTTGTAATTCCGGTTCCCTTTTTTGGGAAACTGCACTGTGCAGTTCTGATTCTGGTTCCCCCGGAACCGTTCACCCCTAACAGAATATGTGATGTGCTTGAGGGTAAATAGTGGCAATCCTCTTCTTTATAGAGTTGTGCCTATTAGATATCATGCACAACTCATCACTGTCAGGCACTATCGTATGTAATTGATGAAAAAATCAAGTCCACGACTTGTCATTCTCAAAGTGAACCACACACCATGCAACGGGATATGTCAACTCAAGCATATAATGGTACGCTTCTAATACTACGTACCCATGCTCCAGCGTGCCCCTCACAAAATTTTGTGCATGTTGTCCCCCTTTCCAACATTTCCAGTAACTAATAGCACATCCCAACTCTGTGCGCACAAGTCTCTGAATGTCTTTAGGGGATGGACATTTCCCTTCAACGAACTGACTATTGACAAATTGTCCAATAACATTAGCGGAGGCTTGTCGATGCTCACCTGAAATATGTCCCAAACCACATGTGTGCTCACAGGTATATATGCTAGAATAAATTTTTCGGACTCCGCTAACCTTCTATAATAAACCCGCTACTTGCACTTTCAGTAACGACATGCAACCGTCACAACCGATGAATTAGACTTTTTGGTGATGAACTCAAAATTACATCTCACGGCAACAAGTTTTAGCTTCCTCACCACTTCCTCTTTGTTGTCAAATAAATATCCTTTGCAAAACTCCGATCCATCCATAAAAACATTAGCTGATTCACTACTACCTGCAATTGCCCCCTCCAAACCTGCATAAAGGACCATAGTGTTCTCTTCCTCACAAACTACACCTTCTGCATAATCTGTATTTAAAGGAATCTCTACATCTACGGGAACATGTATGGGGTCCTCCTCCTCAACATTTTCATTTTGCCGCACATGACCAACCTCTTCTACAGTGGCCTCCTTACCACCCAAATCACCGTCTACTCTTGATTTTTCAACTAACAAATCAATGCCCTCATAGTTCAAATTAAAACCAACCAAATCTCTGCCAACTTCCTCGTTATCCCCTTCCTTTGAACCAACTTCCAACGGTTTATCTACAAAAGAAACTCTTAAAATCCGCCTCGAACCATTATCAGCCACATCAATCATATATAACTTCACATCTTCATCTGACTTTAATATAGCAGGAGGTACCTTATAATGTTCAGGAACTCTGCTTAAAACATACTTCACAACTATATCACTACGTGAGCAACTCAAATCATCTCTTCTAATTATTTCATCAATCAACTCATCAAAACTAACCTCTGTACTCACAACAATTGGTATAACTTCTTTGCTCTTCCCAATCCACTTCCAACAACTTTCCTTCTCCACCCACTCACCAAAATATTTAACACCCAATAAAACTTGTCCCATGTCTAATAATAGCCAAGTACCTATAATGCAAGAAAAAAAATATATTATTAAATGATGTATTAAGGTTGAAAGATTTTAAAAAGCATTTGTAGAGTCGCTTGTGCGATCTGGTGTATCACTTAAGCAATCTGGTATATTGTTTACTGGATTGCTTAAGCGATATAATGGATCGCTTAAGAGATCCAGTATAAATAAGCTTGATTGCTTAAGCGATCTGCTGTCATACACCAGACTTAAAGCAGATCACTTAAGCAATCTTCTGCCATATACCTGATCGCTTAAACGATCTACGAACTGCTACATTATACCAGACATACATGCTTGCTTAAGCGATCTACAAACTACTGCATTATACCAAACATACCAGCATCATATCCAAAACACATTTTCAGTCGTCCCCACCTACAATCGGTGCTACCACTCCCAGCTATCCATAATGTAAGAAAATATTCAACAAATTTTACTCCTTTCAACTTCCATTACATCAAACACAACCCAATAACCTAAACAACTAAATCAAAATCATAACCCAAACTCAATCCATCATTAAATCTTTGTAAATCGAAATATAAAATGGAAAGGGGAGATACACATACTTGGATGAAATGTCAGGCGGAGGAGGAGGAGGAGGATCTGTGGCGGAGAAGATGTTAATGGTGGGAAGAAGAAGATGTACAGGAAGAAGAAGATGTAGACGAAGAAGAAGATGTAGAAGAAGAAGAAGGAGAAGATGTAGACGAAGCTTAGAAGAAACAACAACTAGGGGAGCGATGCGTTAATGTGGCAGGAGGAAGAAGAAAAAGGTGTTTGGGTTTGTTTGCAAGAATTTCGGCTCTTTGGGGACATATTATACTTTTTAAAAGATTACACAATACTTCATTAATCCTAATTAACCTCTAATCATGTTTAGTTAACCTTAATAAATAACAAAGCTATTTACTTTAACACTTTCAAACTACACGACCTTTTAATTAAATTTGAACTTTATATGACCTTTTAATAAAATGTCCTGTCTTTCGTTTTGGTTGAAGTTGTACAGTTTCTGTTTATGCTTACAGTCCGCCACAAGTGTTCTATTCTTCCCTGTAAAAACGTCAACATCACATATTTAACGTTATTTATATTTACAAATTGCAATAACTATTTCATAATTATTAGCCTTATAACATGTTTAAATATTAAATTAATGACATATGACTTATTACTTTTTAGTATACCTTGTTTTGATTATGTTGTCGGTTGGTTTTTGGATCATATATAAATAATAATATATTATGTTGATGCGTGATTTTAACACCAACCAAACGCATGTGTGAAATGCTGAGCTGACCCAGAAGACACACGTGGATGAAAGAGTGAGAGTAAAAGCAATGGAGAACAGTGTTTAAAGTGGTTCTCTAGCTCCTAGCTGATCTGACGTGCACCCACTGCCCTGATAGGAGCATGCAGTCCATGTGATTGTGTGATATGGCCGCCTCTGACTGGCTGCAGACCTACCTAAGCTCTGACTTTATATGCTGACTTGGTTTTGCGTTAGCCCTACTTTTTCAGGCATAACAGAAGTCCCTTAGTTTTTAAGGTTTGAGGATCGAACCTTGGAAACTATAATTCATGCCGTGACAAGACACCTTCGAGGAAATTCTGGTGATTCCGACCTGATTAAAAAGAGGTCGAGACTGCGCTTTTGTGCGCGCGACCTGATACAGTCTTTGCTTAAGGATGAACGACTTGATCTTAGACCATACCAGTGCTTTGATTTCGATTTTTTGAAGTTCACGACCTGATTATACTTGGAATCTCCTCTGGATAAGGGATTGGGTTGAACTGAATACTCGTCGAGAGTCACATCGCTTCATGAACAATGAGGTAGAATCGATGAGTCACGTCGCTTCGTGACTGGCCAGACTAAGAGTGTTCTACATAACGATCTCTTTAGATGTTACCTGTTGCATTTTCGTCATGGATACATTTAATGAAATGCCTTCTACTCTGAAACGTGTCCTGTGCGCAATAAATGCCAGCCATGCGCATTAAATGCGTGACATGCTGAAACAATATCCCCTATCAAAGCATTAAATGCAGATTGGGGCACATTTAATGCGGAAGGAGAACTTGCCATCGCTTGAGTTTTTCAACGGAAAAGGACAACGATTTGGTTTTCTTGGAGCGTGACGGTCACCCTTCCCCGTGGATCTGTGACACGTGGTCGCGATCAATAGTGAGATACATTTTTCCGTCCAAACGTCGTTTGGTTTCAGGAAAACCAAGCGCCAGTTCTTTTGCTATAAAACCCAGGTTCATTTCAGGCAATGTCACCATACTAATCTTTTCAGAGAGAGCAAGAGACTTTTGCAAACTTGGATTCTTTACCTTCCAAACTAGCGCGTATTTGATATTCGAAGCAAAAGGATTCATCTTCATATTCCGAGAGGTAAGGATCGCTCTCTATTTTTATTTCTTACTCCCAATAGTTGATAAATGATATTAGTCTGCCGGTAGTTGATCGGAGATGAAATGTTCTTGCTGGGTTCGAGCCATGAATGGCGGCTCGAAACTTTCTGTTACGATTTTTCTGGGATTTAGGAAGGGAAGTGTTTGCTTTCCTCCACGTCATCGTACAAAATAGTGTACGAGGACTAAATGATTCCCTACTTGTCGCTTTTGTGGACTGCAGTAGAATGGACCCCTCAATGACCAGATCCGAGGAAGGGACCAGTTCGTCTACGTAGGATGCTCCTACGAGTCCTATTCGAGAGATCTTCTCGGTACTTACAGAGGATGAGCTCGAAAAGGTGATAGACTAATACGCTATCCGTATGGAGGTCTTCCGCAATAGGACACGCACAACTCTGTATCTGCCACGTGGGTTGGCGGCAATCTCCGAGGATATCTTCAAGGGTGGAGGGGTTGATCCCTTTCCACGCTTTTGTTAGGTCGGTCCTAGATCATTTCGGGATCGTGTCGACGCAACTCACGTCGAACGCGTACATGATTATTGTTGTCATGTACATCGAGTGTCGTGAGAATGAGTTGGACGAGCTAACTGCGGTAGACCTCGATTGCTCATATATGCTAAAAAAGAGCAAGGACAAGGATTCCTACTACTTGTCCAAGCGACCTACTATAGAAGCGGGGATACATAGTTACCCTAGCAATATGGGGGCCTACGAGACAAAGTTTTTCTTCTTTCGTTACGACGACCTTTACCTCTTCTAGGACCCGAGTAGGTTCTTTTCCCTTAACGAATTTGTTTTTGTTTGTCCTTTGTTAATGAGCTGTTTATTTTTCTGGTAGTTAACAAAATGACAAGTTTAGAGCTGCTCGTGGACCCGGACAGAATCATAGCTTTCGGTCTCCTGCCCAAAGCGAGTCGTGACACAAGGGTGCTCGTGACAACCGCAAATCTGCAGAGATATGGTTTCTTCAATGTAGACGCTACCTTAGAGCCCCCATCGAGTACGTTGTGTTAACTGGGTCTTTTTTGATTGCGCAATGAACTATTTTTACTAACGACGTTCACATGCAGCAAACACGCCTCCGAAGGTGCCAAGGTCGCATGATAAAGGCAATTTACTTTCCCTCGAGCGAGGACTTCTAGGACGACCGAAGCTGCTCCCAGTGGTCCCCCGACCGAAAAGGCAACATCGGGGGTTTTGGCATATCCTATTGAGACTTCCCAACTGTCGGTGGGCACCCCAGTCCAACCTACGGGCTCTTCCCAGCCTTCGGCTACTCGCCTGAACCAAAAGACAATAGCCCAGCGACCTAAGAAGAGGCGATAGATTTGGGCCGAAGAGTTAGAGTCCGAATCAAAGGATCAGCCCGGGAGGTCTCAGCTAGGCATTCCCACTGCTTTGGGAGCATCTCGAGCAGGGCAAAGCGACGTTGTAGGAACTAGAAAGAGGTCAGGTAAGGAACTGGTGGGCGACACCTCCCGGGGGCACCGGTAAGGGCACTCCAATGCTGGACTTGATAGGACAACTGTTGGATCATTTACAGCTGGTGGTTTTCACCCTACTGGAGTGCGAACTTGCAGAAGTATTTGAAGAGTTCGTGGGTTCCAACCACGTGGACTTGATGTCCACATCAGTCCAATACTTAAGCAAGGTAAAACGAGATGTCCTCATCGAGGACTTTGCCTTTTCGTGCTTGGTAGGAAACTAACATTATTCTTCTTGTTCGCAGGCTCTGCTCTCCATGCAACTATCCCTGCAAAAGGTCCAGCTGGGAGCTGCTGTAGGAGAGGTCGTGCTAAAGGAAGAGAATGCGCGGCTTAAGTAGGACCTGGAAGCCGCTAAAGCAGAAAAAGAAACTATCCATTGAATCGGCGAACCAGTACCTGAATGAAAGGAATGCAGCTCTTCGCACGGTGGATTTTCAAAAGACCGAGCTTGAGAAGCACAGGGAGGAGATAAAGGAACTCCAGAGTACTATAGCCAGACTCTCTAGGGAGGCGGCGAGAAAGACCAGGAGCTTAAAACGGCCTCTCAATAGGCCTTACGAGCAGAGCAGGAGAGGGAGGCCTCCGAGAAGCGAAGGCAGGCTCTTGAGGCCAAACTCCAAGCAAGTCAGGGAAGAGTTACTTCACTGACCGAAAAGATGCAGAGCCAAGCAGCGGAGATCAAGGCGAAGGCTACTAAATGGGCGATTGAGTCCATCTATGCCTTGCGACCGAAGAATTTGGAGATTGATATGTCCGACCTCCCGAAGGATTGGCAGGAAACTCTCATATCCATGGCGCGGCTCAACGATGAGGACGCAGCGGAGGCCGCCCGAGGATTTGATTAGGGAGAGGCTTCGGGATACACCCCGGAGAAGCCCACAGCTGACCAAGCGGATGGTGACCAACCTTGAGATGACGAGGTTGGGCCTCCAGGAGTTGGGGATCCAGGCCGATAATTGTAATATATTTTTGGGATCTTGTTCGCTGTACTTATTAATGAAATGTATCTTTCTTAATCTCTCGGGCACTTACGATTTCTGTACCTCATATTATATATGAGATTGCATTCTAACCGTTTATAACATTAGAACAAGTCTATGCGAACATGATTACAACACGTTTGTGTGAGCAAAATTACATGTGGAAAGATTATTACAATAGAATAATACACTTGTTATTTACAAAGATTGCGAGAAATAAAATCTTTATAAGGAAAGACTGAGTTCGGAATTACTGATAATATGGTGGGAGATGCTCAACATTCTAAGCTTGGGGTACTTCGGAACCATTTAGCCTTTTAAGATGATAAGTCCCCAATCTTATCACTTTGGCGATGCGGTATGGACCTTCCCAGTTCGGTCCTAAAACTCCTGCACTTGGTTCTCTAGTACCAAGAAGAACTTCCTTCAAAACAAGGTCGCCGACCTAGAAGTCTCTTCTCCTGACCTTAGAGTCGAAGAACCTCTTCGTGCTCTGCTGATAGACTGATATTCTTAGCTGAGCCTAGCTGTGATGTTCTTCAACTAGTCTAGACTTGCGCGCTTAAGCACTTCATTGTCGGCTTCATTGTACAGGTCCCTCCGAAGTGAACCGGTTCCTACCTCCACAGGGATCATCGCTTCGCAGCCATATGCTAGCGAAAAAAGGGGTTTCTGAGGTAGAGACTCTCGGAGTTGTCCTGTATGCCTATAGGACTTCGGGGAGATCGGCGGCCCAATTCCCCTTGGCTGCACCAAGCTTTGCCTTTAGAGTGTGCTTGATAGTTTTGTTGATAGCTTCAACTTGACCATTTGCTTGTGGCCTTGCGACTGAGGCAAATTTTTTATGAATACCCAACTCGTCGCAAAACTGCTTAAACTCCTCGTTGTCGAATTGTTTACCATTATCTGAGATAAGGGTATGAGGAATCCCATAGCGGCATATGATGTTCTTGAAGACGAAGTCCTTGAGCTTGCTGATCGTGATCGAGGCTAACGATTCTGTTTCTGTCCACTTGGTGAAGTAATCCACCACGACCACAACATACTTTACTCCCCCTTTACCAAATGGCATGGGACTGTTGAGATCGATCCCCCACATGGAGAGTGGTTAGGGGCTGGTCATAGTTATCAGCTGGTGGGAAGGAGCTCGCGGTATGTTCACGAACCGCTTGCACTTGTCACACCTTTTGACAAAGTTGTAGGTGTCTTCTTGGATTAGGGGTCAGTAGTACCCTTGACGAACAACTTTGTTGGCGAGAGATCGTGCGGCGGTGTGATTATCACAGATCCCTTCATGTATCTCCCTCATAATGTAATCTACCTCTTCGCTGGTTACACATCGGAGGAGAGGGGCGCTAAACCCTCGCTTGTACAGCTGGTCTCTGATAAGGGTATAACGAGCAGATCTTGTTCGCAGAATCCTTGCCTCGACCTTGTCGTCAGGCAAGGTCCCGTCTCTGAGATACTGAATGATAGGGGTCATCTAGGAGTCTGATTCTGTTACATTCACGACCTATTCGATTAGGCTGATACTAGGGGTCTCGATGAACCGAACAGGAATACTTTCCAATGCATCTAAATCCAATGATGAGGCTATCCTTGCCAAGGCATCTACCACAGATTTTGTTATCTCTAGGAATTTGTGTGATTGTGAAGTGCTTGAACGACTCGAGTACGGCCTTAGCTTTCTTTAGATAGTTGATCATATTTTCTTCCTTGACTTGATACTCCCCCAAAATATAGTTAACGACCAGTATGGAGTCGCTGTGGATACTGATCGTGGTTGCACCCATTTTTGTGGCCAACCGTAGTCCAGCGAGCAGAGCTTCATACTCGGCCTTATTATTGGTTGCCTTAAAACCGAACCGGAGAATGCCATGAATGCGAGCCTCTTCGAGACTCAAAATGAGAAGACCTGCCCCGACCCTCTTTCTATTCGATGATCCATCAACGTAGAGGGTCCAGGTCGATAGATTTTGAGCAGTTTCCTAAATGACTTCGTTGGGCTGTTGCTCCAACTCATTCGTCAGATGATATGAGAATTCTGATATGAAGTCGGCAACAGCCTGCTTTTTGATAGTTGATTTCGGTCTGTACTTTAGATCAAATTGACTTAATTCCATGGCTCATTTAAGCAATTTACCTGACACCTCCGACTTCCGGAGGACCTGCCTGAGCGGGTAATTAGTCATTACATGGATCGTATGGGCGTGGAAGTAAGGTCGTAACTTTCTGGAAGCGATCAGCATGACATAGGCTAACCGTTCCATTTTCGGATACCACATCTCGACATCCAGCAGATGCTTGCTCGCGTAATACACTGGCCATTGGACCCTGTCCTCTTCCCGAATTAAGGCTGCACTGACCGCGAACTGAGAGATGTACAGATACAAGAGGAAGATCTCTTGTGGGAGAGGCTTGGACAGAAGAGGTGGCTTCCCAAGGTGTTCTTTAATACTCTAGAATGCCTGTTCACTTTCGGGAGTCCACTCAAACTTTTTATTGGTCCTTAGAACATTGAAGAATGGCAAGTAATGATCTGTTGTCCTCGATATGAAGCGACTGAGTGCCGCTATTTGCCCATTGAGGCTCATGACTTATTTTTTGTTGGTAGGACTTTTCATATCGAGGAGAGCTTGGATTTTCTCATGGTTAATCTCTATTCCCCGTTGGTTAACCATGTATCCTAGGAATTTTCCCGAGGATACTCCGAATGAGCACTTGAGGGGCTTTAGCTTCATTCTGTATTGCCAGAGGATGTCGAACATCTCAGCGAGATGCGCTACGTGATCTAAAGCAATATACGGCTTGACCAGCATGTCATCTACATAGACCTCCATCGATTTTCTGATTTGTTCAAAAAACATTCGGTTAACCAGCCATTGGTAAGTTGCGCCAGTGTTCTTAAGGCCGAAGGGCATAACTTTGTAGCAGTACAACCCCCGATCTGTAACAAAGGATGTATGCTTTTCGTCCGACGCATACATCAGAATTTGATTATATCCCGAGTCGCGTCTATGAAACTCAGCAGCTCATGCTCGAAGGTGGCATCCACAAGTTGGTCGATTCTAGGCAGGGGAAAACTATCTTTTGGGCATGCCTTGTTGAGGTCGGTAAAGTTGACGCAGGTCTGCCATTTGCTGTTAGACTTCTTTACTAGAATCGGGTTGGCAACCTAGGTCGGATATAGCGCTTCTCAGATGGATCCATTCCGAAGAAGATTATCTAGCTCAAGTTTCAAGGCGGCATATCGCTCCGGATCCATCGCTCTTCTCTTGTGGTGAACAAGCTTGGCTTCACTATCAATGTTCAATGTATGGCAAATAATATCCGGGCTGATCCCGACCATATCTGCATACGACCATGCGAACACATCGATATTCTCTCTAAGGAAGCTGGTCAGTTCGTGGCGAGCTGGGGGTTGAGATTGCTCCCAATCTTCAACACTCTGCTCGGCTCGCTCTGGTCGACCGACACTTCAGACAGATCCTCAATTGGCCCACTGGAAGGGCATTCCTGAATACGAGGGTCCATATTATCCTCGGCTAGGATAAGCTGTGGCTCGATCCGGCTGATCGCCATTGCCTATTGGGGAATGCCGCGCGAGATGCCTTTCCCTTTGCACGCCATCTGCACTGCTTTTACATAACAGTCGCGAGATACGCGTTGAGATTCATTGACTTCCCTTATCCCCGTCGGGTAGGGAACTTTATCTTCAGATGGTATATCGAAGTGACTACCTTGAAGTTTCTCAGCAGAGGTCACCCTAGGATACCATTAAAAGCGGATGGGCAATCCACTACCAAGAATTCAGTTACCTTAGTCACTTCGTCAAAGTCACCTAGCGTGACTGGAAGCGAGATAGTTCCTTTGGGGATCAGGTGGTCCCTTGTAAAACTATATAGGGGGATCGAGGCGGGCTTCAGCTCGGCCTCGTCCAAATTCATTCTTTCGAAAGCTGTCTGGAACAGGATGTTCACAACACTTTCGTTATCCACCAACATCCTGTGGACGTCATGGATCCCTATCAGGGGCGTGATCAAAAGAGTGTCATCATGCGGATGATGCAATCGAACTACATCCTTTTCAGAGAAGGTAATTTCCTCCTCCCTAAGAACCTTTTATGGTCACCGCGACGTGCTCATCACACTGATGGGATTGTGATCGGCTGCGAGAGCATATCTTTCCTAGGCACCTCGCAAGTTCCCCGCGAGGTGTGGTCCCCCAAAGATCATTCCGACGCTGCATATACCTTTGCGATCACGACGCTTCTTTCCTGGTTCCCCTTGATTTTTCTCCTGTGTGGGAATGGAGTCATCAATATATTCCATGAAATGCCCCTGCTTGATGAGGTCTTCGATTGCCTGTTTGAGAGCCCGACACTCATCGGTGTGATGCCCATTATCCCGATGAAAGCGACAATATTTTTTACTATTTCTAGCCGATGGGGGATTTTTCATGGGCTTAGGCTCTCCGAGCAGGCTAGCTTCTTTCGACTTATCAAGAATACCGATACGGACGCATTCAAAGGTGTATACTGATTTCTGTCGCGATCGCAACGAGGAATTAGAGCATAAGACTGGGCTCATAGCATGGTTTCTTGCCTTTTCGTTGATCATCAGTAGCCTATCTGCGATTAACTCTCCTACTTTCCCCTAAACCAGGCGCACTACCTGAAGCGCCGGCACTCCACCACGGAATTTTCAATACGGAGGTACTTCTCCGCAAGGTTATAAAAGCGGGTGAGGGAAACATCATCCTTAGCCTGTAACTCTTTCCACAGGTCGGTCTGTGGGCGAACTCCCACTATGATGAGAGTCCGAACAGACTCTTCAAGAGTGTGAGCTACTTTATTAAGTTCTCTGTGGAATCGGTTGATGTAAGACTAGAGGGATTCGTTGCTTTCTTGTCTCATATTACTGAGGTAGCTTAAAGGCATTGAGAACTTTTGGTTTGTTTGGAAATGCCTTAGGAACATCGTGCTCATTTGAGGCCACGAGCTGATCGATCCCGCTAGAAGCGACCTGAACCATTGTTTAGCATGAGAGGTTAGAGTTACTGCCAAACAACGGCACTTTGCCAAATCTGAAACCTGGTAAAGCTTCATTAGGTCGTTGAATTCATACAAGTGATCCTGCGGATCAGCATTTCCATCGAACGCTCGCATATCGGGCATTCTAAATCTTGATGGGAGTGGGGCAGCTAACACTGCCGGAGAAAAGGGAGATGCTGATGCGACCTGCCCTTGCTCATTTTGCCGAGCTTTTAGCTGGTCTAGAGCTCGTTGTACCTCCTTAATCTGGGGCAATAGAGCTATCTGGGGATTGCTTTCCCTCATGTGAGTTCGACCCTCGTGCTTGTGGTTAAGGAAAGTCTGGAGGTCGGATTCCACTTCGCCTCGGCAGGCAATTCCGGCCGCTCTCGACACACACTGGCTAGAGCCGTGTGATGGCGATGAATGATGCAGGGAATTTTCACAACCTCCACGATGGTACGAATCACCCCGCGGAGTGTGGGAACCTCCTGCATGACTATGATCAGGATTGTTCCTCTGGCGGTGATGATAATCGCCCCACCCAGCACTTTTATGGGGGTGTTCATGCGATGTGGCGTGGGACAGCTCGGGCTGCGACCTTTCACCTAGTCTTAACGCCACAGGTATTCTACTCGGGACGTGGTCGGTGTTCGTCGGCCCTTTAGAGCCCTTAGGCCCGTTTTTCGCCACTTGCTTACCCTTCATTTAGCGAGCTGCAGTGCTCGCAACAAGGGCTATCGCCCTTTGCTACACTTTCACACTACCCATAGGCGTTTTTGGCGGTTGAACCGCCTCATTTGATTCGGGTGGCATGCCCCAGTCCAACCTTCGGTTGACTGTCTAGAGAGTATTGTCGAACCTCTCTAGGTAGCTTCTGATGGTGGGGTCAAGTTGTGAACTTGAAGGGATATCCCTCGCGGTATTTTGTGGAATTGGGGGCACCTCGGGAGAAGTGTCCTCTTGCACTTGGGGGATCTCCTTAGTACCATGATTGGTTCGCTCAGGTTCGAGTCGGTGAGCCATTTGCTGCTGTAGGACCAATTAGTCAGAGATTCTGCTGATGAAGGACGAATATTAAATCAGGCCCTTCTTCTAGCGCCAAACTGTTGATGCGTGATTTTGACACCAACCAAACGCACGTGTGAAATGCTAAGCTGGCCCAGAAGACACACATGGATGAAAGAGATGAAAGAGTGAGAGTAAAAGCAATGGAGAACAGTGTTTAAAGTGGTTCGGATGCTCAAGGAAGCAAATCCTACGTCCACTAATTTTGTATTAATAATAGTGACCAGGTCGCGTTCAACAAGCTGACTTACAAATGATTACACAAGAGAGAGAGAATAATTTTATTTTTCTTTAGAGAGATTAGCTAATCACCCAAATGAGAGAGGGACTCTCAATTTATAATGGGATGGGTTAAGGTTATGATTACTAAATCTGTGAGTTGGTGGGATTATCCGTGCAAATCCTTCTTTATGTCCCATTGCCCACCTTCTAGAGTGATTTACGCGATTTGGTGCAGGGATTAGACACGTGGAATCACTCTGCCCCTACTAGTCTGACGTGCATCCACTGCTCTGACAGGAGCATGCCATCCATGTCATTGTGTGACGTGGTTGCCTTTGACTGGCTGCGGACCTACCTAAATTCCGACTTTTTATGCTGACTGGGTTTTGCGTTAGCCCTACTTTTTCAGGCATAACATATTATAAGAAAGATAAGAAAATAATTAAAGTATATATTAACTAATTATACTTCTTAAAGGAACAATCTTTCTAAAATCTTATAAGAAAAGTGAAATAAACTAATAAAGGAAAATAATTTAACCTTCAACTAAATTTTGACATCATTTGGGACCAAATTACACAAAATGGGTTATTTATCAAGCACTCTTGGGTCTTATCGATTTTGTGACTGATAGTGAGTATTGAGCAACCAAAAGCACTAGATAATAGGACAACGTAGGTTATAGAATAGTGAGTGATATCAGTAAATCAATTGTTTATATAACTCTCTGCTCCATTTAATGTCAAATTAAGGCAAAAAACAAGATGAATTTATTAACATACCCAATTATCCTTTCTACCTAGTTTTCATCCAACTTCATCGCAAGAAATCACAAAATTTCCAATTTCCTCACGATATGCCTATTAGACAACGCGGAATGGTCCTCCAGCAACGGATCATCATCCACCACAATCGCCGTCGGTAGTCGTCCATCCATTGCCCATCAAATCTAAACAACCATCAAACCCGTACAAAATCGCAAGCCACGTCCTCCAAAAGTATAAGAATTTATGAAACGCAAATACAGACGAAAGAATGAATTTACTTTTGATTCTCAATTTGCAATATGAGTAGCTCGAGACAGTTTGAAAACTTTGCTTGATTTGCGAATGTATAGTGAATGAAATAGCCCTTATAAGAGGGCAGTTTTGTCTTTAAAAATTAGTGAGGGCTCTTATTTGCAAGATTTTTTAAAGAGGTCATTAAACATAATTTTCCATTTATAAACTATTTTATGTCAATAAAACTAGACTTAAAAAGGATTTGTGGGTTCACTAACATCACCATACGTGATGCCAATATGGCACTATTGTTTATTATTTTATATTCTTTTGTAAAATATAAAATGATTGGTTGGTATGTGTTTTTATTTTTTGTTGGTTTTTAAAAAAGAAGGTACATAATAACTAAAAAAAAAAAAAAACCAATTATTTTCTCATTTTTCCACCTTTTTGTCAAAACTAGAAATCACTATTTTACCTTTTATTAGTTGCTTTTTTAATTCCGAAATTATTATAATATTTATATAGCATTGATAATATTTAAAAAAAAAAACTCCATCTAAATTTGTTTTTAAATGCTCTCTTAAAAAAAGAATAATATTAGACGTACAAAATAACTCACAAAGATTTATGTACAAACTGTGAATACAAAAAGTCAAATTTATCATATTCATTCTTCTATTTATTTTCTATCACATCAGTTTGTACACAAATTTTTATAAAATTTATTTGTACTCTACATTATTGTAAAAAAATTATAAAACGAATTATTAATTGTTTATCATTTAAGAAAATGCAAAAAAAATTATCAATTGCAACTAGGGGTATTCAAAACCGGTTAACTGGTTCGAATACCCCTTTTTTAAACCAAATGAGTTTTTCGGTTCATGGAAATTTTTGAACCGGAATGAATTGGTTATGGGAAAACGTTTTGGACCGATTCTGTTCCGATTGACCGATTTTGAACCGGTCTCCCCCCGAACCGTTGTTAGGTTCGATTCGGTTTTTGTATTTTTTTGAACACCCCTAGTACAACGGTTCCAGTTTTGGTTCTGGTTCTGGTACCCTATAAAATTATATGACTCCAAAAGTTTTTAAAATGGCAAAAAAACCCTTAAAAACTTACAAATACAATAATAATAAACGAATTTTAATTGTTTAAATCATTTAAAAGAAAATGCAAAAAAAATTATCAATTGCAACTAGGGTATTCAAAACCGGTTAACTGGTTCAAATACCCCTTTTTTAAATCGAATGAGTTTTTCGGTTCATGGAATTTTTTTGAACTGGAATTGAATCGGTTATGGGGGAAAACCTGTTTTGGACCGAATTGCTTTTCCGATTAACCGATTTTAAACTGGTCTTCCCCCAAAACCGTTGTTTGCAGTTCGATTCGGTTTTTGCATTTTTTTGAACACCCCTAGTAACAACGGTTCCAGTTCCGGTTCTGGTTCTGGGTACCCTGTAAAATTATATGACCCCCAAAAGTTTTTAAAATGGTAAAAAAATCCTTAAAAACTTACAAATACTCCCCCACTTGACACTTGTTAACAAAAATAAAATTTAAAATTACAAACTCCATTACTTTGTAAAGGTAGATTCTGAAAAGTCAAACCAACTTACTTTAAATGTTATGAAATATAAATATACATATATTCACATTACTTTTTCTACAAAAGTTTTTATTAATCCTCCTAATCTTTAATTTTATTCTATATTAGTCTCAGTTCCTGGTTCTTGGTTCTGGTTCCGGTTCTTAACTACAGGAACTGGAACCGAAACTGTACAGTAATGATTCTAAAAATTTAGAGTTAGAACCTACCCATTGACAACTGGTTCTGGGTAGGAACTGAAACTAAACCTAGGGTATCCGCCCGTTCCGGTTCTAACTGATTCTTTTAAACATGCCTATGTATTTGCAACCCAATATCTTCATCTGTTTTTCTCATCCGTTGGATTGATTTCAAACGAAACCAGCTAAATGTGTAGAAACATGGCAAATTCCCAAGCACAAGCACAAACACAACACACAAACACTAATCCACAACACTTCCTCACTGCCTCAAAACACACACGCCCACTCTCTACACTCCTTACCACCACCACCACCTCCACTTCAAACTGAAGCGCTTCCCCATTCATTCTTTGTTCTTGTTTCCATTTTTTTTTCACTTATCGTTTTTTTATTTTCGAATTTTGATTTGAAAATGAATTAGAGCAATAAAAGCTTGAAACGCCATTTCACACAGAACAATCGAACATCCCGATAGTTTAAGAAAAATGGTTATGGCCATTTCACACTCCTTTCGCTTCGCTAGAGCATCGCTCGTTCACCACAGCAATGGCTTGAAAAGCTTCGCTTTTCGAATTCCTGTATCTTCTGTTTCAACTCTTGCTACTAAAAAGAAGTTCACGCAGCCGGTGGCTTCATTGCTGGAGTTTGGTGGAGTCAAGATTGCTAAAGATGGTATTCAACTACTAAACTCGTTATTTTTTATATTTTCGAGGAGAATTACTGCTGCTTGATATATCTTTTTGGGCTTATAATTATTTTCTGATGGTGGTTTTGCAGATGTGGTAAGGGATGATCCAACAAACAATGTTCCGGATTCGATATTTTCGAAACTGGGGATGCAACTTCATAGGAGGAATCAGCATCCCATTGGGATTTTGAAGAATGCTATTTATGAGTATTTCGATACCAATTATCCGAATAAGTTTGATAAATTTGATGATTTGTGCCCAATTGTTTCTGTAAAACAGGTATGTATGCTATTTTTAACAAGTTTTAGTTTTAATTGGGATGTTCTGATGTTTATGTTTGTTTATAATGTAGTGGGTTTGGTATTTTGTGGTTCAGTTGATTTTAATTAGTATTCAATAGTGAGGAATTTGTTCCAAGTGTTTGCAATTGATGGCAGTTTGAATTTGTGGCCTATCATAGCTAGGCATTTTCTCATCCGCATATGTAAGAACAAAAGCTTGGAGGTCTTTAGGTAGTTATGTTTAGTCAAATTATCACTTCTCTTCATATTAATTTACTGTTTAAGTCCATTCATAATAGTCGTTTAAGATGGTGCCAATGTGGAGAGATTTGATGAAAGTGGAAGTGATACAAGTAGAAAATAAGTATAGCTTACTACTGTTCACACTAGACTTGGATCCTGTTTTAGTCCAAATGCGATTGGAGATAATATTTCTTAAGGATAAATTATCACTACTCTTCATATTAAATCAAAAGAATGCTGACAGATTAATATTGAATATTATCAGTGCTGAAAACTAAAACATCTGAATTTTTCTGCCCTTATATGTGATTCTCTTTTCATTTAGACTACATTTGACATTTCTGGAAAATCTTTTACATGTTGTGTGTGAAACTTCTATTCAATAGTAGCAAATATTATATCTTGTCCAAGATGTTCATTAAGTCTCCATCATGCATGCCTTGTACAATCTTTTTCATAAAGAAGCTATTAGATTTCTCTTGGTTAACTTAATTTGTTTTCATTCATGTTTCATGATTTTGACATATTGCCATGGTAGTCAATTTATGTAAGATTTTTTGTGCATTTTATGATAGTTCATCCTTTTCTTCTTGCAGAATTTTGATGATGTCCTGGTTCCTGCTGATCATGTAAGTAGGAGCTATAATGATACTTACTATATTGACCCCCAAACTGTTTTGAGATGCCATACTAGTGCTCATCAAGCTGAGCTGTTGAGTGGGGGACATAATCATTTTCTTGTAACTGGAGATGTTTATCGTAGAGATTCTATTGATTCAACACACTATCCTGTATTTCATCAGGTTTTGTATCTTTAATCTAAGTCATTGGATAAAATATTAGCTCTTTGATAATCTCTCTTTTTCCTCTTATAAATTTGTTGTGGCCACACAGATGGAGGGTGTTCGAGTTTTTTCTCCAGAGGATTGGGAGGCTTCTGGTCTGGATGGCACAGCTTATGCTGCGGAAGATCTGAAGAAATGTTTGGAGGGTTTGGCACGCCACTTATTTGGTAATTGCTGTGAATTTTTGTCACTTTGCTATCTTTAATACTTATGTTTCTTATCCCAAAAAGAAAAAAATCTTTCTATCCTTGATTTTTAGGGCTTTCTTGTAGAAGAAAGATGTTGCGATGTTTGTGTGAATAGGCCTGATGATGTAGTTTTGCTTATATTGTTGACTCTTTAGGGTTTCTTGCAAAAGAAAGACGTTGCTTTGAAAAAGAATTTCACTGCAACAAATGTATGTAGATTTGGCCAACCAATAAGCACCATGCATGAGACTGGCCCAATGATTGGCCAAATGCACATGCATTTGTTCTACCAAAGTTTCTCTCTAAACTTGGATGTGGAAGCTAGTCCATTGGGCTGATTGAGAAAAGTAGAATTGAACAAAGAATTTAGAGAAAAATGAAATAAAATAGATCATGCTTAGAGGAAAACAAATCGAGAAAGTGATGCAAGAAACCAAAATAACTCTTGGTCTTACTTTATTTTTTTTTCTTGATGCAAATCCACTAAGGCATTTATGGTCTTCTCTTTCTTACTAACAAGATTAATAAGGGAATTATAGTCTTAATCAGCAAATATAACCTAAACCAGTTTAAGGCAAAATAAAATATCAAATAATTCAATTTCCACTTGATCAAATGACATATAAGTTAAATTCAACTCTTGTATATAGATATACTTGTAACTTCTAAAGTAATATTGTGAACAAAAAACAATATTAAGCCTCAGTTAATCATTGTTTGATTTTCAAAAAATTTCAAGCTGGGAATCAATTTGACATAACTGGTTTTAGCAGAAACAACATCTTATCAAAATTTAATTTACTAGTGCTCTTTGCAAAAGCTTTTTTCTACATTTTTTCATTCTTCATGGTAAGAAAAAACTCAATTTCATTATATATATTATAAAATTATCAAAATTCTTGAAGCTTGAAAATGCTTAAACAACATATAAAACTCTTCTTCTGTTACTGCAACTTCCTTTTCTCTAATATCGATGTCTAATTGAAATTTGTTGTCAAGTGAAGTGGGTCAATGTAAGCAAGCAACTTGAAGATTCCAAATTTTTATTATCCATAAAATTTTAATAGAGATAAGCCTTGGAGAGGCCATAGATGCTTTGCTAGAATTCAGTTGATAAAATAAATTGGCATTTATTGAACTCTTCTTTTGGTTATGATTTGCATTTTTTTTCCCACAGGAAGTAGTATGTTAATAAGAGAAAGAGGGCAACTCTAAAGTGGACAATTGTCTTCTAAATGAGGTCAAAATTCCCCTTGAAAAGGGGACACAAATCCATACGAAAGATCAAAACTATAGGATCTGTATAGGCAAAACAACCTCAGAACTAATCCAAAATTTAGTCTAAAATCCAAATCAGTTAAGGTGAATCAAGAAGAATTAGGTGTCTCTGAACACTTTGAAGTTGAAGCTCATAGAGAGGCAAAAAATATACTTTGTAACGTAGTATGCTGGTATCTTCTCCTTTAACATCTTTGGAGATCCTATTGTTTCTTTCACAGTAGATCATCCAGGGATCCAGCATCATAGAGTCTTATGTCATTGAAAATTGTGTGGGACCTTGTGCAATAAAAATCATAGGTTGCTGAAATTGACATTTCATAGAAAAAGTAACAAATCATGTTTTTGTACGAATGCATCTCTGAAACTCTTAATGTGTGGACATTGGAGCCATTAAATATTCAATTATTTTGTAAGATAAATTAATTATGTTTTTTTAATTCTTGAGTTAAATCAAGATACTGCTAAAAAAACGTGCAAGGGATGGAAGTTCAACAAGACTTTTTTCCATTTTAATTGGGTGGGGCCGATATGGTCCTAGGGATTGCTTGGTTAAGCACCTTGGGAGATGTTTGTTCCAACTTGCCCATGGCGTTTGATAAGGGAGGGAAACGGGTGATACTCAAGGGTGATCCTTCAATTGTTAAGACAATAGTTTCTCTTAACCAGCTATTTCCCCCCAACGCCCCCTTCTTATATACAACTGAAATCACACTCTCAGCACTATGTGAAAAATGCAATTCTTGAAATTTCTATCATGAATAGTGTATGAATTATGTAAAGAATCTTAGACCTCTTTTGAAAGTTAGATGGAGTATGCCATAATATTTGACTGGTTTTTATTGTATTTGGGTTTATTACCTACTTGCTAAACACACTATTTATTGATCCTATTATGCCAAATTTTACATTTCAGGTTCTGTGGAAATGCAATGGATTGATGCATATTTTCCATTTACCAATCCATCATATGAACTAGAGATATACTTTAAGGTACAATTATTATTATCTTCGTAAGATAACTTCCTAGCTATTTGATTTTCCTATAAGGTTTGAACCATTTATTTTAGACTAATTTGATTTTTTCCATCTTATATTACTCATTCTATAAGACCACTTGGTCCTTCTGTTAAAAGACTAGTTCTTTCATGTAATAAAAGGTGAATTACATAAATTAAGGGTAACATGAGATCTGTGAAATTAAGAGATGTGAATTTTGTGTTTTAAAGCTAACAATCACCCATATAGAAAGGAGAATAAAGTAACATTTAAGTACTAGAGGAAGTGAAGAATTTTTAGTGCAGTGTTCAAAAAAGGTAGCAGAGATGGAAAAGAATTTGCAATGGTGGGTGATTTAATCATGACCAAGTTATTTTATCTATAAATATTATGGAATTGGTTTGTGGATGTTCTCATGATATTGAATATTTTTTTGGTGTCTATTAGAAAAGAGAGCGGGGTTGAATTTCTTTCATGAGTGTAGATTTGTAGGCTTTGTTGCCACCTTTTATAAGATGATTGCAAAAGTGTTCCTCTCAAGAATAAAAGAGGAGTCAAGACTATTTATACAACATTAGGAACTTTTGCAAGAATTGACAAACCTTGGATGTAGCTCTAATTGCTAATTAGATTTTGGAGTGTAGTAAGTGTTGACACCAGCTTTTAACTCACCAGCATGATCTGCTCCTTTTTTTGATGCCTCCAAGTGTATTTAGAAGGCTAGAGTCTCTTATAAGGTGAAGATTTTGGCTTGGCTTGTTGATTAGAGAAAGAGCAATACAAATGATACCATGCAAAGGGAAAGATTGAGGATGCGCCTTAGCACCTCACGGTGCATTATATGCATGGAAAAGTTGAATGCATATATCATTTCTACCTACACTACCTTAGCGTTCTAAGTTTTTGTTTCAACTTATTACTTCACTTCCAAGATTTATTGGGTGTTGCCGAGGTTGTGTGATCTTTTTTGATCGGAAGTCATAAAGATGTAACAGGTAAAAGAAAATCTTAGTGATATGGCATTGCTTGAGGGCTATTCTTGGGGTAATTGGATTGAGAAAAATAAAAGATTTTTTTATCAAGTAGAAAATGGATCAAGCAAATGAGTTAAATTCTGATGTGATATTGAACAGTTCTTGTGTAAGCCTGTGGAAATTTGTATCTCAATCTTTTCCTGTACTTTTCTCTCCTTTGAAACTCCACTTTGTATTTTATTTTCTTTGTTTTTATATGATTTGAAAATATCATAATGTTTCTATGGAAAATAGAGTAGTTTATTCTTTGTGAAATAGGTAAAGCTGTTTTCCCTTTACCATTTGCTTGAGAATGTTGATTTAAATTTATTGAAAAGGGATTTTATTGTTTGGAGACTTTAGTCTTGGTTATTTCCCTTGTGAAGTTGCCTTTTTAAATAGATCATTGATGATTCTTTCACTTCCTTGATTTCAATCATGTCGATGTGGGAGGTGAAAATCAAGTGTAAGGTGCAGTTTTTTTCTTGGTGTTGTTACCCAAAATATGGTAACCACCCACAGGGGGTTGAATTGGGGTTTAGAGTGACTAATTGCATTTTTTGCACAATTAAACTTTAATGCATTTTAAGTATGTGAACAAGATTAAACAAAATTAATTTTGCACGATTAGCCAACTGTGGGTTTCAGTATCTAAAAGAATTTTGTGATACTTTCTTTTCTGTTCTTAGAGATAAGCAGTCTGTTTTAGCTTAAGTTTGGGGTTCTTTGCTTTGATTTTGTATTTTGTAGTATGTTTTGATCTTTTCAGTAGATTGCCGGTGATTTATTTGTACTTAGTATATCTTTTGTCTTTATTGAGTTCTATTTCATGTTTTCTATTTAAAATAAAATAAAACAAAACAAATTCTGTTTGCTAAATCAAGGTTTGGAGATTTCTGATTTGCAAATTACTAAATTTTTGCAATTTTTGTAGTTAGTACCTGCTTGAATATGTCTTAATCTTGTTTTAATTAATTCTCGCAAAATTTTATTGTATTCATTTCTATTTTAAACTGAACAATTATTGTGCTTGGAATTACTTCATCTGGTACCTTTTATTCTTCATGTTACTCACCAGCCGATATCAAATTATGTGTCAGGAAAAGTGGTTGGAGGTTTTGGGCTGTGGGGTTACTGAGCAAGAAATATTGAAGAGAGGTGGAAGATCGAATAATGTTGCTTGGGCTTTTGGACTTGGATTGGAGAGGCTAGCAATGGTTTTATTTGACATACCAGATATCCGGCTTTTCTGGTCAACTGATGAGCGATTTACCTCTCAGGTAGAGTTTCTATAAATTTTTTGTTATTTCTTCCCCATCCTATGTTTTACAGATGTTTTAATCTTTTTAAATAAAGTCCAAGTTTGTATTATTATTATCTGTGAAGTTGACTGTTTGTTTCTTCTTTCCTGAAAAAGGATTTGTGATCCAGTGTGCCTAGATCACTAACATACAGCTATTTTAATGCAGTTTTCCCAGGGCCAATTGGGGATCAAATTCAAGCCATTTTCGAAGGTATAATTATGTTTTTTCTGTTCTTTTTGTGAATCTTGATTGACAAGTTTTGCATCACATTCTTGCTTACATTATTGATGTTGCTTAATGCAGTTTGTCTTTGTTTCTTTAAATTGTAGCCAAATCTGTGTTACAGCTATTTTACTTCGGAGTACAGTTATGTAGATATGTGCATGGAACTGTTATAGCTGCATGTGAACACATACTTAGAAGCTGAATTGTCTTTTGCAGTTTCCTCCTTGCTACAAAGACATGAGTTTTTGGATCAATGAATCATTCACTGAAAACAATTTATGTGAGGTTATAAGAGGAGTTGCAGGGGATCTTGTTGAAGAGGTAAGTCTTTTTGCTAGATTTTCTCTCTCCTGGAGCCATAAAGTTGTACATTCTCCACTAAAACGAGAAAAATAAACTATTTATGCAGTTTCTAGTGTTGAGTACTTATTGGAGTTTGTTGATGATCCACCTAGGAAGTGTCTAAACTCCGTACAATTGAATCTAAATCAAGTTTATTGTTCAAAAGTTTGAACCCACACTAATATAAGTCTCTCTGGTTAATTGAGTTGCTGACACATCATCCCTATCCATCGATGTCGTAACCGCCTGAAGTGATGAGCCATAACATGGCAGTATGTCTCCCTCCTAGTGATTAATACTGGAAGATTTTGAAACATAGCCTTGAATTCCTCTATCCTGTGCACCTTAAGATTTTTTTTTTTTTTTTCAATTTCTTACTTTAAGTCGGGCATGTTTCTTTCAGCTTATTTCCATGTCATACCCTCCCACACAGATATGCATATTAGTATTGCCTTAGTGTAGAAACCAACAATCACAATGGTGCAAGAGAAGAGGAAAACAGGCCTTGAATGCATCCGTCTCTTCTTTTCAGCAGTTTTTTTTAGGAGTAGATGAGTTAGTGAAGCCAATGTTGATAGACAGATGTGAAAGTGGCTTGAATGGAGAAGATGTGAAGGCATGGCTTAGAAATCCTTGGAAAAATCTTTCATTATGAGACTGCAGGGTCTTGGATTATGTAATACAAATCTCTAGAATAACTGATAGAAATGAATAAAAAGATGTGTCTATTGACCATCTGTAACCTGGGGAATATTTCCATAAATACTGCTATATATTTCTTGGCATAATAAGTATTCTTCTCTGAATTTACCTTCATTGTTAACTTCATTTGTGATTGCCAGGTTCAATTGATAGACAATTTTACCAACAAGAAAGGAATGACTAGCCATTGTTATAGGATCGCATATCGGTCAATGGAGCGTTCACTTACAGATGATGAAATTAACGAGTTGCAGGTAGGTTTTTATGTTGTGTACTTCATTTACCCTTTCCTCATTATGCGTTTGATATATATTCTTTCAACTTATTAAGAACCATGACTGTGAATGCAGTGGAATGTGAGGGACCAGGTGGAGAAGAAGTTAAATGTTGTTCTAAGATGAGAGTTTCCGGTGCTACCAACTTTATGCAGGATCTTAAATTAAGTGATTGAAGTCTTTAATTTGTACACTAGATTTTGATTATAAGTTAAACTGCGCCAAAAACTGGAGAAATTTGGGTATTACGCCCACAAACACAAAAATGCACCTCAGGTTTGAAATAATATTTTTGAGATTACAGGGGATGTTTCTTATGTTTTCCAAACCAGGTGTTGTAATTAGAATTTGGAAAAACCTTAGGGTAGGTCTTTGCAATTTAGGCTTTTGTATTTCCAATTGGCTCAAAACAGAAGCACTGTTGTGTTTGTTTCACTGTATAATGAAACAAAGATTCACCAATGATATGAGAAATAAGATTTTTTAACATTATTGGATTGATATCGTAGTATGAAAAATCCTTTTATTTTTCTAAGTAAAACACATAAAATATTAAGAAACTGTTGTTTGGTTGAAACGGTTTCAGTGAAATCTTTTCTTTATTTTCATTTTAACTTTAAAAATGGTTTTTAAATATAATATTAAAAATGGCTTTGAACTGGTTGTATGTGAATGTGAGGAAAGAAAAGAAGTCCTTTGGGGATGCTGGTAAAAGTTATCATAATTAGGGCTGTGCAAAATTATTCACTATTCGAACTGATTATGATACTTGAATTGAACTGAATTGAAATTTTCGGATACCCTAAAATTTGGTTTGGTTATCGAGTATACTTACAAGGGTACTTGAATATTCGGGTGGAGTCAGAAAATTGGGGTACTTGAATATTCAGGTTGGGTCAGAAAATTGCAAAACTAGTTCAGGTGCCCAATTTTGCACAGCCCTAATCATAATTGAAGTTTTTAACTCTTTGTTTTAAGGTATAACATCCCTTTTTAAGTTTTTAGGATTCCGTTGGATTGATGATATAATTCAAAGCAATAGGGTAGATTAGATTTTGGTTGATCCTATATAAGTGGGGAGGCATTTTGGTACCTTGTTAGAGATCCATCTTTAGTAATTTTATGAAATATATTATTGTAACTAAATTTAAAAAAAAAAAAAAAAAACTTTTATAATATTTTAAATTTATTTTAGGAAATGATTTTAAAATTCTATCAATGTTAAAAACAAAAACATCGTAAGGCCCATGAAGCCCAATGAATCGGGTCGAGTCATAGCAAACTCATTTTACCTAAAGCCCAATTAATGGTAAAGGAATCACGAAATAACTTACTTGTTACGTCTAAGTCACCAACTAACATTCGAAAGGGGGGTTTGGTTTAAGATAACTATAACCTAGTGTTTGCGGTTGAAACAGAAAGCCAGAGAGAAGCAAAAGTTTGTGTTTAACTATGAGGTTGAACAGGTATACGTTGATATTATTGAGTGCTACCGTTTTGCTTTGTGGGTTCTTTGGATTGGGTCTTTCTCAAGACGACAGTTTCATCAAGATGAAGCTCGGAGGCGTTCACGATTGCAAGGGCTCCCAAAACAGCGCTGAGATCGAAAGCCTTGCACGATTCGCTGTTCAAGAACACAACAAGAAAGAGGTTTTTTATTTTTGGTTTTCTTGATTAGAATATATTCTCTCTCTCTCTCTCTCTCATCTTTATATTCTTCTTGGGTTTTTATTTTTGTGTCGTTCTGGAGTCCTTTTAGTTTGATTGTTTGAAATTTTATTTTCGGGAATCTGAAGTATAATTATGTTGATGCCTTTGCTAATTTTGTTTAATGATTTGCAATTTTTGCTGGAAGTATTAATTAACAGTCCGATGTGAATAAAACATATGTAAAATTGAGTAGTTTATGGAATATAATTTTTGTATTGGGGGAATACTGGGAAGAAAAATTTAATGAAGTTTATTGATGGAGATCTTTTAAGTGAAGTTCATTCATTTTCTAATGAAAAATTGTGCAATTCCAGTTTTGTTTTTTTTTTATTTTTTGATATGAAATCTTATATCATGTATTAATTGCTTAATTTTTGAATTTGACAGAATGCTCTTCTTGAGTTCGCAAGGGTGTTGAAGGCCAGGGAACAGGTGGTTGCTGGCATGATGTATCATCTTACTCTCGAAGCAGTTGATGCTGGCAAGAAGAAGATATATGAAGCCAAAGTGTGGGTGAAGCCATGGATGAACTTCAAGCAGTTAGAGGAGTTTAAGCATGCTGATGATGGGCCTTCATTCACTCCTTCAGACCTCGGCGTCAAACAAGGTAATGGATCATTTTAGTTGTGTTTATATCTTGAAGTTCCATACTGATACCTACATCAGATGTCTGTTTGTAACAGACTTAAAGAGTGCTTTTGTTATTTTTTTCTCGTATTATTGGAATGCCTGATGTTAGTAGATGTTTTAAATAGCTTGTTTGTCTGTAGCAACGAAGTCTGTTTGAGACTTAATTTATACTCAACAAATATGTACTTTGTTGCTTGTGATGCTTAATTCTTTTGATCCTTAGAAACTGCTTAACCAATTTAAATCTATCCTTAGAAAGAACTTTGACCTGGTTGTGTGGGGAAACCAAGGAAATAAATCCTATTGGGACTTATCATTGTTTTAGGTGCTTGTAAAAGCTCTTCTAATTGATTTTTTTAATCTTTGGTTTAGGGCATAACATCTCTTTAAGTTTTCAGGATTCTGATGGGTTCATCGTATAATTCAAAGAAATAGGCTTAGATTAGATTTAGTTGATTCTATAAAAGTGGGGGAGGCATTTTCATCGAATCAAGTTTTAGTACCTTTGTTAGGGATCCATCTTGAAAAAGGATAAAGAAAAGAAAACAATAAGTTAAGCAATTATTTGTATTGGAAGTTCTTTAAATCTTTACTGCAGAATTAACTCCTCAACACTTGTGCAATTAAACTTCACTTGGTCATTTTCTTTGTTGGTGTTTACATTATATATATGTGTACCATTATATTTTCATACTAATACTTTACATTAAAAGATGGAGGCTGTGACGTGGAAGGTAATTTATTTTGTATTGTTTTAAGATGGTTATAGTACTTGCATGGTCTTGGTTGGCATTCATTTGGTTCTAGAGTGGGCATGGTAGGCTTTGGTCTTCTTTCTAATTGTCTTTAAATGTTCAGTTATCCTTGTATTATTTGTAGAAGTGTGTAGGGGTATTGCGTGCTTCCTCAACCTGTTTTTTCTGCTATTCTCTTGGTCATATCTGAACCATTACTATGAACTGCAAACATTTAGTATCATCAAATGAGGTGAAGACAAAGAGTAACTATATAATTCCACTGCTAGTTTTTAACCGAGATAAACTTAGGAATGACATATTTTAACTCCCAACAATAAATACTGAGTCTTGATCTATTTATTTATTCAAATGATGCTCTTGGGAGCCTTCTTATGAGTTTTGAACTCCTTTTACACTTCCTCATATTTTTAACTCTTTCCTATTTGAAAATGACAATTATATCCTCTTTACTACCAAAGCAACCAAAAGAATAAAGCCAAGAGACTATATTGCAACTCTTGCACCATCTTTGCAAACCTTTCAATACATCTTATGTGTTCCAGGATACCCAAGAAATTGTCTTGCGATTGTAAGACACTTGCTTCAAAACTGTCTTGTTAATCATTCATCATATCTTTGCTAGACCTAGTTTGAGTATAGGCTATTTCTGTCTTTTTATTTGCCACAGGGTTAAAGATCATTATATGATATATGTTGTGAGGAGGTATTAAGTCACATAATTCCTGTATCTTGACCCCCAGCTAAGAGTTTAATGAATTTGATCCTTCTTACAAAAGAAAAGGGCATGAATACTGCATACTTAAGATAGTTTCTTATAATGTGCAAATATTTTGCTAGTCACATTGCAACATATTATTGAATACAAGATGTTTTCCCTCTTCTATTTTATTATTTGAGAATTGAGAGTTCCATTCAGCATTCATTAATTCCGTTATTAGACAAGAAACACAGAAACAAGGAAGAAGTAGTGATTGATTGGATGCATTTTTTAAAATCAGATGGCCATGGTCTAGAATGGCAGGCAGTGCCAACAAATGACTTTGAGGTCCAAAGTGCAGCAAGTCATGCTGTGAAGTCCATCCAGCAGAGGTCCAACTCATTGTTTCCATATGAGCTTTTAGAGATCCTTCATGCTAAGGCCAAGGTTGGCATTTCACATTGTTTTGCAATATTTGTTTTTAGATTAGTATTTTATGCAACTTTGGATTCTTGATCTTTTTTGATGATATAACCATGAATCATACTACTTTTCACCCTTGGATCTTCGTCCAAGGGATCATGTAATTAAATTGATTGGTTAACTCCTTTTCTTTCAACCAACATATTCTCCCTCTCTCCTAGGCCAGGGTTTTGCTCATCTGTTAAAAGCCTGCCCAATTACAAATATATAAATTTGTATTTTACTGAAGTAATCTTGATTAAATGCAGGTCCTTGAAGATTATGCCAGATTCGAGCTGCATCTGAAGTTGAGGCGGGGAATTAAAGAAGAGAAGTTCTGTGTTGAAGTAATAAAGAACAGTGAAGGAAAGTTTCATTTGAATTAGATGGAGTTCTATTACTCCTGGATTTAGCATACTATGTTAACATGTTTAAAACCATGGATTGAGGCTTGCTATCTACTACATACGATTGGAACAATAAAAATGACAAATTAATAACTACACTTTTATTGTAAATATGTAAATTTAACGTCTACGGTGTAATAATGTGTTGATATCCTCTTTATATAGTGTTATATATGTGTATATATATGAGCCAACTATATTCATATTCTTCTTGTGTCTAGAACTATATATGTGAGTCACCAACCTTCATATTGTTGGTGGAGGATCATGGAAGTTATGATGCACTCTTTTTAGTTTGTGGGTTTCACCCTTCAGAGAATTGGTTTCTTTATTATTAATTGATGCAAAATGGACCATTTGCAATTAATGGTTGATTTGATCACTTGGAAACCTGGACTAATCGGTTATCCTTGATCACAGATAGAATGAAATGGTCTCAGGAATTGCTTTTGTGATGGGGAATTATTTTATTTTAACTACCCAATATATACCTAAGCGTATTGCAGGATCGAAAATTTCTTCGAGCCGGAAACAATGAAAAGCTAGTCACTCTTTTAGTTAATGAATAGAAAAGAATTTTTAGGATCCTCTTGTTTTCTTTAATAAATTCGTTTTAGTGCTTTTTGAAAATATTTAAAAAGGGTTTTTAAATGAAATAACCATATCTTGGGGGTTTTAGTAATTAGGCAAAAATCTAAACCCTATGCCAATTAACCAACTGACTTAATTAAATACCATTTTATCCTCATCCCTAACCTCCCAACGCTTTATCTATAACCCTAACAATTTCTAAGTCTTATTTGCAAAATGTCACACCCAAAATATGATATCAAGCAAGGAAAATTAGTATATCTAGGTATTAAGATCAATCTTAACTTTAAATTCTTAGATCTATCATTTTTTGAAATTTTAAATTAGAGGGGTTGTGTTTTGTTATTGTTTATATTTTTGTTAATAAGTATTGTTTTAAGATTTAAGAGTAAATAAATAGTGTAATGTTTGTTATGTTGTGGTAATAAAATAGATTTAGCAATGCATTATCCAAGAAACCAACGTATGGAGAAAATCCCAACAGTTGGCGCAAAAATTTATAGTTGGCAAGAATATCAGGCCCTCAAGTTTTTTGAAAAAAGAGAGTAAATGACATATTCCCACCCAAGGTTTGATGAAATCCCAAGTTGGTACCCTAAGTTTCATTTATTCCAGATTCTCACCCTTAAAGTAACGGAAAATGGTTAGATATAACGGCTCAGGGGTAAATTGATCATTTTGCAGAGGAGGTGCACATCAGCAGATCGCTGCCCCTAACAAAGCTCCGACGCACGTTAGCCAACACCACCGCTGACGTTTTTCACTCTTTTCCGGCGATTCTTCCACCCAAAATCACCCTTGTCACCACCATTCGAACCCTCATCCTCCCCTCTACAAAACCGTACCCTTCACAAACCCTCATCACTCGCCGATCGCCAGCCACGACAGCCGCCACAGGTGACTGGTTTTTGTCGGTCTCCACCAGCGAATGGCCACTAAACGGTTGCTGGGGACATAGGGGTTTTGTAGATTTGGAGATGCTAGTTGAAGTGCTGATGTCCAATTGCATTTTCGTCATCGGAATCGATCGGAATCTAGCGAAGAATGACAAAAACATAAGCTTGACAGCGCCAGCGATTAGAGGGCCCAATGAGTCGGGAACCAGAGGGGTTTTGGACGACGAAAACGATGGGGAAGGTGATGGAGGTGACCAGGGGGTTCGCCGCCATCGGAAACAGCCCAGATCCGGTGAAAACCGAGACGCTGCATAGTCACTGAGGGTGTAATTGAAGTAATTTCAAAATAAGATGGTTAATTTTATAATTTTAGTAATTTAGGGGTTAAAACATAATTTATCAATTTAGGGTTAAGGGTATTATGGTAATTGCATCCTCACTACCCTAAAAATTATTAACAGTGTTANCGACTCACGAACATCTTCATCTGCTTCTAACTTCTAAGGAACACTGCCCAACAAATCAAACCAAAATTTAATTAGCATGCATATTAACGAAAAAAAAGAAGTTAAAATGACGTTAAATATGTAAGAGAATATTATGTTATATCGTAGAATGTTAGAATTATGCAGAATGCAAATGCACAGAAGCTCACGTGCTACAATCGACGTCCTTGGTGATGGGAACGCCGATCTGAACGCCACAAGCTTGTGGAAGTTGGCTGGCCTTGTCCGGCTTGAGGCTGGCATAGCGACCGGCAGCCTCTTTCATACACTCACAGGCTGCTCGTCTATCACCGGTGGTTGGAGTCATTGCTTTCAGATTCCTGACACCGTCGCAGCAGACCGGTGAGGGGCCTGGTCCGCCGGTGAGAAACTCCAAGCAGTGAGCGAGAGCTGAGTCAACTTGTCCGCAACTTATGGCCCGGCCAGGCTCCACCGTCAAGAGAAGCACGGTTAGCACCTTTACCAGAATCCGACCGTTGCCCACGTTTCCCCTTACCTCTCCCTCCAGCTGTCGCCCCCTCCGGCAATTCTGCGGCCGTGGCCGCAGCCATAACATGCGCAGACTTGGAGGCTACAAGTCCTCGGCCACGGAAATGGTGGAACTGTCTACAAAGTCCGTTATATAAACGGACTGACAAGATATTTGCTTTGAAAGTTGTCCACGGCGAGAGCGACTCCACCCTCCGCCGCCAAGTCTTCCGCGAAATGGAAATCCTCCGCCGTACCGACTCTCCTTTCGTCGTCCAGTGCCACGGCGTCTTTGAAAAACCGTCAGGGGATATTGCCATGGTGATGGAGTACATGGACGGCGGCACTCTCGAAACATTACTACAAAAAAAGGGGATTTTCTCTGAACAAAATGAGGACGCCCGTCCCTTGTATATGGACCTCGTCTATATAATATGGACGGATGTCCATGTGAGTGAACGACCGTTCAAATTTGATGGACGGTCGTTCACTAGAAAAAAATTGTTAAAAAAATCAGAGACGTGTTACACGTAGGCTGGTACACAATTTCGATACAAATTTTTCGGCGTGTGTAGCTTTATTGCCCAATATATACCTAAGCGTATTGCAGGATCGAAAATTTCTTCGAGCCGGAAACAATGAAAAGCTAGTCACTCTTTTAGTTAATGAATAGAAAAGAATTTTTAGGATTCTCTTGTTTTCTTTAATAAATTCGTTTTAGTGCTTTTTGAAAATATTTAAAAAGGGTTTTTAAATGAAATAACCATATCTTGGGGGTTTTAGTAATTAGACAAAAATCTAAACCCTATGCCAATTAACCAACTGACTTAATTAATTACCATTTTATCCTCAGCCCTAACCTCCCAACGCTTTATCTATAACCCTAACAATTTCTAAGTCTCATTTGCAAAATCTCACACCCAAAATATGATATCAAGCAAGGAAAATTAGTATATCTAGGTATTAAGATCAATCTTAACTTTAAATTCTTAGATCTATCATTTTTTGTAATTTTAAATTAGAGGGGTTGTGTTTTGTTATTGTTTATATTTTTGTTAATAAGTATTGTTTTAAGATTTAAGAGTAAATAAATAGTGTAATGTTTGTTATGTTGTGGTAATAAAATAGATTTAGCAATGCATTATCCAAGAAACCAACGCATGGAGAAAATCCCAACAGTTGGCGCAAAAATTTGTAGTTGGCAAGAAGTATCAGGCCCTCAAGTTTTTAAAAAAAGAAGAGTAAACGCCATATTCCCACCCAAGGTTTGATGAAATCCTAAGTTGGTACCCTAAGTTCCATTTATTCCAGATTCCCACCCTTAAAGTAACGGAAAATGGTTAGATATAACGGCTTAGGGGTAAATTGGTCATTTTGCAGAGGAGGTACACATCAGCAGATCGCTACCCTTGACAAAGCTTCGGTGCATGTTAGCCAACACCACCGCCAACGTTTTTTGCTCTTTTCCAGCGATTCTTCCACCCAAAATCACCCTTGTCACCACCATTCGAACCCTCATCCTCCCCTCTACAAAACCGTACCCTTCACAACCCTCATCACTCGTCGATCGCCAGCCACGACAGTCACCACAGACGACTGGTTTTCGTCGGTCTCCACTGGCGAATGGCCGCTAAACGGTTGCTGGGGACATAGGGGTTTTGTAGATTTGGAGATGCTAGTTGAAGTGGTGATGTCCAATTTCATTTTCGTCGCCGGAATCTAGCGAAGAACGATAAAAACCTAAGCTTGACAGCGCCGACGATTGGAGGGCCCAATGAGTCGGAAACCAGAGGGGTTTTGGACGACGGACGATGGGAAAGGTGATGGAGGTGACCAGGGGTTCGCCGCCATCGGAAACAGCCCAGATCTGGTGAAAACCGAGACGGTGCACAGTCACTGAGGGTATAATTGAAGTAATTTCAAAATAAGATGGTTAATTTTATAATTTTCGTAATTTAGGGGTTAAAACATAATTTATCAATTTAGGGTTAAAGGTATTATGGTAATTGCACCCTCACTACCCTAAAAATTGTTAACAGAGTTATTTTAAGGGTGGGAATCTAGAATAAATGAAACTTGGGGTACCAATTTAGGATTTCGTCAAACCTTGGGTGGGAATATGTCATTTACTCAAAAAAAAATTATTAATATATAGATCCAAAAAAATTGCTATTAATACATATACTTAGACCCACCTTCGGATTTTAAAAAAATGAGAATTATTATACATGTATCTAGGTCTTTAAAAAACTTGCTATTAATATATATATTCCAAACCCACATCAGTTTAAAACTCTCTCCACTCTTCTTCTCCATGGCTCCACTTGCTTCTTATGATTTTATCCCCCAAATTTTTTACTCTCTCATTCTTTCTCTTCCTCATGCTATTCAATCTTTAAACTTTTGAAGACTAAAATTGTTAAAGCTTTTACTACTCAAGGTGTCAAAATTAACTCTGTTTTCTATTTTATCAGTTTTAGGTATGTGTATTGCTCATTTGAATTTAGTTTATTTTAGGGTTGAATCTTGCTTTTTTTTTTTTTGGAGGTTTTTTATTCAAATTTGAGGGGAAAAGACATGAATCATGTAAGTTTATTTTGTATTTTGTATCTAAGAATGAACTTGCTTTCCCAAATTAAAACATCAAATATATTTTAAAAGATGTTATTCTTCACCCTTCACCCACCACTTTCCTACATTTCAAACGTCACTGTTCTGCTACTCAAAATAGTTAAAAAAATTTGAGTTACTATCTATGTTTATATCAAGAAAATTCCTTTTTTTTTTAATTAATTCATATTAAAAGTCAACGCAATGTTGATTTGATTTAATTTTGGTTGACTTTAGTTTAGGATAGGTTTGGTCAAACCATGAAAATTTATATTATAATCTTTGGAAGCCAAAAATTTAAAAAAAAAAAAAATTAAAAGAAAGTTTTGCTCAAGGTTTACTTAACCCATTTACTCAAAATTTTGCTTCTCAAGGATTTATTCAAGTAGGAAAATATTGCGTTATTGCATTCTTTTATTTCAGGTTTTTGATATTGTATTATTATTTTTTTCTTAAGGTTTGATGATTTTTTAAAGTTTTTATTAGTTGTTTAGCAAACAATGACAGAACCGCGGAGGCCCCCCTCGACAAAAATCTTGGATCTACCACTGATCACACCAATTGGGGAATTGTTTACGGATATTCCCCAGTTGGTATGATATTTCATACTAATTCAGAGATTTCACGCTAATCGCGTGAAAAATCATGCCAACTCAATTTTTTTTTAGTTTTTTCACTTTTGCTAAGTCAAATCTTCTTATATCTTATATATTTATCAAGGAATGCTGCACTTACAAAGAAATCTTACAAAAATTTCTAAACAAAGTGATGTGGCAAAAAATGAATGAAAAAGTGAATCTAATGATTTTGACTTTTTGTTTCACTCCTTCATTCATTTTTTGTTACCTCACTTTGTATGGAAATCTTTACAAGATTTATTTGTAAGTATAGTATTATTGATATTTGTATCACAAGATTGATTACAATGGCACATGTGGTTATTTTGGTTGGGTACAAAGGGCAATAGACAACGACGGACGATAATACAATGAGTTGTGTTGGAGGAAAACAAAAAATGCTTAAAATCCATCTTGATGTGACATACGATGGATTGGTTGAGTTGTTAAGGATCGTCCAGGTGTTGACAGTAGAGGAAATACTAACTGAAAGTTTTGAAGGGGATACGAAGTGATTAAAACTTATGTGGAATGAGTTGCTTGTTCATATTGTGCATAAGTGTTGTTCAAAGCATAAATGAAACATCCATCAAAGGAAGAAAAGAACACACTCATTTTTACATGGTTCGGCAACATGCCTACATCCATGATACCAAGTCCAGAAGAACCAAATCCACTATGTAAACTTATGAGTTCAAATACAAAGCAAGAAAAGCATAGTTGCAAAACACTTCTTGTTCTCAACACATCAATCTTCACTTCTTTGGTTGAACTTCAAGCCACCATAGTAAGCTTCACACACAAGACCACCAGGTCCTACTTGAGCTTCTCTCAAGTTTCAACAGCGAAGAATCAACTTCGGAACAACAGCTTACACACAATCTCTCATCACTATGGAATCAAACATCCAAAGTCATCACACAAGGACAAGTGAAAATGGTAATTTTACGCCTACCAAAGAATATGAGAAACCATAGATGAAAACAAAAACCTCAGAGGATATTCAGTGATGAATCAAAGATAATTAGGTTTCTTAAGGAAGACATCAGAAAAGTATGAATATATAAAGAACAAAGTTACTAGGGTTGGGGGACAAAAAAGTTAAAGTAAAACTTTTGTATTTTTCTTTTTGCACAAGAAATTTGGGACCACAAACAAAAGCAATATTCCTTTTCTCACACCACGAATAGAAAGTAGACAAGTGGAAAGGCACAAAACAAAATATCAACAAGGAATAATATTGTCCAAAAAGCAAAACGGGTGCGTGATGGGGGACAAAAAATTTAAAGTAAAACTTTTGTATTTTTCTTTTTGCACAAAAAAATTAGGACCACAAACAAAAGCAATATTCATTTTCTCACACAAAGAATAGAAAGTAGACAAGTGGAAAGGCACAAAACAAAATATCAACAATGAATAATATTGTCCAAAAAACAAAACGGGTGCGTGATGTGCGATTGAAGAAAAATATCTATCAGATGCATTGTGAGCATACAGACTCTAAAGTGCTCACACTTATGAAAGTGATCACCTTTAGAGAGTGTGCCCACATTGGCAGAAAGGAAAAGATAGTGCAGGACTCAAAACAAGATCATAAGATGACAAAAACACTAACATTAACCAATAGTTATGAAACCCAAGGATGTAATCAATAGAATGTCTTACGACATCGAGGATGATAATGATGTTGCTTGTTACCTTGCCTTTTGTCAGAACAACGTAAACTCTTTCATTCCTCTACTTTCACACAGATAACTAGTGAACCCTAAACCAATGAACCTTCTAATATAGAATTATTGAGCCAGTGTCGTTTCCCCTCAAGGGCTAATTATTAAGTTGAACCTCATAAGAAGGTGCAGAGGAGGGTAATGAACCCCTTTGGTTTGATGCGAAAGAGGGTAATATTAATGTAGAGGTTGAGGATCCGAATGTTATGGATGTACATGGTTTAGACTTATTGGAAACTATTGAGGATTAGGTTAGTAGGGAGTAGTGAAAGGTTCTGAATTGGAGTTACTTTGAGTGTGGTGATGAAATGCACAATATTCTTGTGGATGAACCAGAAAGTGAAGAGACAATGCACGTTTATTTTAGTGTAGTTGATATCATACGTCCTCCCCATCCAACACCGATTATATTGCATGTGACACTAGAACCCATTAATGAAGTTCCACCAATTGATGACACGAAGATTGAGGCTAAGCATGACACTAAATCTTAAACCCTGAACCTCGTTTTCTTGAGTAACCAACAATACATATTACTGATGATGTAGTAAGAGTATTATGTGATTTGCGAGTCATGAATATTTTTGAAAACAAAGAGGTCCTAAAAGATGTGTTAAAGAGTCACGCTTTGGAGATTGGTTTTCAATTTAAAGTTTTTAAATCCATAAGGTATAGATGGGCGATTAAATGCCACCATGATAAGAGCTTGAAAGTATACATTTTATTAGTGATTCAATTGGATTATTTGTGGAAAAAGGTGTTTAATTGTTGGAATTTGAATTTATTATTTCATAAATACGTTTTACAGGATCACGGGTGTATTTTGAGTATTTTCAGGTTCAAACCGATATTTGAAGGAAAAAGAATGATGTCGATGGAATTCGTGACAAGTAGGAACAAACGGTGCAAGAATCAGAGTTGAAACGAGAAAGTTGTGACTCGTCGAAACTGCAACATAAAATCTGGAAATCCTTTTAGATGAGCATGCTTCGATGTTTTGATCATAACTTGAGCTGTGGTAATCGGAATTTAACGATTCTGGTGGCGTTGAAAAGCTTATTCAAAGAGCTACAAAGTTCATGTTGATGACTTTACCAAATTCTGAATTTCACGGACTCTGGAAACAGAAAGAACGATCACCATAGCGATCGTTTCTCATCGCCGCAGCGATGGGTCTCGGGCCTGTTTGGGTTATTGCATTCTCCTAATCCGAATTTGAGTGGGTTAAGGATTTTAATTATTTTCCTAAGTAACCTGAAAACCCTAGACTATAAATAAGGATTTTTAATTAGTTTTAAAAAAGACTTTTGGGAGAGGAAGAAGACGGCTACCAATTTGGAGATCAGGATCCAGNGGGACAAAAAAGGTTAAAGTAAAACTTTTGTATTTTTCTTTTTGCACAAGAAATTTGGGACCACAAACAAAAGCAATATTCATTTTCTCACACAAAAAATAGAAAGTAGACAAGTGGAAAGGCACAAAACAAAATATCAACAATGAATAATATTGTCCAAAAAGCAAAACGGGTGCGTGATGTGCGATTGAGAAAAAATATATGTCAGATGCATTATGAGCATACAGACTTTAAAGTGCTCACACTTATTAAAGTGATCACCTTTAGAGAGTGTGCCCACATTGGCAGAAAGGAAAAGATAGTGCAGGACTTAAAACAAGATCATAAGATGACAAAAACACTAACATTAACCAATAGTTATGAAACCCAAGGATGTAATCAATAGAATGTCTTACGACATCGAGGATGATAATGATGTTGCTTGTTACCTTGCCTTTTGTCAGAACAACGTAAACTCTTTCATTCCTCTACTTTCACACAGATAACTAGTGAACCTTAAACCAATGAACCTTCTAATATAGAATTATTGAGCCAGTGTTGTTTCCCCTCAAGGGCTAATTATTAAGTTGAACCTCATCAAGAAGGTGCAGAGGAGGGTAATGAACCCCTTTGGTTTGATGCGAAAGAGGGTAATATTAATGTAGAGGTTGAGGATCCGAATGTTATGGATGTGCATGGTTTAGACTTATTGGAAACTATTGAGGATTAGGTTAGTAGGGAGCAGTGAAAGGTTCTGAATTAGAGTTACTTTGAGTGTGGTGATGAAATGCATAATATTCTCGTGGATGAACTAGAATGTGAAGAGACAATGCATGTTAATTTTAGTGTAGATGATATCATACGTCCTCCCCATCTGACACCGATTATAATGCATGTGACACCAGAACCCATTAACGAAGTTCCACCAATTGATGACATGAAGATTGAGGCTAGGCGTGACACTAAATCTTAAACCCTAAACCTCGTTTTCTTGAGTAACCAACGATACATATTACTGACGATGTAGTAAGAGTATTATGTGATTTGCAAGTCATGAACATTTTTGAAAACAAAGAGGTCCTACAAGATGTGTTAAAGAGTCACGCTTTGGAGATTGGTTTTCAATTTAAAGTTTTTAAATCCACAAGGTATAGATGGAAGATTAAATGCCACCATGAATTGTGTAAATGGTGTGCAAGGGCGACAAAGTTAGAAGGTTGTGAACATTTTCAACTCCAGCTTATAGATAACCATCACATTTGCTCTAAGCATCAAATTATGTTCTACCATAGAGAGGCAGGCACATTTCCATTTGGACAAATATTGAAAATGATGTTTATAATGGTGGATCGGATAAACATACCTAAGACAATCATGGTTGACTTTGCAAAAAGGTACAAGATAGTGAGTTCATATACGCAAGCATGGTGGGCAAAAAAATGGGCATTGAATGCATTGAGAAGTACACCAGAAAAGTCTTTTATGCTATTACCCGAGTTCCACTATAACCTGCCACTTCGTAATCTAGGGAAGGTTACTCAAATTGACATTGTTGGCGACAATCGTTTTAAATACTTCTTCATATCATTGGGTTGTTCAATAAGAGCCTTCAAGGATCGCATTCATCCTATTATTTGAGTGGATGATGCCTTTTTAAAGGGGAGGTATCTAGGGACATTGTTTGTTTGCGGTAGCGAAAAACGGTTATAGTTAGATATATTTGTTGGCTTTCAACGTGGGAGAGATAAGGAGGAAAGTGACTCTTGGACGTGGCTCATGAACAAAATAAGGGATTGCATAGGTGATGTTGAAAATTTAGCAATGATATCAGATCATTATGCTAGTATCATAATCGTAGTGTGAACCGTATTCCTACATGCATATCGTGGATGCTATTGTCATCACCAAAAGATGAACATGAGAGTTAAGTACAGAAAAATAAAGGTGAAAACGAACAAAGTTTGCATCAATATGCCACTAGGCGTGAAAAAAAATACATTAGGTGAAAATAGACCATTTGATAGGTGTTATTGGTTGGCGTAATTTTTCACTTAAAAATACGCGAACAAACAGAAGCTTTACGCTATTAGGGTAGAAAATTACACCAATAGGGCTATTGGCATGAATTTTACACTATTAGCGTAAAAAACCACACCAACAAGAAAAGGCAAATTTTGCCCTTTCTCTGTTCCCGTTCAATTGGCGCGATTTTTTATGCCAAGAAGAAAAATCACGCCAAGAGTCAAATAGCCTGCAATTCCTCAAATCAACAAAAAAACACAACAAATACACTTCTATTCACATCAAACACAATAACCGAAACACCTATAACTTCAACAAATAATCACAAAAAATCGAACATCAACCCAAACCCTAACATTTTACAAAAACACTAAACCCTAACATTTAGGAAAATACATGACTAATTACACAATATATTGCATAATCTAATCCCTCGANTTTTGATATATCTCCAAAATACCCCTATAAAATTACAAAGTAACCCTCATAATTTTAAAATATTTTAAAAACCCCCTGAGACCTAAACCGGACCAGAGAAGCCGCCGGTTCTCGGTCCAACCGGTCCGGTCCGGTTTTTAAAACAGAGCGTATAATGTCTTTTATTTTTTTAACAATTTTTTTCTTGTGAACGGTCGTTCATCAATTTAGACAGCCGTTCACTCATATGGACGGGGGTCCATATAACAGGGACAGGCATCCCCATTTAATGGACGCCTGTCCATAAATAAAATAGAATAAATTTTTTTATAAAAATTAGGGACAGTCGTTCATCTGTTATGGACGATCGTCCCTTCATTTTGGACGGGCATCCGCAAATAAAGAATGACCGTCGTTAACCAAAATATGAAAATAAAAAAAAAATATTTAGGAATGACCGTCCATAAATTTTGGACGGTCATCCCTTAAGTTTGGACGGCGTCATTAGGAATGGACGAGCGTCCATTAAGTTTGGACGGGCGTCCATTCCGTCCCTACTTAAAAAAAAAAAAAAAAAAAAAAATGCGCATTCTAAAGTCTAAACCTGTTAACACCTCTTCTTCTTCGCCATCTCCTCTCTTTTTTTTTTTGTCTTCATTCCCCATCTCCTCGCTTAATGAGAAAATTCCTGCAAGAACATCTCCCCATTCCCCAAGACCTTGAGATGCACTGCTTGCATCATCCATGGAATTACTTTTCTCAGAACATCTACCCAAACCACAAGAATGAGATAATTCCTGCAAGAACTTGACGATCTTTCTGAGCTGGGAAGCTCCCAAAAAGCATATGCACATTGGCGTTTGGTCCAGACCATGATTCAAAAGTAAAACTTATAGCATCCATTTCCTTTACTCGAACCATAAATTTTGAGAAACTAAAACTTATAGCAACATTAAGCTATCTCCAACAGAAACTATCATTTTTAGTTAGCTTTAAACACGAAAACTTAGAAAATTAAACCCCAAAAAAAAAACTTTTAATCAGTAAAATAATAAAGTGGTACAGAGATCACTAAGAGCTCCAGTCTCTTGATAACAAAAACATACAGCAAACTTAACCAGAGGATAAATTATTAGAACA
The DNA here is from genome assembly GCF_008641045.1 of Pistacia vera. Classification (NCBI taxonomy): domain Eukaryota; kingdom Viridiplantae; phylum Streptophyta; class Magnoliopsida; order Sapindales; family Anacardiaceae; genus Pistacia; species Pistacia vera. The sequence goes on along the minus strand of NW_022196026.1, from coordinate 78,926 downwards.
AATCTCTGATAACAAATAAACAACAGCAACCTTGATTTTTCATGCAAGTAAAACTAAACCATTGATTAACCGTACTCAAAAGCGCATTCATGAGACGGACTCCAGTCCATAAATATCCATGGATATCTCAACTTCCCAATTAGCTCTCTCACTTCATTAATCATCATTCTTTCCTTTCAAAATTTTTATTATAATCCTCGCTTCACTTCATCTATCTGTCAAACCCTGAATTGGAAGCCTTAGTTGTATTAATGGCAGTTGTCAGGCAGCGCAGACAGTTGAATCTGCAAACCGTGCCGTTGCCCACGTTTCCCCTTACCTTGTAATATATGCATTACAAGTAGCTCGATACAGAAATATTCCGTGGTCCTCCATGAGAGCGCCATATATAGAGCTGTCACGACTCACGACACATCTTCATCGCTTCTAACTTCTAAGGAACACTGCCCAACAATCAAACCAAATTTAATAGCATCGCATATAACGAAAAAAAAGAAGTTAAAATGACGTTAAAATGTAAGAGAATATTATGTTATATCGTAGAATGTTAGAATTATGCAGAATGCAAATGCACAGAAGCTCACGTGCTACAATCGACGTCCTTGGTGATGGGAACGCCGATCTGAACGCCACAAGCTTGTGGAAGTTGGCTGGCCTTGTCGGCTTGAGGCTGGCATAGCGACCGGCAGGCTCTTTATACAATCACAGGCTGCTCTCTCATCACCGGTGGTTGGAGTCATTGCTTTCAGATTCCTGACACCGTCGCAGCAGGACGGTAAGGGGCCTGGTCAGCCGGTGAGAAACTCCAAGCAGTGAGCGAGAGCTGAGTCAAACTGTCCGCACTTATGGCCCGGCCAGGCTCCACCGTCAAGAGAAGCACGGTTAGCACCTTACCAGAATCCGACCGTTGCCCAAGTTTCCCCTACTCTCCCTCCAGCTGTCGCCCCCTCGGAAATCTGCGGCCGTGGCCGCAGCCATAACATGCGCAGACTTGGAGGCTACAAGTCCTCGGCCACGGAAATGGTGGAACTGTCTACAAGTCGTATATAAACGGACTGACAAGATATTTGCTTTGAAAGTTGTCCAGCGGCGAGAGCGACTCCACCCTCCGCCGCCAAGTCTTCCGCGAAATGGAAATCCTCGCCGTACCGACTCTTTCGTCGTCCAGTGCCACGGCCGTCTTTGAAAAACCGTCAGGGGATTTGCATGGTGATGGAGTACATGGACGGCGGCACTCTCGAAACATTACTACAAAAAAAGGGGATTTTCTCTGAACAAAATGAGGACGCCCGCCGTTGTATATGGACCTCGTCTATATAATATGGACGGATGTCCATGTGAGTGAACGACCGTTCAAATTTGATGGACGGTGTTCACTAGAAAAAAAATTGTTAAAAAAATCAGAGGAGGTGTACACGTAGGCTGGTACACAATTTCGTACAATTTTTCGGCGTGTGTAGCTTTATTGCCCAATATATACCTAAGCGTATTGCAGGATCGAAAATTTCTTCGAGCCGGAAACAATGAAAAGCTAGTCACTCTTTTAGTAATGAATAGAAAAGAATTTTTAGGATCTGTTTTCTTTAATAAATTCGTTTTAGTGCTTTTGAAAATATTTAAAAGGGTTTTTAAATGAAATAACCATATCTTGGGGGTTTTAGTAATTGGCAAAATCTAAACCCTATGCCAATTAACCAACTGACTAATTAAATACCATTTTATCCTCATCCCTAACCTCCCAACGCTTTATCTATAACCCTAACAATTTCTAAGTCTTATGCAAAATGTCACACCCAAAATATGATATCAAGCAAGGAAAATTAGTATATCTAGGTATTAAGATCAATCTTAACTTTAAATTCTTAGATCTATCATTTTGAAATTTTAAATTGAGGGGTTGTGTTTTGTTATTGTGTTTATATTTTGTAATATAAGTTGTTTTAAGATTTAAGAGTAAATAAATAGTGTAATGTTTGTTATGTTGTGGTAATAAAATAGATTTAGCAAGCATTATCCAAGAAACCAACGATAGGAGAAAATCCCAACAGTGGCGCAAAAATTGTAGTTGGCAAAGAAGTATCAGGCCCTCAAGTTTTTAAAAAAGAAGAGTAAACGCCATATTCCCACCCAAGGTTTGATGAAATCTAAGTTGGTACCCTAAGGTCCATTTATTCCAGGTCCCACCCTAATAAGTAACGGAAAATGGTAGATATAACGGCTTAGGGGTAAATTGGTCATTTTGCAGAGGAGGTACACACATCAGCAGATCGTACCCTTGACAAAGCTTCGGTGCATGTTAGCCAACACCACCGCCAACGTTTTTTGCTCTTTTCCAGCGATTTTCCACCCAAATAACCCTTGTCACCACCATTCGAACCCTCATCCTCCCTCTACAAAACCGTACCCTTCACAACCCTCATCACTCGTCGATCGCCAGCCACGACAGTCACCACAGACGGACTGGTTTCGTCGGTCTCACTGGCGAATGGCCGCTAAACGGTTGCTGGGGACATAGGGGTTTTGTAGATTTGGAGATGCTAGTTGAAGTGGTGATGTCCAATTTCATTTTCGTCGCCGGAATCTAGCGAAGAACGATAAAAACCTAAGCTTGACACGCGACCGATTGGGGGCAATGAGTCGGAAACCAGAGGGGTTTTGGACGACGGACGATGGGAAGGTGATGGAGGGTGACCAGGGGTTCGCCGCCACGGAAACAGCCCAGATCGGTGAAAACCGAGACGGTGCACAGTCACTGAGGGTATAATTGAAGTAATTTCAAATAAGATGGTTAATTTATAATTTTCGTAATTTAGGGGGTTAAAACATAATTTATCAATTTAGGGTAAAGGTATTATGGTAATTGCACCCTACTACCCAAAATTGTAACAGAGTTATTTTAAGGTGGGAATCTAGAAAAAATGAAACTTGGGGTACCAATTTAGGATTTCGTCAAACCTTGGGTGGGATATGTCATTTACTCAAAAAAAAATTATAATATATAGATCCAAAAAAATTGCTATAATCATATACTTAGACCCACCTTCGGATTTTAAAAAAATGAGAATTATTAACATGTATCTAGGTCTTTAAAAAACTTGCTATTAATATATATATTCCAAACCACATACAGTTTAAAACTCTCTCCACTCTTCTTCTCCATGGCTCCACTTGCTTCTATGATTTATCCCCCAAATTTTTACTCTTCATTCTTTCTCTTCCTCATGCTATCAATTTTAAACTTTTGAAGACTAAAAATGTTAAAGCTTTACTACTCAAGGTGTCAAAATTAACTCTGTTTTCTATTTTATCAGTTTTAGGTATGTGTATTGCTCATTTGAATTAGTTTATTTAGGGTTGAATCTTGCTTTTTTTTTTTTTTTTTTGGAGGTTTTTTATTCAAATTTGAGGGGAAAAGACATGAATCATGTAAGTTTATTTGTGATTTGTATCTAAGAATGAACTTGCTTTCCCAATAAACATCAAATATATTTTAAAAGATGTTATTCTTCACTTCACCCACCACTTTCCTACATTTCAAACGTCACTGTTCTGCTACTCAAAATAGTTAAAAAAATTGAGTTACTATCTATGTTTATATCAAGAAAATTCCTTTTTTTTTAATTAATCATATTAAAGTCAACGCAATGATTGATTGATTTAATTTTGGGTTGACTTTAGTAGGATAGGTTTGGTCAAACCATGAAAATTTTATTATAATCTTTGGAAGCCAAAAAATTTAAAAAAAAAAAAAATTAAAAGAAAGTTTTGCTCAAGGTTTACTAACCCATTTACTCAAAATTTTGCTTCTCAAGGATTTATTCAAGTAGGAAAATATTGCGTTATTGCATTCTTTTATTTCAGGTTTTTGATATTGTATTATATTTTTTTTCTTAAGGTTTGATGATTTTTAAAGTTTTTATTAGTGTGTTTAGCAAACAATGACAGAACCGCGGAGGCCCCCCTCGACAAAATCGGATCTACCACTGATCACACCAATTGGGGAATTGTTTACGGATATTCCCCAGTTGGTATGATTTTCATACTAATTCAGAGATTTCACGCTAAACGCTGAAAAATCATGCCAACTCAATTTTTTTTTAGTTTTTCACTTTTGCTAAGTCAAATCTTCTTATATCTTATTATTATCAAGGAATGCTGCACTTACAAAGAAACTTACAAAAATTTCTAAACAAAGTGATGTGGCAAAAAATGAATGAAAAGTGAATCTAATGATTTTGACTTTTTGTTTACTCCTTCATTCATTTTTGTACCTCACTTTGTATGGAAATCTTTACAAGATTTATTTGTAAGTATAGTATTATTGATATTTGTATCACAAGATTGATTACAATGGCACATGTGGTTATTTGGTTGGGTACAAAGGGCAATAGACAACGACGGCGATAATACAATGAGTTGTGTTGGAGGAAAACAAAAAATGCTTAAAATCCATCTTGATGTGACATACGATGGATTGGTTGAGTTGTTAAGGATCGTCCAGGTGTTGACAGTAGAGGAAATACTAACTGAAAGTTTTGAAGGGGATACGAAGTGTTAAAACTTATGTGGAATGAGTGCTTGTTCATATTGTGCATAAGTGTTGTTCAAAGCATAAATGAAACATCCATCAAAGGAAGAAAAGAACACACTCATTTTTACATGGTTCGGCAACATGCCTACATCCATGATACCAAGTCCAGAAGAACCAAATCCACTATGTAAACTTATGAGTTCAAATACAAAGCAAGAAAAGATAGTTGCAAAACACTCTTGTTCTCAACACATCAATCTTCACTTCTTCGGTTGAACTTCAAGCCACCATAGTAAGCTTCACACACAAGATCACAGGTCCTACTTGAGCTTCTTCAAGTTTCAACAGCGAAGAATCAACTTCGGAACAACAGCTTACACACAAGCTCTATCACTATGGAATCAAACATCCAAAGTCATCACACAAGGACAAGTGAAAATGGTAATTTTACGCCTACCAAAGAATATGAGAAACCATAGATGAAAACAAAAACCTCAGAGGATATTCAGTGATGAATCAAAGATATTAGGTTTCTTAAGGAGACAATCAGAAAAGTATGAATATTAAAGAACAAAGTTACTAGGGTTGGGGGACAAAAAAGTTAAAGTAAAACTTTGTATTTTTCTTTTTGCACAAGAAATTGGGACCACAAACAAAGCAATATCCTTTTCTCACACCACGAATAGAAAGAGACAAGTGGAAAGGCACAAAACAAAATATCAACAAGGAATAATATTGTCCAAAAAGCAAAACGGTGTGCGTGATGGGGGACAAAAAATTTAAGTAAAACTTTTGTATTTTTCTTTTTGCACAAAAAAATTAGGACCACAAACAAAAGCAATATTCATTTTCTCACACAAAGAATAGAAAGTAGACAAGTGGAAAGGCACAAAACAAAATATCAACAATGAATATATTGTCAAAAAACAAAGGGTGGGTGCGTGATGTGCGATTGAAGAAAAAATCTATCAGATGCATGTGAGCATACAGACTCTAAAGTGCTCACACTATGAAAGTGATCACCTTTAGAGAGTGTGCCCACATTGGCAGAAAGGAAAAAGATAGTGCAGGACTCAAAACAAGATCATAAGATCAAAAAACACTAACATTAACAATAGTTATGAAACCCAAGGATGTAATCAATAGAATGTCTACGACATCGAGGATGATAATGATGTTGCTTGTTAACTTGCCTTTTGTCAGAACAACGTAAACTCTTTCATTCCTACTATTTCACACAGATAACTAGTGAACCCTAAACCAATGAACCTTCTAATATAGAATTATTGAGCCAGTGTCGTTTCCCCTAAGGGCTAATTATTAAGTTGAACCTCATAAGAAGGTGCAGAGGGGTATGAACCCCTTGGTTTGATGCGAAAGAGGGTAATATTAATGGTAGAGGTTGAGGAATCCGAATGTTATGGATGTACATGGTTAGACTTATTGGAAACTATTGAGGTTAGGTTAGTAGGGAGTAGTGAAAGGTTTGAATTGGAGTTACTTTGAGTGTGGTGATGAAATGCACAAATATTCTGTGGATGAACCAGAAAGTGAAGAGACAATGCACTGTTATTTTAGTGTAGTTGATATCCTACGTCCTCCCCATCCAACACGATTATTTGCATGTGACACTAGAACCATTAATGAAGTTCCACCAATTGATGACACGAAGATTGAGGTAAGCATGACACTAAATCTTAAACCTGAACCTCGTTTTCTTGAGTAACCAACAATACATATCTGATGATGTAATAAGAGTATTATGTGATTGCGAGTCATGAATATTTTTGAAAACAAAGAGGTCCTAAAAGATGTGTTAAAGAGTCACGCTTTGGAGATTGGTTTTCAATTTAAAGTTTTTAAACATAAGGTATAGATGGGCGATTAAATGCACCATGATAAGAGCTTGAAAGTATACATTTATTAGTGATTCAATTGGATTATTTGTGGAAAAAGGTGGTTTAATTGTTGGAATTTGAATTTATTATTTCATAAATACGTTTTACAGGATCACGGGTGTATTTTGAGTATTTTCAGGTTCAAACCGATATTTGAAGGAAAAAGAATGATGGCGATGGAATTCGTGACAAGTAGGAACAAACGGTGCAAGAATCAGAGTTGAAACGAGAAAGTTGTGACTCGTCGAAACTGCAACATAAAATCTGGAAATCCTTTTAGATGAGCATGCTTCGATGTTTTGATCATAACTTGAGCTGGGGAATCGGAAATTAACGATTCTGGTGGCGTTGAAAAGCTTATTCAAAGAGCTACAAAGTTCATGTGATGACTTTACCAAATTCTGAATTTCACGGACTCTGGAAACAGAAAGAACGATCACCATAGCGATCGTTTCTCATCGCCGCAGCGATGGGTCTCGGGCCTGTTTGGGTTATTGCATTTCCTAATCCGAATTTGAGTGGTTAAGGTTTAATTATTTTCCTAAGTAACTGAAAACCCTAGACTATAAATAAGGATTTTTAATTAGTTTTAAAAAAGATTTGGGAGAGGAAGAGACGGCTACCAATTTGGAGATCAGGATCCAGAAAGCTCGTTCACCGATTAGAGAAGTTTATCTTTTCTTAATTGATGTCATTAATGAGAATGATGGGTTTTGGTATTTCATTATGAACTAACTTTCTTGTCTAGGGCTAAGATGTAGCCCGATTTATGAATATGTGTTGACATTGAATGTGTGTTAATTCTTATGTATTTATAATTCTAAGTTTTATTACTGTGCATAATGCTTTCATTCTCAAGGGCCCGAGGGTTGAATGATTTCAAGGGTTAGGTGTGAGATCGAGAGATGAAACCTGATTATCTTAGGTAATAAAAACATAGATTGAGCGAACGTAGAGATAGGTTACGCGATCTGTGAGGCTCGGTAAATTCCATAGAGCTTAATGATCTCTTAGCTTAAATCCAATTTAGAGATATCTTGGGTTGTTGTTAAGGGTTAATTGCTAATTGCTCAAGGAGAGTTAGTGGAATAATAGGGGATTTGGCTTTTAGAATACACTTGATAGGTTAACAACAAATGTCAATGATAGGATTAAATTGGTATGAAATCTATGCCTAGGTTTAGTCATATTGATTTTCACTTCAAAGTTTACAAATCTGCCCTTTATTTAGTACTTAGTTTTAGTTATTTTACTTTTTATTAAATTCATTCTTAAACTTCAGTTTAATCAAATAGCAATAGAATATAATAGTTTGGTACTTGGTAGGTAGTTCTCTAGGATTCGACACTCGTTTACTCGAGTTTTACTACTTGCACGATTTGTACACTTGCGAATAGCCTGTCAGTTTTTGCGCCGTTGCCGGGAACTATTTTATTTTACCAATATCAATACGAAATATTTAGTTGCTAATTTGATTGTTTATTTCTATTTACTGATTAATTGTATTTTTGTTTGTCTTATTGTGGTTTTCAGCTAGAATCTGGAGAGTTTACGCTCTAGAGGTCGTAGTCATCTTAATCCACTTGATTTTGAGATCGAGAGAACCGCAAAACAGTTGAGAAGAGAAAAGAGGCAAGCTGAATCTGAACAAGCAATGGCTAACACATGAGTTGTCAATCCTAATATGCAAATCAAGGAATGAGAATGGGATAATTTGGGAGGAAATGCAATGGGTGGAGTAGCAGTGGTTCCGAGCGATTAAGGACTATTTAGTCCACTATTGATGGTTGTTATTCAGTATCAGGAGACCACCCATCAGCGAACAATTCGAGATTAAGCCAGCAATTATTGGAATGATTCAGCAGTCAATCCAATTCGCTGGGTTACCAAATGATGATCCCAACCTGCATATCGCAAATTTCCTGAGTTGTGCGACACATTCAAGCATAATGGCGTATCCGAGGATGCAATCAGACTAAGGCTTTTCCCATTCTCTCTACGGGATAAAGTGGCTTGGTGATTTCCTTGCCATCTGGGAGCATCACGACATGAATGAGTTGGCTCAAGCGTTCCTCACTAAATTTTCCACCTGCCAAGTCGGCCAAACTGAGGAGTGAGACACCAACTTTTACCAACAAGATTCAGAGTCATTGTATGAAGCATGGAAAGGTTTAAGGATCTTCTACGGAGGTGCCCACATCATGGTATACCATCTGGTCACAAGTGCAAACGTTCTACCAAGGTGTGCTACCAAACATTCAAGCCTGATTGATGCTACAAGTGGGGGAGCATTGAACACCAAAACACCCAGAAGAAGCATACAATCTGATCGAGGTGATGGCGAATAACAACTATATAGGACTCAGAAAGAATTCAGCAAGGAGATCAGCGGGAGCGCACGAAGTTGACAGTTACACCGCATTGGCTGCTCAACTTTCAAACATCCAGAAGCAATTAGGTAATGTGTTAAAAATAAATGCAATTGAATCGTCATCTCTAACATGTGACTTTTGTGGCAGGAAATCATGCGTCAAGCGATTGCCAAGAGGGAAACCAGTTTGCTCAACATGAACAAGCCAACTACGTCAACAATTTCCAAAGAGGGCAAAGGAATCCGTATTCAATACGTATAATCCAGCATGGAGGAAACACCCCAATTTTTCATGGAGCAATAACAATAAGCAAAAACAAGCACTGTTTTTCAACCTCAAGAGCACAAATCAAACTTGGAAAAATGCATTAACCAAGTTCATTAGGAGACAAGCAAGAGGTTTGAGAAGACCGACGTCTAGTTCAAAAAACAATCTGCATCTATAAGGAACCTAAGACTCAAATGGGCAGATTCACAAAATATTGGCGGGAAGAGGTCAAGGGGTTTTAACGAGTGATACGGAGAAAAATCCCAAGGAACAGGCACATGCAATCACCCGAGGGTGGAAAAAATTTGGAAAATTCGCAAGGTGAAAAACAGAGGATAGAACAAAACCTGAAGGATGATCAGAAGAACGATCGCCGCGGCGATGGAGATGATGGCCATGGCGAGCGTGCCAAGGAAGAACTACCCGTCAGAAGAAGGACGATCGCCACGGCGATGAAACTTGTCGCCGCGGCGACCGTGAAAAAATATTCAAATTTCGTCAGGATTATCTACGATCGCCGCGGCGATGAATCTGGTGGCCGCGGCGACCGTACAATGAGCAGAAAACTCCTTTGAGTCAGGCAAACTGCCGTACCCACAACGGTTAAAGAATCAGAAGCTCGACAAGCAATTCGGTAAATTCATTGACATGTTCGTGTTTACAATTAATATTCCTTTGTTGATATGCTTGAACAGATGCCAAAGTATGCGAAATTTTGAAGGAGATCCTCACGCACAAGAGAAAATTCAAGGAACACGAGAAAGTCATGCTGACAGAGGAATGCAGCGCGCTGATTCAAAAGAAACTACCACCTAAAATACGAGATCCAGGGAGTTTCACTATCCCTGTATTATTGGTAGTTGTTATTTTGTAAAGTGCTATGCGATTTAGAGGCTAGTATTAACTTAATGCCGTTTTCCATTACAGGAAACTTGGATGGGGGAAGTAAAGCCACACCGTGTCTCTCCAATTAGTGATAGATCGATCACAATATCCTAGAGGGGGTAGTCGAAGACGTCCTGATTAAGGGAGATAAACTGATATTCCCGTAGATTTCATAGTGCTAGATATGGAGGAAGATAGGGAAATACCTTTAATTTTAGGGAGACCTTTTCTGGCCACGGGTAGAACATTGATAGATGCACCAAGGAAAATTGATCTAAGGGTAGAGGATGAGCAAGTAGAATTTGATGTATTCAAATCTATGAAGCATCCGTCTGAGTTAGATTCATGCTTTAAAAATCGGGGCCCGTTTGGTGAGAGAGGCGCTCATGAAGATCCAGCCAAATATCATTTGCACGTCGCGACGAAGGCAACACTTGATTTGAGAGAGAGAGTGATGGAATTTTGAATCCATGACAATACCATATCGTACAACGATGCCAGAGATCAAGTAAAGAGTCATCGGGAAGACTGGATTGGTTTGGGTTCCATCGTGAAGCCGAGCTTGTTCTTAGCTCGAAGGCACGCTTTATCGCACGGGAACAGGTAGGTAATTTTCAGTGGTAAGCAAATCACCAACGAGAGTGATTGAAGGACTATCACCGTGATCTAATCGGTATGGGCTTGTGGGATCAGCAAGATTGAGTATCGGGAGAGTGGGTTTGTGTGAAGGTTTAAATGGGTTGGAGAACGGGTGGTGTATGCGGTTGAGGTCGTCCATCGTTGTCTCACTGTCTGATACCATGTAAGTAAACTGATAATAAAAGAAAGGAGAAGCGAGAGCAGTAATGGAGGTTCAATGAAGCTTTTGTATATTGCTTACTGTTTGTATGGAAAAAGGAAGAAGGCCGTAGCCTTTATACAAGGGTGCTCTGTAACAACTAACAGAAAGCATAACAAATTCTATAATTACAGCTGTATAAAGAATTAAAGAATAAACTCCTTAAACGACATAAAAGGTAAAACAGAAAAGTAAAATGGCAAGAAGTTTACTACCCTTTTTCATCTAACAAGAAGTACACCAGAAAAGTCTTTTATGCTATTACCCGAGTTCCACTATAACCTGCCACTTCGTAATCTAGGGAAGGTTACTCAAATTGACATTGTTGGCGACAATCGTTTTAAAACTTCTTCATATCATTGGGTTGTTCAATAAGAGCCTTCAAGGATCGCATTCATCCTATTATTTGTGTGGATGATGCCTTTTAAAGGGGAGGTATCTAGGGACATTGTTGTTTGCGTAGCGAAAAACGGTAATAGTTAGATATATTTGTTAGCTTTCAACGTGGGAGAGATAGAGGAAAGTGACTCGGACGTGGCTCATGAACAAAATAAGGGATTGCATAGGTGATGTTGAAAATTAGCAATGATTTCAGATCATTATGCTGTATCATAATCGTAGTGTGAACCGTATTCCTACATGCATATCGTGGATGCTATTGTCATCACCAAAAGATGAACATGAGAGTTAAGTACAGAAAAATAAAGGGTGAAAACGAACAAAGTTTGCATCAATATGCCACTAGGCGTGAAAAAAAATACATTAGGTGAAAATAGACCATTTGATAGGTGTTATTGGGTGGCGGAATTTTTCACTTAAAATACGCGAACAAACAGAAGCTTTACGCTTAGGGGAGAAAATTACGCCAATAGGGCTGTTGGCATGAATTTACACTATTAGCGTAAAAACCACACCAACAAAAAGAGGCAAATTTTGCCCTTTCTCTGTTCCCGTTCAATTGGCGCGATTTTTTATGCAAGAAGAAAAATCACGCCAAGAGTCAAATAGCCTGCAATCCTCCAATCAACAAAAAACACAAACAATACACTTCTATTCACATCAAACACAATAACCGAAACACCTATAACTTCAACAAATAATCACAAAAAATCGAACTCAACCAAACCCAACATTTTACAAAAACACACTAAACCCTAACATTTAGGAAAATACATGACTAATTACACAATATATTGCATAATCTAATCCTCGAGGCTCGGCTGTCAACTTCAAGGTTTTGAAGGATTAGTTAAGGTGCACATAAGCTGACCCAACATCTCTGATCACAAAAAACAAAAAAAAAAAAAAAGAGTTAAACATTGTTACAATTACTAAAATACCCTTTAAATTAATATTGAGAATAAAATGACCCTAACTCCCCCATTAATAAAATCAATATTATGGGAGTATTTTGTAATTGCAATAAATAACTCTTTCATTACGGATGGGTATGTTATTTTTTTAAATGTTGTGTAGGTTATTGTTTTTTAGGTAATTAGTAATTTTATTAAGATTAAAGAATTACAAACAAGGGACAACGCTAAACAAAGCAGAACAGCACCTTTTATCACACCCAAAACACGACTCATGGACGACGAAAAAGAAACGGCAAGAGAAAAAACAGCAGCCACTAACAGGACACCCAAAACAACCTGGAGCAAGGGAGAACAAAACCCAGAAAACGAACAGCAAAGCCACCACACAACCAGCAAAAACAAACACAAACAGCCTAGTCACAAAGCAACCACAAGGCCACAAAAAAATAAAGAAAACCAGCACTCTCCAGCAACAGCCAAACGAACCACCAGGCACACAGACACACAACATCAAACACGACAGGGACTAGCAGCAGCAGACTATACTTGAGGTAGGTTTATGTGATTTTTCTTATTCAAATAATAAAAAAATCCTGAAGTTGCAGGATACAGGTAGATGAAGAACCAGTGGAAAATCAACACCATGGTTCACTTCCGAGTTCCAAATTTATGACATTTTCTCAGGGAAGTCAAAGCTTCTCTAATTAAACATACACATATTTGACAGAAAATATACCCAAAAAAAAAAAAAAAACATATTTGACAGAAAATATACCCAAAAAAAAAAAAAAAGCAAAAACAAAAAACAAAAAACAAAACAAGCAATAATCTTTCACAACATAACCACATGTGCAAAACAAGCTATAATAAAAAAGAAAAAGACAGCCATATTCCGTTGCCGGGAATCGAACCCGGGTCTCCTGGGTGAAAGCCAGATATCCTAACCGCTGGACGACAACGGAATTTTATAAACGGTGTATCTTTAACTTTTTAATAAAATGCTTCCACGCTTGTGTTAAGTAATTTCTTCATGCTATCAAGCTCTTCATGAATTGGACTTTGCGTAAAAACTCTTGAACTCATATCTCAAATTAACTGATTTAACTTAGTACCATCCAACAATTTGAATGTAGCTTTAAGAGACACTAAATGTAGTGCACCTGGTATGATGCTTAAGTGTTTGATTGAAGTGAAATAAAAGTGTTTTGGCTATAGTATTTAAATATTGTGCATGATTTTAGATATCTGGCTTAATCCTTTCCCTTCCCTTTATATGATGCTCCAATTGCTTTAGATTTACAATTTCTCACACATACAATATTATGGGCAAAAGATAATTGTGTAAAAGTTTAATTTTAATTTAAAATCAATCAATTATATTTTGTTACATAATATTGTATGAGATATATTTTATATATATAGTATTACTATTTCTTGAGCTAGTTGTTTTAGTTGAGCTTAGTGGGCAATTTTTGCAGTTTATTAACTTCCAGTATTTGGGTTCAAGTTTGGGCTTCTTGTCTTTGATTTCCTATTAATAACCCATTCATGCATGAAAAATTTCTTTGACAATTCCTATTTTCATCCCCTAGTGCGAAATTTAGAGATTGGTATTATATATATAACGAAATTTAGAGATTGGTATTATATATATAATTAAATCAGCTGATTTCTGACTTTGTATTACTATTATTCTCAAAAGAATACTGATTCAATAAATTAAATGATCTAATTAGATATTTATATACGTTTGTAAGTAGATCCAACAGCGTCGATTATACATATCCAATAATAATGGATGACCAAGATTAAACTTGAAGTGATATAAAACTTTATCTAAATCCTAGCGCCTGTCTCTATCACATATAGGAGTTATCTAATAGATATGTTTGGTGAAGGAGTCTTCGAGAAAGATTCCTCTAGATATTCTTTGGGTCCAAACCTCTTAACATAAAGTTGACCCAATAAAGATATGAATTTGGAATGTCAAATGAATTATCAAAGATGGTTAATTATTTGTATAAAAAGACAAATGAGAGATATATGTATCGACCTTGTAACATATTTCTTAGGTTTACAATCGATATATGTTCGAAGATTTTCCCTTCAACCACAAAATTAGTGAGCCAAGGACTTCATAGTTGTTATTATGAAAATTTGTAACAACTCGAGATACTCATTGAACTTGATGGATTTGAATAAAGTGTGAGCGTGATTAATATAATCAACAATAAATAAGAAAGAAAAAACAATAAACAATTTTTAAAGTGTTTGGTAAGTTAAATCTAGCCTACGTCCACTATTATTTTATTTAAAGTGTTTAGCGTTACAATAATGATCTCTCTCTCTCTAAAATTGCCCACCCCTTCTACTAATTTTTCAATGGTATTTATACAATGTAAGAAGACAACGGGTATAGTAGTAACTTTCGAGATAATGGCTTGATTTTAGGGAATCAATCCCATGATCTAGAAGCTAACTACCCAACAGCCCGTTTCACCCAGAATGCAGCTTGCTTCAATCTAATAGCAGCTTGCTTCAATTTGGTTGTCGTCTCATAAGTTACTTTGAGCTACAGTGCACTTCATGCTAGTGCTTACTTCGAGCTAATCGTACATCCTCGCACAACCGTATTCAATCATATTGTCAATGGTTTTCTTCAAACTTGAAAGCTTTAAGCACATCTATCCCTAATCATTGGGATCGTAATGATTGGGGTGGTTATCGCCATCCAATTTTGCGGTGAATTCAAATCCAATCTATGAGTTTTTCCTTCTACTTCAATTTGAATATGATGGATGCTGCCAACCGAAAACCCACAGGTATTTATTTTAGTTAACGAAGCTATTTAAAATCCTTCGTTTATTATTTATTTATCAACTTGATTGAGAATAACATATTGTAACCCTCTTTAGCCATATTTGGTAACCTTGATGTGTTGACATTAATTAGGAATAATGTCTAAAAGATAGGTGACATTAATGTTTTACTCAATTGTGTATTGTCTGTACGACGCACTTTGACAGTCTCATAAGGCTTACCGGTGACGATTGAGATGGGGAAAGGGCTATAAGGACGGTGAAGAGGTGAGGGTGTAGAACGGTGGTGGTTTGGGTAAAGGTGAACGATTGTCGTAGGCCGTTGGTTTCGAATTTTTATTTTGTTTTTTGTTTTTCATTTATAGAAATTTTTATAGTGACAATTACTACTTTGCTCTTATCACTTTCACTTAACATAAAACCATAATGTTTGGGCAACGACAGGGAGGCTTAGGGTTATTCCTATGCCCAAGGGGCTTTAGATTTATCAAGGAAACCTTGGGGAGTTTAGATAATAATCCCAAAAACAGATGATCGAGGAGTTAAGCCTTGGGCAAACAAAAAAAATCATGAAAAATCAAGGTTTAGATATTAAAAAGGGAGATAATTTTTAAACCGCAATTAATTGATTAGTAGTCGCCACTTTTCCTTTTTAGGAAGGCAAAATTATAAAATAAGTATATAATTGTAAATTTAAAAAATTGTTCTTCACAAAGATTTAAAAAACCAGATTAAATTTTAAAGAGAAATACAATTGTTATGCCCGGGTAAACAAAGGGCTGGCACGGGAAAGGCACGTGAAGGGTGACCTGCTCCCGTCAGGGCAACACGCACACGTCAGACCTGCAAAATAATGTGGAGCTCACACGCGTCCATTCCTCTGCAGCAAGTCGTGCGAAGTCAGCTTGGAAAAAGGGAAATGGGACGTAAAGCCGGATTATATCCTGACAATCACACCAACCCATGGATTTACTGAGGATTTACACACTTCAATTTGATATAAAATGAAGAAGACCCCTCATTAAGGGATTCGGCCATTCTTACAAAAACCATCTCTCTCTTGTAAAAACACTTACTTTTGATAACTCTCATGTACGTCAGTCCGCCTCGCGACCTGACCCACACTAACATCAATCAAATCAGTGGAAGTAGGACATGCTACCTTAGCATCCGAACCACTAAAAGTCTTTTGCATTTATTTCACTTCTGCACCATCATCACGTGTGTTAATTCATCAAATAGCAATATACAAGTGAGATTGGTTGGTGCCAGAAACGAGCATCAACAGTTTGGCGCTAGAGGAAGGACCTGATTTAGCGTCTACCCTTCATCAGGAGAATCTTTGACCTACTGGTTACAGCTACAATGGCCCGCCAATCTGAAACTGAGCATGTGAACCAATGCTGAAGGAGACCCCCAGCCCAGGGACACCCCTTCAACATACCTCCAGTTTCGCCAAATGCTGTTGGGAATACCCGCAGCCTCCGCAACGGACCCTGCCATCCGAAGCTACCTGGAGAGGTTCGACAATACTCTCCAGACGTTCAACCAGAGGTTGGACCGTCTGGACCAAGGCATGTCGTCCGCGACAGCCGGAGCGGTACAACCGCCAAAAACGCCTGCAGGTCGCGCGAAAAGCGCGGCAAAGGGCGATAGCCGTGCCGCGAGCACTGCAGCGCGTAAACGCAAGGGTAAGCAAGTGGCAAAAAGTAAGCCTACGGGCTCCCAAGGGCACGAATACAAAAGGCGCCCGAGCAGGGTGGTCGGCAAAGTGAGACTCGGTGAAAAAGTAGATTCCGAGCTGTCCCATGCCACGTCGCAGGCAAACCCAAGCGGAAATGCGGACGATGATTCCTATCACCACCAACAGAACGACCCCGATCGTTCCCATGCGGTGCGCCCCCACACCTCGCGGGGCGGTTCGTACCACCGCGAGGGTCGTGAATGCCCCGCACAATACATCGCCTTCACACGCCTCTAGTCAGCGTGTGTCGAGCGCGGCTGGAAACCGGCCGAGGTGAGGAGGGATCCGACCTCCGAACTCTCCTGAACCGCAACCGGGAAGGTCGGGCTCGCATGGGTGAAAACAACCCAGGTATGGCTCCGTTACCACAAATTGAGGAGTGCAGCGAGCTCTGGACAGGGTACGGGAGCAGCGAAACGAACAGGCGCAGGTGCCTCTACATCCCCATTTTCTCCTGAAGTGCTAGCTCTCCACTTCCACCAGGGGTAGAATGCCAGATATGCGGCCGTTTGATGGAAACTATGATCCGCAGGATCATTATATGAGTTCAACGACCTGATGGAGTCCACCAGGTTTCGGACCTTGCGAAGTGCCGCTGTTTGGCCGTGAAGCTGACCTCTCACGCGGAAGCGTTGGTTCAGGTCGCTCCAGCGGGATCTATCGGTTCGTGGCCTCAGATGAGACGAGTTCCTGCGGCATTTCCAAGCCAACCGGAAATTTTCAATGCCTTGAGCTACCTCAGCAATATAAGGCAAGAGAGAGACGAATCCCTGCAGTCTTACATTGACGCTTCCACAGGAGCTCAACAAAGTGGCTCACGCACCAGAAGAGTCCATCCGAACTCTAATAGCTGGAGTTCGCCCGCAAACTGAACTGTGGAAAGAACTGCAGGCTGAGGACGATATCTCTACCAGATTCTATAACCTGGCAGAAAAGTATTCCGAATAGGAATTCGCTGGCGGCCATCTCGCCGTCGCGATCACGCATCCCAGTAGTATGTCAGGTCGGGGAGACAATAGGCGAGTGATCGAAAGGAGACAATGACAATCAGCGAAAAGGGAAGAAACCCGTTACGAGCAGAAAAGTCCTATGCTCCTGTCCCCCGTCGCGACCCTGACGGGACCCAATACACTCATTGAATGTGTCATATCTGCGATCCTCGACAAATCCGAGGAAGCTAGCCTGCCGGTGAGCCCGAACCAATGAAAACCCCCGCTACGGCTAGAAACAAACAAAAAGTACTGTCGCTATCATGGGAAAATGGGCATCACCGAGAGTGCCGAGCTCTAAAGCAGGCTATCGAAGAGCTCATCAAGAATGGGCACTTAAGGAGTACATGATGACTCCCCAAAAGAAAAACCAAGGGAGCGGGCAAGAAAAGCGCCGTGATCGCAGGGGTACGATAGTGGTAACATAATTTTCGGAGGTCCGCACCTCGCGAGAAACACCGAGGAGCGCAGGAAAGATATGCTCGTGAAGCTCGCCACGACCCGATTAGAGTAATGAATACTCGCAGCGACCTCCAAAAGCCCGAAAAGAGGAACCGATCACCTTCTGCGAGAAAGAGGCAGCTCGCTTGCACCATCCTCAGAGGATGCCTCGTAATCACGCCCTGATAGGGTGTCATAATGTCTGTAAGCTTGTAGACAACGGAAGCGCTGTGAACACTCTGTGTTAACCGCTTTAGACGAATGAACCTGGTCGAGGCCGACGAAACCGGCCTCGATCCCTCTGTATGGTTTTACAGGGGATCACATGATCCCAATGGAACAATCCAGCTCCCAGTCACGCTCGGCGACTACGACGAGGTGACTAGGGTTACCGAATTTTTGGTCGTGGACTGTCCGTCGGCCTTCAATGGAATCCTGGGGCGACCTCTATGAGAACCTCTCAGGGCAGTCACTTCCATTTATCATCTCAAGATGAAGTTCCCACTCCAACGGGGATAGGGGAGGTAAGCGGGTCGCAAAGCGCATCTCGCGAATGCTATGAAAATCAGTCAGATGGCCGACAAAGGAAAGGGCATTTCGCGGTGTGCACCCGCCACTGCTATGGCGATCAGCCGGATCGAGCCACAGCCTGGTCCGGGGGAGGATAACATAGATCCGCGAGTTCAGGAAATCCCAAGCGGCCCGGTTGAGGATCTGTCGAAGTTTCGGTTGATCCAAAAGAGCCAGTCGAGATGCTAAAGATCGGAAGCTGTCTCAACCCTCAGCTCGCTTCGAGCTGGTAAGCTTCTTGAAGGAGAACATTGATGTGTTCGCTGGTGCTGCAGATATGGTCGGGATCAGCCCGAAGTTATTTGCCATTCACTAAACGTCAACAGTGAAGCTAAGCCAGTTCGCCGAAAGAGAAGGGCAATGGATCCGGAGCGGTACGCGCATTAAAATCAGAAGTGGAGAACCTCTCGCAATGGATATTCGCCGAGGCTCTCTACCCGACCTGGGTTGATACCCGGTCTTGGTCAAGAAGACAAATGGCAAGTGGCGGACCTGCGTAGACTTCAGCGACCTGAATAAAGCTGCCCGAAAGACGGCTTCCCCTCCAAGAATCGACCAGCTCGTTGACGCCACCTCGGGGCACGAGCGTTAAGCTTCATGGATGCATACTCGTACAACCAAATCCCGATGTATAAGCCAGATGAGGAGCATACGACCTTCATTACGGACCGGGGGCTATACTGCTACAAAGTCATGCCCTTCGGCCTCAAGAATGCAGGTGTGACCTACCAGAGGTTGGTCAACCGAATGTTCCCAACCAGATCGGGGAGGACAATGGAGGTCTATGTGGACGACATGCTGGTCAAATCCCAGGTCGCACAGATCATTTTCACATCTCGCTGAGATGTTTGACATACTCCGACTCTACAGAAAAGCTGAACCCTCTCAAATGTTCGTTCGGGTATGTCAGAAAGTTCTGGGATATAGGTCAATCAGCGGGGCATAGAGGTAAACCCCGGAAAGTTCAAGCTCTGCTAGATAGGAAGAGCCGACCAGTAAAAAGCAGGTCATGAGTCTGAACGGCGAATAGCGGCACTTAGTCGCTTCATATCGAGGCTAACAGACCGCTGTTTACCCTTCTTCAATGTTCTGAAAGCCAATAAGAAAGAGTGGACTTCCGAATGCGAGCAGGCATTCCAGAGTATAAAAGAGCATCTTGGGAAGCCACCGCTCCTCTCTAAGCCTTCCACAAGAAATCCTGCTCATCTACCTGTCCGTGTCTCAGTTCGCGGTCAGTGCAGCTTTAATACGAGAAGAGGAAAAAGTTCAGTGGCGGTATATATGCAAGGAAGCGTCTATGGATGCCGAGATGCGGTACCCAGAAATGGAACGACTAGCTTTTGCCTGCTGGTCGCGTCCAGAAAGCTGCGACCTTACCCATGCCCATACAATCAATGTAATGAAGAGTTACCCTCTCAGACAGGTCCTCCAGAAGCCGGAGGCCTCGGGTAAATGCTCAAATGGGCCATGGAGCTGAGCCAGTTCAACTTAAGGTACAAGCCCAGGTCGACTATCAAAGGGCAGGCTGTTGCAGACTTCATCTCGGAATTTTCCTATCTCCCAAGCGAGCAACAGTCTAGCGAAGTGGGCAAGAAACTATCCAGAACCTGTCGGCATGGAACATCTACGGCGACGGGTCATCGAATAGGAAAAGAGGCGGTACGGTGTTTCTCCTGGTGAGTCCCGAGGGGATCCGAATCATGGTATTCTCCGGGTCGGGTTTAAACGACCAACAATGAGTCCGAATACGAAGCTCTGCTCGCCGGGTTGTGACTCGCAAGAAATGGTGCAACCGCGATCATATTATAGCGACTCTATGCTGGTCGTCAACAGATCCCAGGGGAATACTAAGTAAGGAAGAGAACATGGTCCGCTACCTGAAAGAAGCTAGGTCTCTCTGGGGTCGTTTAAGCACCTCGAGATCGCTCCAGATCCCCAGGGAGAGCAACTCAATAGCGGACGCCTAGCAAAGATAGCCTCGTCATAGATTCAAAGGCTCCTGATAGCATTCTGTGTTTTTGTCAATGCTTCAAACTATCAGCTCGGCCGAACAGGCCGTGAACGAGGTTCGGCCAGATTCTGGATGACTCCCATGTCCAGTACCTCAAGGATGGGACCTTGCCCAGCGACAAGGTCGAGCAAGGGTCCTACGAGTAAGGTCTTGCTCTCACACTCATCGGGGATCAGCTGTACAGGAGAGGATTCAGTGCCCCACTCCTCCGATGTGTGACCAGCGAAGAAGCAGACTACATCATGGGGAAATTCATGAGGGGATCTGCGGTAACACACAGCAGCTTGGTCTCTTGCGAATAAGATGTTCGCCAGGGATACATTGGCCCCGAATCCGGGGATGTGCACAACTTTGTCAAGAGATGCGACACAGTGTCAGCGATTCGCGAACACCGCGAGCTCCATCTCAGAGCTGATCACTATGTCTAGCCCCTAGCTGTTTTCCATGTGGGGGATCGACCTATCGGCCCCATGCCGGTCGGAAAGGGAGGGGTCAAGTATGCCGTGGTCGCGGTAGATTACTTCAAGAAATGGGTCGAAGCCGAGCCGCTAGCCGCGATCACGACCAGAAAGCTGAAAGACTTCGTTTTCAAGAATATAGTGCCGCTACGGAATTCCTCACACCCTCACTCAGACAATGGAAAGCAGTTCGATAATGAGGAGTTCAAGCAGTTTTGCGATGAGTGGGCATCCATAAAAAATTTGCCTCAGTCGCCAGACCGCAGGCGAATGGCCAAGTGAAGCAGTCAACAAGACCATCAAGCACACTTGAAAGCCAAGCCGGGGCAGCCAAAGGAAATTGGGCTGACGACCTCCCAAGTCTTGTGGGCGTACAGGACAACTCCAAGGACCTCCACCGGAAACTCCATTTTCGCTAGCCTATGGCTGTGAAGCAATGATCCCTGTAGAGGGCGGAATCGGGTCTTCGGAGGGACTTGTACAATGAGGACGAAAACGAAGCACTAATGAGAGCAAGTTTGGATCTGGTCGAAGAGCACCGCAACAAGGCTTCGCTGAGGATAGCGGCCTACAACAGCGAGCAAAGATTCTTCGACTCAAAGGTCAAGCGAAGAGATTTCCAGGTCGGAGACCTTGTGCTAAAGGAAGTTCTTCTCGGAACCAGAGAGCCAAGCGCGGGGTAATAGGACCTAACTGGGAAGGTCCATACCGGGTCGACAAAATAATCGACCGGGGACCTACCATCTCAAAAGGTTGAACGGTTCCAAAGTACCCTGAGCTTGGAACGCCGAGCACCTCCGGCCGTACTACCAGTAATCTTGAACTCAGTTTCATTTTTTGTTAATTTCTTTTTTAGTATTACTTTGTTCGCTTAAAACAGTTCGTATGTGTTCTGTTCGCATGTAAAAATTGTAGCAATTATGTAAATCGCAAATTGTAAATTGTACACACAATATATGAGAAAAGCGAACTGCAAATTGAAAAGATGATTTCATTCATTACAAAGTCAAAAGACCCGATTACAACGGGGACAATCATTACGCTTAAGGCTGGTCGGGGGGATCCTTTGATCCAGAACCCCCTGCCTGGTCGGGTTGTTGGGCGCCCGCGGCTTCCAGTCGTCCTTCGGCCATGATCCGCAAAGTCGCTCTGCCAACCCTCCGGGAGGCGGAACACGTCCAAATCGGGTTCCTTGTGCAGGGGGTAGATACACCGGTCGCCCAATCCGCGGCCTTTTCTTCCAGCTCCTGACGGTCGCATTTCTTCAGTCAGGAAGCGATTTTGTCCCGACTCTCCTGGAGCTCGCCTCGAGAGCCCTTGTCTCTTTTAGCTCGCTGAGCCCGTGCGAAGGTCGCGGAGCTCTGGTCTTCTGCGATCTCCCTAGAGAGCCTGGCGGTGGTCTTTGAAGTTCCTTGACTTCCTCGCACGACGATTTAGCTCGCCTTCTGGAAGTCCACTGTTCGCTGAACAGCGTCTTTTGGTTCAGATACCTGTTTGCCGCTTCGAACGCTTGAGTTCTTTCCGCCTCAACGGATTCCAGGTTCTATCTCAGCTTCGCGAACTCTCCTCAGGTCGCTTTCCCCTTTGCGGGCCCCAGCCGCATCTTCTCCATGGACATCCTCAGCAAGCAACCCCTGCGAGCAGGGAGGTAGAAATAAATCAAAATGAAATTCGAGTACAGCTGTTACCTTGCTCCGATGCTGGAACGACGTTGCCATAGGTCGTCGCCGTGTCTGCAAATCGCCGTACGATTCCGATAGCTCGCACTCGAGCAGGCCATAGACAATTGGTTGCAGGTATCGGACAGACTCCCCAACGAGTCCAGAACAGGCACGTCTTCGCCTTGTCGCCAGTCACCGCCTCGCTCGCGGGTTCTTTTCCCGACCTCTGGATTCGGCGCGTCCTCAGAGGCTCCTCCTGGTTCGGTCTCAGACTCTTCGACCTGGACCTGTTTCCTCTTCTTGGACCTTTGGGCCGGAGCCTTTCGTCGGGCGAGCAGGAGGTGCCTGAGCGACTGTTCTGTCCTGGTCGTTTCTTGCGCAGGACGGGGTTGCGAGGCGCAGAAGCTCGCAGCGGTTGTGCGGGAATTGCACGGGCAGCTTCGGCCGTCTCTCCCTCTCCCTCTCCTCCTCCCTCTCCCTCTTGATCGAGGGAAAACAAATGGTGCTCGGGGGACTGCCCGGACTCCTTTGGGGGCAGTGTCTCTGCATTTAGCTCGTCAGTAAGGGAATTTACTCCACGACCAGAAAGGACACGTAAACTACCTTCTGAGGGTTCTAACAACGCCTTGTCGCTGAAAAAACCGTACTTCCGCAGGTTCGCGGTCGTCACAGCTTCCCTGCGTCTCGTTGTTCCTCGTCCAGTACCCCGAAAGATACAAGTCTGTTGGATCGGCGAGTAGCTTTTCCTCGGCGTTCATTGACTGCAAAAGAAAACAGGTCGTTTATATAGATCAAGGAGCAGATAACACCAAACAAAGAAAACATACTGGATCCTGAAAATGGCAGTGGCCGTATAAAGAAAAAGAAAACACTTGTCTCGTAGGCCCCGCATTGCTGGGATAGCTGTGTATCCCCGCGTAATGGTAGGCGCCGAGACAAGTAGTACGAGTCCTTGTCCCTACTCTTCTTAAGGTAGTAGGCGACCCGAGCTCGACCGCCATTGGCTTCCTAAGCCGTTCTCGCAGCACGCGATGTACATCGCGACCACGATGACATACGCATTCGACGGTAACTGCATCGGTGCGATCCGAAATGATCCAGGACCGACCTAATAAAAGGATGGAAGGGAATCCTCCCTCCACCCTTGAAGATCTCCTCAGAGATCGCGGCAAGGCCGTCGGCCGGACGCCATGACGGCCTAGTGTGGCGAGGAACACTCCGTGCGGATGTCGAACTGCTTCTTTATTCTATCATATTCCTGGAGGTGAGAACCGAGTAGAATCGAGAGGTGCATCTCCTGGGAGCTCCCCGCGAGGACGAGCTGGCTCCTCCCTCTCCTGGGTGTTGACGGTTCCATTCCAGTCTACAACATCGACAGACACGGTCATTTAGGCCTTCGTGTTTGTCTCGGTCGGCGGCAGGGGACAAAAAACTTAAAACCTAGCGGTGATTCAAGCCGCCATCCACGGCTCGAATCCAATAACGGCGTCGCGACTCCAGTGAAACACCGGAAGACCCAACGCCGTGGTCAACCAAACCAGTGCAAAGTAAAAAAGGAAAGGGGAGCCTTACTCTGTGGTATATGGAGCTGGGGCCGAAACTCGTTCTGGTTGCTGAGAACGCGAGAGGGAGAGAATGATTCCGGTTTGCGAGAAGTTTGTCATCGAAGCGAAAGAAATTTCGGGGACCTCAATGAAAAATGCAAGTTTTTATAAGGATTACGAATCGACGGTTACCGCCCCTGGGAACCGAAACGGCAGTCTCTCTCCCCCCGCATTAAATGTAGTGAAAAGGGGCGTCGTTTCAAACCCACGTCGCATTAAATGCAGTAATAAGGGTTGTCGTTTCAAATGTGTTACACGTCACATGCTGTCAAAACGGCGTCGGGTCATCATACCACGCATTTAATGTGTTGACAAGCGTAGTAACGCATGCAGAGCGCCTGACAGCGCAGGCCAGGTTCATGAACCTCTAAGGTACAGAAAGAAGCGTCCGTCAAGTCCAGGTCGCTAAGATGAGAATTGTCAGGTCGCTTAGGCAGGGGATTACGCGAGATCGTGTTGCCAAAAGTCCTGTGGAGCTCATCCCATACAGGTCGGAGCGACCAAATCCTCCAATATAACTTAGTTTCCAAGGTTCGATCCTCAAACCTTAAAAACTAGGGGGCTTCGTTATGCCCGGGTAAACAAAGGGCTGGCACGGGAAAGGCACGTGAAGGGTGACCTGCTCCCGTCAGGGCAACATGCACACGTCAGACCTGCAAAATAATGTGGAGCTCACACACGCGTCCATTCCTCTGCAGCAAGTCGTGCGAAGTCAGCTTGGAAAAAGGGAAATGGGAGTAAAGCCGGATTATATCCTGACAATCACACCAACCCATGGATTTAATGATGATTACACACTTCAATTGATATAAATGAAGAAGACCCTTCATTAAGGGGATTCGGCCATTCTTTACAAAAAACTACCTCTTCTTGTAAAAAACACTTACTTTTGATAACTCTCATGTACGTCAGTCGCCCGCGACCTGACCCACACTAACATCAATACAAATCAGTGGACGGAAGACTTGCTACCTTAGCATCCGAACCACTTTAAAAGTCTTCTTTGCATTTATTTCACTTCAGCATCCTCATCACGTGTGGAATTTCATCAAATAGCAATATCAACGTGGAGAATTGGGTGGTGCCGAAACGAGCATCAACAACATCTATGGAAATAATTGATAAAGGGTGGCTAGTGGTGATCTATTCAATAAGTTATTACTGTAACTTCAATCTGAAATTTATTCTTGGGTTGTTCGAACTTCACAAATTTCTCGAATTTTAAAGATATAATCTCCTCTTTTTCCCCTTTCTTGTTTTAATTAATTATAATTCTCATTCGTTTTAGTAAATGAAATAATGGCTGGTTTTTTTTTTTTTTTAAATGTTTTAGGAAAATATTATTTTATTTAAATTTTCACAAAGTTTTTTCTCAGTTGATTGGGTTGATTAAAGTAGTCATCCTGCAGGCATTTCATAAGTTGATTACCAAACAATGAACAAAACTCTATGCCACTTACATAAATCATATTGCTTTATTTGGCCTTCTTTTGGACCAATACAACATCTTTTAACAAATTTACCATCTCATTATAAGTTCAAAATCCACCTAAAATCAGAGATAAGCAACCCCAAATGGCAAAGAGCAAAATTACATATCAACAGCCACACGTTTGTACAAGTGTGAAGGCAGCCTCGGAGTAGGCACAGCCTGTATTGGGGTCTTCATGTAAGTCACCAATCCTGGATTTTCTGACATGTCAATTTCCTCTGCCTTCACTCCCTCAGCGGGTGCCCATGAAAAATGGTGTAACAAATGACCCAACATAGATGTCACTAAATTTATCCCAAGTTGTGCACCTGGGCACACCCTCCTTCCTGCACCAAATGGAAGTAGCCTATAATCATGGCCCTTCATGTCCACATCCTCCTCGAAAAATCGCTCTGGTCGGAACTCCAATGGGTCCTTCCACACGGCCGGATCACGAGCAACGGCCCATACATTGACATGAACATTTGATCCTTTAGGGATGTCATAGCCACCAACTTTGACATTAGCATTGGCACGGTGAGGCAGCATTAGTGGAGTTGGAGGGTGCAGCCTTAGTGCCTCCTTGGCTACACATTGTAAGTATGGGAGGCTTGAGAAATCAGACTCTGTCATCACACGTTCAACTCCAATCACCCGGTCTAGTTCCTCTTGGGCCTTTTGTTGGACTCTTGGGTTCTTGATCAGCTCTGCCATAGCCCACTCCACTGAGATAGCTGTTGTGTCCATCCCTGCTGTAATCATGTCCTGTCCAAGTGCAAATCATTCAACTCAATGTTAATTGTCATTTATAATAATCCTGTAACACCTGGTGCACTGATCAAGAAATTAACCTCAAATTTGACTAATAGCATGTCCCTTTTTATTTGAACCCATGACTATATCATTGTAAAAAAATCAAAACTACCGATCGAACTAATCAACGTGAAAAATATTCTAACAGTGGATTGAGATGTTACAAACCCACTATAAAACTAAAATTAAAATTGAATGTACATACCCATAAGAGTCCGATGATGGTGTCTTCACTC
This sequence comes from Pistacia vera, assembly GCF_008641045.1. Classification (NCBI taxonomy): domain Eukaryota; kingdom Viridiplantae; phylum Streptophyta; class Magnoliopsida; order Sapindales; family Anacardiaceae; genus Pistacia; species Pistacia vera. The sequence goes on along the minus strand of NW_022196026.1, from coordinate 52,002 downwards.
AAGTCATACTTTTCTTGCAAGGTAAGCAAAGCATCAACAAAATGTTGCTTGGCACCGCCGCTTTGCTTGCGGGCAAGAGTATGTTCTTCCATGATTGCTCTGGTGAGACGATCTCTTCGAGCTCCATGCTTAGCGAAAGCCTCTTCCTCTAATGGGAACATCCAACGGAGCCATGGAATGTGTTCTGCCATGGCCAATGATGCTCCAAGCTTAAGCCCATTTGCTACTACTGCCTTGAATTCTAAACCTTGCTCATCCATCACGCCTTCTGAATTCACAAACCTCTTCCCAAATGCTAGCCTTGTTATGTTGTTAAATGCCACTGCCCCCAAGTACTTCCTTATTAACAAATTCTTCCCATTAATTTCTGGAACAACATTGTGTTTAAAAATAAATTAGCATAGGCCCATATTTACATTAATTTAATTTGTGTAAATAGTCTATATATATAATAAGGTAAAATAACAATAAGATGATATAAATGTAGCATATTAACCACCATGGAGGCCAAAAAAAAAAAAAAAAAAAACAGTTAGCATGTATGTAAATGGCCACAGATGAGATAAGAATTATTGAAAGATTTTTGTCATCCAAACCATCTTTTCCAAAATTTGCGGCTTTTTATTTCTAATAATTATGTGGGGATATCTCATAATTAAGGTAATTAAAGCATCTCTGCCTAATTATTTTATTTGTTTTGAAAGTTGAACATGAAGGCAATAATTGATTTTTTTTTTTTTTTGTTAATGCAGAAAAGAAAAAGAGCTGGTTCATAAATGAATAAATGATAAATCACAAGTGTTAGTCAATTAATGCGCCTATAAAATAGTTACAAAAGGGTCCATTCAGGAGCCGGAATTCATACTCGTCTCCTACTTTTAATTAGAAAAAGAAAAAGAAAAAAGAAAAAAAGTGGTACGGGTGGCCAACTTGTTGATTTCTGTGAAGATTAAAATCATGGAAATGAACTAGTTAACCAACTCTATTTACTGACTGTATGAAATCATTCTTTTATACAATAATATTTTTAATAAAATTAGGTTAACTGTAAATCTACACGTATGAGAATCCAGAATCTGATATATTCTTTTGAGATTTGAACCATTTTTTGTCTGATACTTGAAAATAATATAATACTGATATGAGAACATCTATCTCAGTAGAATATACATTGTTTTCTTAAAACTGTATAAAATATTAGACCAATTCTATTAATTATACGAAAATGCATATCCAGTAGTGAAATAGGTCAAGAGAAAAAAGAGTACCACCACCAGTAGTAACATGTTTGTAATTACCAAAATACCCTTTGATTATTAGAAAGGTCTTAATTTTCGTATGGATTTTATTCCTTAATTGACCAATGACATAATAATTCAAAGTAGCAATCTTCCATTTTGGAAAGTACTGACAATATTATAATTTCTTTTTTCTTTAAAAAAAAAAAAAAATCCTTTAATCTTTTAATAATAAGATTAATTACATAGATTAATATATATATGTTAAATTTTGCATCTCTATTTACCTCCGCAAAAAGGCTCTCTATTTTTTTATATTATATATTCCCTACTGGACTTTAGCACATTTGTTAGGCTAACACTTTACCCAAACTGCAAGTAAGTCAATTACAGTTGACAAATTAGGTTCATCAATACACCAAACTAATGAAAGAACGAACAAACGAAAGCAAAGGAGAAGAAGAAGAAGGAAACATACGAGGATCGGTGCAGTCCTTGAAAATGGATTCAACCATGGCGGTAACTTCATCTTCTCTGATGGGTCTCAAAGCTTCCAATCTCTTTGGTGTAAAAAGCTCAAGCGTACAAACCTTTCTAACCTTTACATAGTGAGGTCCGTAATCGGCCCATATAAGGTCCTTCCCATCTCTACTAAACTTTGCAGCTGATCGACTCCTATGCCTATCAGCCAGCTGCTGATCATTCTCCTTCAGCACTTCTTTAGCCAATTCTGAATCTGACACGATAACGTTCAAAGTCGAACCGAACCAAACCGATATAATTGGACCGTACGCTTGAGCCCATTCGGCGAAGCAGCGGAACCTCACTGGCTTTATGTCGTAGAGGTTCCCGACAATGGGCAACGGGCGAGGCCCCGGCGGGAGCTTGAATCGTAGGCGTTGGAATAATTTGTAAGCAAGAAAGATGGAGAGAATGGATAAAAGTATGAGAGGGAGAGCCATGTTTGAAAGGCAAAGGGATGTTTTGTTAGGGAAAGAAATGTTAAGGCTAAGTTTGATATATATGAGCGAGGGAATAGGGAGTTGGTGAAATTGAATTTGCATGAGAAAGTCACAAATTAAAGTATTCTGTAGTTGGGATGGATGACCAATGAAAATGTTACACATCTCAGCAAATAGTATGGGGTAGTTTAGGCATTTTCTTGGTGTGTCTTTGCCAATGAAATGGCGCGTGGGATTGGAGCTGAGAGTGGGGAATGTTTTCAGTAGGTGTGAGGTGGTTGGTGAAGGGAGACACTTTAACGAGGATTTGGACTTGAGAGGAATCAAAGGTTGGTGAGGTGAAACAGTGAAGACTTCTATTCTTCGCCCATTGATTATTTGGTCATCAACTAGTAGTAAAACACCACAAGCTTTGTACTATAATTTTGGTTCATATTTTTTAATTGACATTCACGTTATATATTCTAATTTCACATTGTTATTCCATTAATAAAGAGTTAACGACTTTTTTAATTAACATCATTTAAGTTCAAAATCACCTAAAATCAGAGATAAGCAACCCCAAATGGCAAAGAGCAAAATTACATATCAACAGCCACACGTTGTACAAGTGTGAAGGCAGCCTCGGAGTAGGCACAGCCTGTATTGGGGTCTTCATGTAAGTCACCAATCCTGGATTTTGACATGTCATTTCTCTGCCTTCACTCCCCAGGGGTGCCCATGAAAAAGGTGTAACAAATGACCCAACATAGATGTCACTAAATTTATCCAAGTTGTGCACTGGGCACACCCTCCTTCCTGCACCAAATGGAAGTAACTATAATCATGGCCCTTCATGTCCACATCCTCCTGAAAAATCGCTCTGGTCGGAACTCCAATGGGTCCTTCCACACGGCCGAATCACGAGCAACGGCCCATACATTGACATGAACATTTGATCCTTTAGGGATGTCATAGCCACCAACTTTGACATTAGCATTGGCACGGTGAGAGCAGCATTAGTGGAGTTGGAGGGTGCAGCCTTAGTGCCTCCTGGCTACACATTGTAAGTATGGGAGCGTGAGAAATCAGACTCTGTCATCACACGTTCAACTCCAATCACCGGTCTAGTTCCTCTTGGGCCTTTTGTTGGACTCTTGGGTTCTTGATCAGCTCCGCCATAGCCCATTCCAGAGATAGCTGTGGTCCATCCCTGTGAATCATGTCCTGTCCAAGTGCAAATCATCAACTCATGTTAATTGTCATTTATAATAATCCTGTAACACCTGGTGCACTGATCAAGAAATTAACCTCAATTTGACTAATAGCATGTCTTTTTATTTGAAACATGACTATATCATTGTAAAAAAATCAAAACTACCGATCGAACTAATCAACGTGAAAAATATTCTTTACAGTGGATTGAGATGTTACAAACCCACTATAAACTAAAATTAAAATTGAATGTACATACCCATAAGAGTCCGATGATGGTGTCTTCACTCAAGTCATACTTTTCTTGCAAGGTAAGCAAAGCATCAACAAAATGTTGCTTGGCACCGCCGCTTTGCTTGCGGGCAAGAGTATGTTCTTCCATGATTGCTTGGTGAGACGATCTCTTCGAGCTCCATGCTTAGCGAAAGCCTCTTCCTCTAATGGGAACATCCAACGGAGCCATGGAATGTGTTCTGCCATGGCCATGATCTCCAGATTAAGCAATTAAATTAATAATGTGACATGCACAACGCTGGTGAAAAAACTTCAAATTGTTATAAAAAGGATAATTACTTTGAAAAAAATCTATAGCTGTAGTATTAGCACTTGTATTATCTAAAGTTAAACTTATCACTTTAGTAACAATATCATAATCTTCTAAAACTTCAACAATTTTATTATAAATTTGTTGACCACTATGATCCACATCCATTAATCTAAATCTTAATAAAGATTTATTTAATTTACATTGGTTATCAAAATAATGACTAGTCACACAAATATAATCTTGTTTAGCTCTACCACTCAAAATATCGGTAGTTAGAGCCACACTATCTTGACACCTATGTATTTTATTTTTTAATTCTAATTTCATTTTCCTAAACAATTTTATTAAATCATTTCTAGTTGCAGTTTTAGAATAACTTTTCAATCCTGGAAAAAATGATTTTTTAATAAATCTTTCAAGTATTCATCTTCAGCCATATTAATAGGTTGATCAGTTGCAGCAATATATAAAGTTAATTATTCCCTATATGTATCATAATTATAATGTCAAGTAGTACCTATATTAGTTATTTGAGTTTGATTGGTTTCTCTATTTCCATGTTGAGTAATATGTTTATTAGCATGCATTTTTAAAGTACTAGTACCATTATCTGAATCAGCTCTATAAACATTTTCACAATGCTTGCATCTTGCTTTCTTCACTTGAACTCTATTTTCTGTCTTGTAAAACTTATCGAAATGCGTCCAAACGTCTGATGTGTGTCTGTCGTCGCTTTCGACAGCAGTTGATGAACCCGCTTCAGCTTGAGATGAAGTTGGACAAAGACGACTTCTAGAACCACCGAGAGCTGTAGGTGTAGCAGCATGGGGAGGAATCGGGGGCATATTTTGAGGTGTATCAGATTTTGAGACTGGGAGAGCAAGACTATTTGAATCTCCTCCTGCATTCATATTAGTAAATTCAGCGGGACTACGACTAGGATAGTAGTTTCCTTCATCATTGAAATTGATAGGAGAGAAATATCTATCCATTGTAGTTGAAAAAAAAAAATTGATGTAGAAGAAATAAAAAATTAAAGAAGGAGAATTGGAATATGGAAAATTGGAAATATGAATTGAAAATTACAAAAACTAATAAAAATTAAAATAAGAGCAAATTGATAACAAAGAGATTAAGAGAATAATTGAGAGATTTCAATAGAGATTAGTGAGAATGAGAGAATTTGAGTTGTGAGAAAATATGAGAGTTTAGGACTAATTTATAGAAGAAAAAAATGATGAAAAAGACCCCTCCAACTACTATAAAATAACTATATTTCAAGGGTAAAAGAGAAATTCAAAAAAACAAATTAATTTTGTTTTTTATTTTTATTTTTTTTTGGCCAACCCGTGGGTCAACCCGGCGTGTTGGCCGTTGTTGCAACAGCCAACCCACCGAGTTGGCAATAGCAACTCGGGGGGTTGGCAGTCCTTTCTTAGAAAGGACAAAATAACAACCCGTGGGTTGCATGTAGGTCAGGTTCAACCCGACCCGTCTTATTGACGGTTCGAGTTGAACCCTCTTTAATGCAGACCGAGTTAGGGTTGACCCGCCTAACCTGACCTATTTATTCCACTTTTACTCCGAGCTGATCGTACATCCTCGCACAACCATATACAATCATATTGTCAATGGTTTTCTTCATACTTGAAAGCTTTAAGCACATCTATCCCTAATCATTAGGATCGTAATGATTGGGGTGGTTATCGCCATCCAATTTTGCGGTGAATTCAAATCTAATCTATGAGTTTTTCCTTCTACTTCAATTTGAATATGATGGATGCTGCCAACCAAAAACCCACAGGGATTTATTTTAGTTAACGAAGCTATTTAAAATCCTTCGTTTATTATTTATTTATCAACTTGATTGAGAATAACATATTCTAACCCTCTTTAGCCATATTTGGTAACCTTGACGTGTTGAAATTTATTCTTGGGTTGTTCGAACTTCACAAATTTCTCGAATTTTTAAAGATATAATCTCTCTCTTTTTCCCCTTTCTTGTTTTAATTAATTATAATTCTCATTCGTTTTAGTAAATGAAATAATGGCTTGGTTTTTTTTTTTTTTTTTAAATGTTTTAGGAAAATATTATTTTATTTAAATTTTCACAAAGTTTTTTCTCAGTTGATTGGGTTAATTAAAGTAGTCATCCTGCAGGCATTTCATAAGTTGATTACCAAACAATGAACAAAACTCTATGCCACTTACATAAATCATATTGCTTTATTTGGCCTTCTTTTGGACCAATACAACATCTTTTAACAAAATGTTACCATATCATTATAAGTTCAAAATCCACCTAAAATCAGAGATAAGCAACCCCAAATGGCAAAGAGCAAAATTACATATCAACAGCCACACGTTTGTACAAGTGTGAAGGCAGCTCGGAGTAGGCACAGCCTGTATTGGGGTCTTCAGTAAGTCACCAATCCTGGATTTTCTGACATGTCAATTTCCTCTGCCTTCACTCCCTCAGCGGGTGCCCATGAAAAATGGTGTAACAAATGACCAACATAGATGTCACTAAATTATCCAAGTTGTGCACCTGGGCACACCCTCTTCCTGCACCAAATGGAAGTAGCCTATTACATGGCCCTTCATGTCCACATCCTCCTCGAAAAATCGCTCTGGTCGGAACTCCAATGGGTCCTCCACACGGCCGAATCACGAGCAACGGCCCATACATTGACATGAACATTTGATCCTTTAGGGATGTCATAGCCACCAACTTTGACATTAGCATTGGCACGGTGAGGCAGCATTAGTGGAGTTGGAGGGTGCAGCCTTAGTGCCTCCTTGGCTACACATTGTAAGTATGGGAGGCTTGAGAAATCAGACTCTGTCATCACACGTTCAATCCAATCACCCGGTCTAGTTCCTCTTGGGCCTTTTGTTGGACTCTTGGGTTCTTGATCAGCTCCGCCATAGCCCATTCCACTGAGATAGCTGTTGTGTCCATCCCTGCTGTAATCATGTCCTGTCCAAGTGCAAATCATTCAACTCAATGTTAATTTTCATATAATAATCCTGTAACACCTGGTGCACTGATCAAGAAATTAACCTCAATTGACTAATTGCATCCCTTTTATTGAACCCATGACTATATCATTGTAAAAAAATCAAAACTACCGATCGAACTAATCAACGTGAAAAATATTCAACAGTGGATTGAGATGTTACAAACCCACTATAAACTAAAATTAAATTGAATGTACATACCCATAGAGTCCGATGATGGTGTCTTCACTCAAGTCATACTTTTCTTGCAAGGTAAGCAAAGCATCAACAAATGTTGCTTGGCACCGCCGCTTTGCTTGCGGGCAAGAGTATGTTCTTCCATGATTGCTCTGGTGAGACGATCTCTTCGAGCTCCATGCTTAGCGAAAGCCTCTCTCTAATGGGAACATCCAACGGAGCCATGGAATGTGTTCTGCCATGGCCAATGATGCTCCAAGCTTAAGCCCATTTGCTACTACTGCCTTGAATTCTAAACCTTGCTCATCCACACGCCTTCTGAATCACAAACCTCTTCCCAATGCTAGCCTTGTTATGTTGTTAAATGCCACTGCCCCCAAGTATTCCTTATTAACAAATTCTTCCATTATTTTCTGGAACAACATGTGTTAAAAATAAATTAGCATAGGCCCATATTTACATTAATTTAATTGTGTAAATAGTCTTATATTAATAAGGTAAAATACAAATAAGAGAGATAAATGTTGCATATTAACCACCAAAGAGGCCAAAAAAAAAAAAAAAAAAAAAAAAAAAACAGTTAGCATGTATGTAAATGGCCACAGATGAGATAAGAATTATTGAAAGATTTTTGTCATCCAAACCATCTTTTCCAAAATTTGCGGCTTTTTATTTCTAATAATTATGTGGGGATATCTCATAATTAAGGTAATTAAAGCATCTCTGCCTAATTATTTTATTTGTTTTGAAAGTTGAACATGAAGGCAATAATTGATTTTTTTTTTTTTTTTTGTTAATGCAGAAAAGAAAAAGAGCTGGTTCATAAATGAATAAATGATAAATCACAAGTGTTAGTCAATTAATGCGCCTATAAAATAGTTACAAAAGGGTCCATTCAGGAGCCGGAATTCATACTCGTCTCCTACTTTTAATTAGAAAAAGAAAAAGAAAAAAGAAAAAAAGTGGTACGGGTGGCCAACTTGTTGATTTCTGTGAAGATTAAAATCATGGAAATGAACTAGTTAACCAACTCTATTTACTGACTGTATGAAATCATTCTTTTATACAATAATATTTTTAATAAAATTAGGTTAACTGTAAATCTACACGTATGAGAATCCAGAATCTGATATATTCTTTTGAGATTTGAACCATTTTTTGTCTGATACTTGAAAATAATATAATACTGATATGAGAACATCTATCTCAGTAGAATATACATTGTTTTCTTAAAACTGTATAAAATATTAGACCAATTCTATTAATTATACGAAAATGCATATCCAGTAGTGAAATAGGTCAAGAGAAAAAAGAGTACCACCACCAGTAGTAACATGTTTGTAATTACCAAAATACCCTTTGATTATTAGAAAGGTCTTAATTTTCGTATGGATTTTATTCCTTAATTGACCAATGACATAATAATTCAAAGTAGCAATCTTCCATTTTGGAAAGTACTGACAATATTATAATTTCTTTTTTCTTTAAAAAAAAAAAAAAATCCTTTAATCTTTTAATAATAAGATTAATTACATAGATTAATATATATATGTTAAATTTTGCATCTCTATTTACCTCCGCAAAAAGGCTCTCTATTTTTTTATATTATATATTCCCTACTGGACTTTAGCACATTTGTTAGGCTAACACTTTACCCAAACTGCAAGTAAGTCAATTACAGTTGACAAATTAGGTTCATCAATACACCAAACTAATGAAAGAACGAACAAACGAAAGCAAAGGAGAAGAAGAAGAAGGAAACATACGAGGATCGGTGCAGTCCTTGAAAATGGATTCAACCATGGCGGTAACTTCATCTTCTCTGATGGGTCTCAAAGCTTCCAATCTCTTTGGTGTAAAAAGCTCAAGCGTACAAACCTTTCTAACCTTTACATAGTGAGGTCCGTAATCGGCCCATATAAGGTCCTTCCCATCTCTACTAAACTTTGCAGCTGATCGACTCCTATGCCTATCAGCCAGCTGCTGATCATTCTCCTTCAGCACTTCTTTAGCCAATTCTGAATCTGACACGATAACGTTCAAAGTCGAACCGAACCAAACCGATATAATTGGACCGTACGCTTGAGCCCATTCGGCGAAGCAGCGGAACCTCACTGGCTTTATGTCGTAGAGGTTCCCGACAATGGGCAACGGGCGAGGCCCCGGCGGGAGCTTGAATCGTAGGCGTTGGAATAATTTGTAAGCAAGAAAGATGGAGAGAATGGATAAAAGTATGAGAGGGAGAGCCATGTTTGAAAGGCAAAGGGATGTTTTGTTAGGGAAAGAAATGTTAAGGCTAAGTTTGATATATATGAGCGAGGGAATAGGGAGTTGGTGAAATTGAATTTGCATGAGAAAGTCACAAATTAAAGTACTCTGTAGTTGGGATGGATGACCAATGAAAATGTTACACATCTCAGCAAATAGTATGGGGTAGTTTAGGCATTTTCTTGGTGTGTCTTTGCCAATGAAATGGCGCGTGGGATTGGAGGTGAGAGTGGGGAATGTTTTCAGTAGGTGTGAGGTGGTTGGTGAAGGGAGACACTTTAACGAGGATTTGGACTTGAGAGGAATCAAAGGTTGGTGAGGTGGAACAGTGAAGACTTCTATTCTTCGCCCATTGATTATTTGGTCATCAACCTGTAGTAAAACACCACAAGCTTTGTACTATAATTTTGGTTCATATTTTTCAATTGACATTCACACTATATATTCTAATTTCATATTGTTGTTCAATTAATAAAGAGTTAACGACTTTTTTCTACTCAAATAATAGTTTGATGATATTTTTTTATCCATAGATTTTTAAAATGTTACTTTATTATCTAAATCTATATTCTAGCAGTATACAGAAAGCAAACTCGTCCTAAACTATTATGGTTTTTTAAGGGGAAAGACCGATGAGTCTTTTAGTGGTGGAATATTAGATTTTGATAGTTGAGATTGATCGGAATTTAACTTGAGACGAACGGTTGTGCAAACCCTAATCGCTTAATTGCCAGCAATTGGAGGGGTCTGCGAAATTATGATTTGAGGGGTTTTGGTGAGTGATGATTGAGAAAGAGAATAATGATGGTGTGAGGTCACAACAATGTCGGAATCAGAAATAAAATATAAATTTGAGTAGCAAAGTGGTAATTTAAAAGTCTGCGAGTGAAAAACTATCATTAAATCATTATTTGGGAGGGAAAAAGTCAATTACTCATTAATAATCAAATTTATAATGCTCGAATCAAATTATTAAAGATAAATTTGAGTTTGGCACGCTTACTAGATTTATTGTTTTATTATTTATACTAGTTGTATTGTATTGGATTTATTTACATTATCAAATAAATTAAAAATTTCCCATTAGGTTCATTTGAACAAAAATTAATTAAATTCTTAAATATTCAATTTAAATCTAGTTATATAATTGTAATATAATTAAATTATTTTATGGAATACACTTATTGGGAGAAGAAGAGTGCATTGCGCGCACTAAAGCGTGACCCACCTCAGTGCGGTGACGTTAGTGACGTGTAACTCAAAATTAGTCCACCTCTAAAATAATCTGTGCAAACTTGACTTAAATGCAGTACAATCCGGGAAAACAAACACCCCCGTAAATGGATTTACTAATACACAAAAATTAGTGGATTGAGTTTTGTGATGGAGAGGAATTGCAAATAACCAAAATGATGAAATAAATATTACAGATTTTATTTCGTAAAAATTAGAAAAAGTTAACCCCCAATTTCTGTGAAATTGAGACGGCATGATATGGTTGGAGGTGAGTGAAGATAATATAATGAAAAACTTTATTGCACCGTTTAACATTAAAGTAATAAATTATTTAATTTGGGAGTAAAGTTGGCAGTTTAAAACTGAAAGGGAAAGGATGAAATTTTTTATAGCGTGGAGAGAAAGGAATGATGAGTAATGAATCACATATAATAATTAATGAAGCCCACAGGATTAGCCATTTACATTACTGAGTTGGTGTAAGAAGATCATAGAAGAAACTAGAAGGATAAACTGCACTTGTCAATTTACATCGTTAATACATTTTATCATTCATTTGATTGGATATTAACGTCAAAAGGGAAATGAAAGAAAATCCATCTTTTATTTTACGTTTTCACTCAATTGGCAACTGCATAATATTTCTTTGATTTCAACTCCCGTAGCCGGCTTCGATATCTTCCAAAATGTTGAGCCCTTTTGATTACAATAACATTCAACAAATCATCATTGGATGATCTGATAGTAAAAGTATAAAGAGTGATCTAACATGATTTTCTAAGTTCGAGTCTCTTTAATAATAAAAAAGTAAGAGGATGATCTAATATGATCTCCTGAGTTTGAGTTCTATGATTACTAATAGGAGTGGTTACTAGACCTCATACTCGACTGATAGTCCTATGATCTCAAATGATTAATTGAGGTGTATGTAAACTAACCTAAACATCTTTGGTTATAATAATAATAATAATAACATTCAATATGGAGGCCACATAATGATACTATTAAAATTTGTGTCACAATTATACATAAATTTCCACGCCAAACATTAAGAAATTGTTATATATAAGACTAAATTTTCATCTCCATAAATTGAGAGACATTATGAAAGCTAATTTGAAATTTGCCTCAATGCATGATTGGCTCTAGTAAAAGGATATGGTTCCATGGATAAGGTGATACAAAGAGTAGGTCAATTTTGTTGTTTATAAGTTGATGGGTTTGGTTTGATAAATAGGGTGTGGACGGGTGGGTCATGATCCAAAGGATTGATTATAGGACCCACTTGAGTTGGTGGTGGGTTGGTGAGATTGAGAAGTTTTGATTTTAATATGTTTCATCTTACACAAAACATTTCACATTCCACAGTTCCCTTACAAAGCAAAAAACAGATAAAACCCACCAAGCATTGCCGCTCACCTAATGCCTTTTTATCATCATTTATGATGCCTTCCTTACGTACCTAAAATTTTCATAACTCGCTTATGTAACAAACCTAATCCACTCGCCCCAACAAAGCTAAATCCATTACTGTATTTATTATTATTTTTTTTTAATATAATCAAAATGTTTAAACTAGTTTACATACACTTTAACTAATTTTTTAAGACTTTGAAATTATCAATCTAGTAAAAATTTTAATGTTTAATTACTCTTATTAACAATCTATAAGCGTTTTGAACTTAAGTAAATCCATTACTTACAAGATTTCATATTCTTATTTTTATTTATAATTTTTTTAAAGTATTTTTTTGTATTAAACTATTGTGAATCTAATATCAGTATAATTAGTTGACGTTTAATTGAATAAAAAATTAAAATAGAGTGTTATTATGAATTTGAATAAATCATAAATTAATATATAATATGTTACTTAGTTCAGAGATTTGATGTCAAAGCAGAAGTGGCCCGATTGACTAGTGACTACTACTGAAGAGTGAAGACTTTGGCATTGAATAGTTGAAAGACATTGAGTGCCATCAATTCCATCGATTCAGTTACGGCTTGACAGATGTTGTTTTCGTATTTAAAATTAAATATCAAAATACATAAAGAATAGGTTGAATTACATATGCCCACCCTAAGTATCGTAATAGATCATTTATCCAACCCAGTTTTCAGAAAGTATCAACCTCCCACCTGAAAATTAAAAGTAAGACGTTAAAATTGACGGGAGAAGGGTAATGAAGTCATTTTTCTCTGCCTTGAAAACCTTAACATTTAGGGAACGTTTGGTTGGGGGTTAAGTGGGATTACTGTGGTAATGTCATCTTATTTTACTTGATTACCATGTTTGGTTGTCAAGTAATATCAGATACCGGTTATCTTCAAATATCAATAGTGGTTACTATTGGTAATATCAGAGGTAATCTGATTACCTCCATTTTCTTAGGTATTCTGAGATTACCAGGGTTATCTTTTTTTGTTACAATTTTATCCCTTATTAATAAAAATTTTAGACAATAATACCCTACGTTAAAACAAATTTACATTAATATCCTATTTCAATTTTACCCTTGTTTAATTAAATTTTTGGACAATAATGCCCTTATATTTAAAATTATTTACGGACCACCACTGCCACCCAGCCACCACCGCCGACAGTAGGCCAACCACCGCTGGAAAATCGCCGGAGTCCCTAATGAAGAAGAAAATTCCGTGGGAGGCTCCGAGGAGCTTCGTTATGGCCGTTTCCGACCATATTGATGGCCGAAAACGGCCATATCAGGCCAGATCTGGCCATTAACGGCCAGATCCCTGGCCATTATCGGCCAGGTCTGGGCCAGATCTGGCCGTTAACGGCCACGGACATGGCCGTTAACGGCTAGATCTATTCTGGCCGGAATAGATTTGGCCGTTAACGGCCAGATCTGGTCCAGAACTGGCTGCTAATGGCCACGGATCTGGCCTGATATGGCCGTTTTCGGCCATCAATATGGCCGGAAACAGCCATAACGAAGCCTTCCGGATCTTCCCACATAATTTTCTTCTTTTTTAGGGGCTTCGGCGATTTTTCAGCGGTGGTTCGCAGTGGCGGCAGGAGGTGGGGGTGATTTCGTCATAAATTAAAGTTTTTTATAAGCGGGGGTGTTTGAGCTAAATCTGAAATATTGGGGGTTAAAAGAATTATTCAAAAATTAATAATAAAAATAATATTATATTAATATTTAAAAGAGGGTCAATTTAGTAATTTAAATAACATACCCACCAATTTATTCCCATAACCAAACATATTAATATAACATACCCACCAACTAACCAAACATATTTTCTTAAAGATTCCCAGTAATCTTCCAAGGTAATTTATCTTTCCAGTAATCCAACATTCCCAGTAATCTAACATTCCTGAACCAAACGCCCCCTTAAAGTTGTCAGGTTAACCGTAATACGTAGCAAAGCTTCCTTTCTAAGCTTTATCTTAGGATTGCCACATGTCTTTCGCATGGTTGAAATTTCAGATAGCCATGGACGATATCAAAAAGGTTGATGAAAGGGCACACAAGTGGATTCTTGATAATGAGCCAAATTATTGGTGAAGGTATGCTTTTGACATAGATGCAAAATCGGACCATGATTGAGTGTTTTAATAGTTGGTAAGGGGAAGAAAGGGAATACCCATCTTGAGCTTGCTTGAACTTTATAGAAGAAGGGTTATGATTAGGATGTAAGCTAAAAAACAAGATGGAACTCAATGGGTAACAACGTACCACCAGTGATTCATAGGAAGCTAAATGGTATGATTGAAAAGGCTCGAAATTGTAGTGTGGTAGTGATGAATTTGAAGTAACAGACAATAACAATACCCCCAGTAAGAATTACACTCTAAAGTTGCAGGATCAAGAATGTGGTTGTAAAATTTTTGGTAGATTTCTGGAATGCCTTGTATACATGCATTGAACTGTTTCATGATCTAAAACATAACGAATTTTGAAGCCAATTTAGGCACTAGGCTGACCATATATACCAAGGAATAATGCTACGGACACCGAAAATTTGCACTGAATTTTTGTATCGATGTATGTGGCATCCAGTCAGATGAGGCCACGTTGGAGACAAAGTATGTCTTTCGTGAATAAACGACCGTCCAACAATTATAGACAGCCGTTCATCACAAATGGATGAGCATCCACGAAAAATAACAATGGACTCCAGTCCATATAATATGGAAGGAAGTCCATTCACTATGGATGAGCGTTTACCTCATATGGATGCCCGTCCATAAAATTTTAAAAATAAAATAATGGACGAGCGTCTATCTTATATGGAGGAAATAGCCGGATAAATGAGAAATGATGTAGCCATAGAGAAAGTTAAATCATATGCTTCCAAATTCTCCTTCCAATGGTTAATGCAATTAATATCACATGTCTTTGCTCACAGTTTAATTACATATAGTAATTTGGCTTAATTTTAGCCATAAATTCCAAGTAGTTAGCCTTAGGATAATTTTTTTTTTTTTTTCAATTCATTGGAACTCACAATTCCAAGTGGTTGTTCAGCCTTGCCTTAACTTGGAATCTGCATTTATTATTCACAAATTAAGAACTCAATGAAACCAACATCTTTAGTATGGACGGTCATCCATATAATACGGACGGCCGTCCATTTTAAATGGACGCCTGTTCATATAATATGGACGAGCGTCCATTATTATATTTAAAAAAAAAAAAACCATGGACGGGAAATTGACTCTCATTCATATAATATGGACGAGAGTCCATTGTTATTTTTCGTGGACGTTCGTTCATCAAATATGGACGGACGTCCATAATTATTGGATTGTCGTTCATTCACGAAAGACTTGTTTTGTCTCCAACGTGGCCTCATCTGACTGGATGTCATGTACGTCGGTACAAAAATTGGGTGCAAATTATCGGTGTCCGTAGCATTATTCCATAATTTATAGTTCATTAATTAGTTGGTGTAATTTATATTCAATATTCGTTTTTTTTTTTTATACATTATTATAATTACTAAATCTTTCTCTAATTAATAGATAATAGATTTTGGAAATGGCATAGGTGAATCTTCAAGCCAAATGTCAAACCTCACACATTAGCCAGCTTCAGGAGGTAATTTACTTAATTTAGATCAACAACTAATATGTAAAATTCAACCCTTTGCACACAATACTAATTTGAAAAACAATTTGACTAGGGAATGGACGTGGGGGTCATCAACAGTCTACAGATTGAGCAATTTTTAATTGGCCTTTTTTTTTTTTTTGGCATTTGCAGCAGCTGTTTCTGAAGATTTTTTGGTGATGATCTTTTGGTGATTGTGATGAGCATATGGAAATGTGAATTCTTGTAGAGATAGAAGAGATTGCTTTTGCAAATATAAGTGGCAAGTTGTGTAGATAGCGATCTTCAATTGTATGTATTGAATTATGTTGAGTATATACAACTTATTTATACAAAAAAAAAACATGATAGCTATATAATGATAGAAAATATTATAATATTGATGCAATCTCTATAATACAAGAAATAAAATAATATCTAAAATATAATAAGAATGAGAATAATATAACATATTCTCATTCTATATTCGCATGTCAACAGAAACTACCTTTTTTTTAAGGAAGTATTCTCTAGTTGTGTGGATATATATGTGTGAAGAGAAAGTTTAGGGATTCAGTTAAGATTTTTATTTGAATAAGCTAGTCTTTAGGATATTTGTTACATTTTCTTTGTTGCACTCATCACGTTAAGTAGTTGAACGTGAGCAGGTTTTTCTCATTTTCTGTTAAGTTTGTAAAGGCTATTTAAGCCTAAGTTTGTCCAATAAAAGCTAAGTCACTTCCATAATTGTTTAGTACCTTTTACTTTGTGTTTCTATTCTCAACATTCTGTTATCAGAGCCTCCATTGGACTTGACGAAAACAAAGCAGTAGTCTTTGACTTCTCTGCAACAGCAAGATGACAACTGAAGGGAGCTTTGTGCAAACATCCATTCCCCGCTTTAATGGTCACTATGATCATTGGAGCATGTTGATGGAGAATTTCCTACGATCCAAGGAATTATGGGGACTGGTAGAGACTAGCTATGAGGAGCCAACAAATGAATCAGTGCAAACAGAGGCACAACGAAAGAAGCTAGAAGAATTGAAACTGAAAGATATGAAAGTAAAAAACTTTCTATTCCAGGCCATTGATCGGATGATATTGGAGACCATCCTTGTGAATGATACTTCTAAACAAATTTGTGAGTCTATAAAGAAGAAATTTGAAAGGAGTGCTAGAGTCAAGGGGTCACACTTACAAGCTCTCCGCAGAGAGTTTGAAACTCTAGAGATGAAAACTGGAGAAGGAGTCTTTGAGTATTTTTCAAGAGTGTTGACAGTAGCCAACAAGATGATAATATATGAGGAGCAGATGCAAGATGTTACAATAGTGCAGAAAATTATGAGATCTCTGAATGAGAAGTTTAATTATGTTGTTTGCTCGATTGAGGAGTCCAAAGATACTGATCAACTTTCCATTGATGAGCTGCAAAGTTCATTGATAGTACATGAGTAAAAATTTTAGCGACATACAAGAGAAGAGCAAGCACTCAAGATCAGCCATGAAGATAGATTTGGAGCAAGAGGACGCGGTCAAGGTGCATACCGAGGCAGGGGGAGACACCAGTCCTACAATAAAGCGATGGTGGAATGCTTTAAGTGTTACAAGCTTGGACACTATCAATCTGAATGTACAAGCTGGGATAGAGAAGCAGAAGAGGAGATGTTGCTCATGTCATATATGGAGATGAATGGTGCTCAAAGGGAAGATATCTAGTATCTGGATTCTGGATGTAGCAATCACATGTGTGGTGACAAGAGTTTGTTCACTGAGCTGAATTAGGACTTCAGGCAGACGGTGTCTCTAGGAAATAACACAAAGATGAATGTGTTAGGCAAAGGCAATGTGAGATTGAAAGTAAGTGGCTTAACTCATGTTGTTAGTGAAGTATATTTTGCATCTGAACTAAAAAGCAAACTGTTGAGCATTGGCCAACTACAGGAAAAAGGATTGGCAATTCTCATTCAACATGGAACACTCAAGATTTATCATCCAGACAAAGGGCTCATAATGCAAACCGAGATGTCAACAAATCAAATGTTTGTGTTGCTAGCAAAATCACTACCGCAAAAACCAGCTTGCTTATACACTTCCACACAAGATATGGCACATTTATGGCATTGTCGTTATGGGCATGAGCTATAAGGGGTTGAGAACTCTCCAATTTAAGAAGATGGTGCATGGCTTACCTCAGTTCAATTCTCCAACAATAGTGTGTGCAAACTGTATGATTGGAAAACAACATAGAGATCCAATTCTAAAAATAAGCAATTGGAGGGCCACATAAAAACTTCAACTTGTTCATGCAGATCTTTGCGGCCCCATATCTCCCACTTCTAATAGTAAGAAGAGGTACATTATATGCTTTATTGATGATCTTACTAGAAAAGCATGGGTTTATTTTTTGGTAGAAAAATCTGAAGCATTAAGCATGTTCAAAAAAATTAGGAGCTGTGTTGAGAAAGAAGTAGGAGGATATATTAAATGTTCGAGAATAGATCGAGGAGGAGAGTTCACATCACTTGAGTTTAATGAGTTTTGTACAAAACATGGTATCAAGAGGCAATTGACTACAGCGTATACTCCACAACAGAACAGAGTAGTGGAACGAAAGAATCGAATTGTGATGAACATGGTTCGATGTATGCTCGCTGAAAGAAAGATGCCAAATACTTTCTGGCTGGAGGCAGTGAATTGGACAATACATGTTTTGAATATGAGTCCTACATTGGTCGTGAAGAATCAAACGCTCGAAGAAGCCTAGAGCAAAAGCAGACCCTCAGTTGAGCACTTTAGAGTTTTTGGATGTGTGGCGTATGTGCATATTCCTGATGTGAGAAGGAAAAAGCTAGATGCAAAGAGCCTTGCTTGTGTGTTATTGGGAATTAGTGAAGAGTCTAAGGCATATAGGCTCTATGACCCTGTTGAAAGAAAGGTTGTAGTTAGTAGGGATGTAGTATTTGAGGAAGATAAATCTTGGAGTTAGGATAAGAGTTATGAAGAGCACATAATGATTGATTTGGAATGAGATGATAATACAACAGCAAACGCAGAGAGTGAGGAAGCAGTGAATGGAGAAGAAGAAGAAATTATTGAACCAGTTAGTAGTCCTCAAAATGATGAATATGATGGAAGAAACAGAAGGCCTCCCAAGTGGATGAGTGATTATGTAACTGGGGAAGGACTTTCGAAGGAAGACGAGGCAAATGTTAATTCAGCTCTATTTGCTTCAACAAATCTATTGTGTTTTGAAGAAGCAGTAAAGCATGACAAATGGAGGACAGCTATGGACACAGAGATGCAAGCTATAGAGAGAAACAACACATGGGAACTTACTGATCTTCCCAAGGGTGCAACGAAGATTGGAGTGAAGTGGGTTTATAAAACTAAACTCAAAGAAAATGGTGAAGTGGATAAATTAAAGGCTCGTTTGGTGGCAAAAGGGTATGTGCAACGACAAGGGATAGACTATACCAAAGTATTGGCACCAGTTGCAAGAATGGACACAGTAAGAATGGTTGTGGCTCTAGCGGCACAAAAATGGTGGGCTCTCTATCAACTTGATGTCAAATCTGCCTTCTTGCATGGAGAACTCAACGAAGAAGTGTTTGTGGAGCAACCTGAATTGAAGAACAACCCCCAAAAAGTCTACAAGTTGAAGAAAGCCTTATATGGGCTGAAACAAGCTCCACAAGCTTGGCTCAGCGTATTGAAGCACATTTCTTAAGTGAAGGGCTTGAGAAGTGTTATAGTGAGCATACACTATTCATTAAAATGACTAAGGGAGGTAAAATTCTCATTGTCAGTTTATATGTTGATGACTTAATATTTACTGGCAATGATGAATTGATGTTTAGCAAATTTAAAAGCTCCATGTTGAGGGAATTTGATATGACTGATTTGGGAAGATGAGATTTTTTCTAGGGATAGAAGTTTTACAGAGGTCTGATGGATTTATATTTGTCAAAAGAAATATGCTTTAGAGGTCTTGAAGAGGTTTAAGATGGAAAATAGCAACTCGGTTCATAATCCTATTGTTCCAGGTTGTAAGCTTTTCAAAGATGAAAATGGAGTTCATATTGATGAGAGTTTGTTCAAGCAGATGGTAGGATGTTTTATGTACCTAATAGCTACGAGACCAGATTTGATGTTTGCAATGAGCTTGATTAGTAGGTACATGGCCAAACCAACTGAATTGCATTTGATGGCAGCCAAAAGGATACTACAATACTTGCAAGGAACCATTGGACTTGGAGTTTTCTACAAGAAGGGAGGGCGTGAAGGTCTAGTTGGTTATACAGATAGTGACTATGTAGGAGATGTAGAAGATAGAAAGAGTACATCAGGCTATGTTTTCATGTTGGGATCTGAAGCTGTTGCCTGGTCTTCAAGAAAGCAACCTATAGTCACACTTTCAACCACAGAAGCAGAGTTTGTGGCTGCAGCTGCTTGCGCTAGTCAAGCTATTTGGATGAAGAGAATAATTGAGAAGCTGAGTCTAGAAGAAAGCAAGTGTACAACAATCTTTTGTGATAATTTCCACGATTAAGTTGTCAAAAAATCCTGTGTTACATGGCCGAAGCAAGCACATTGATGTGCGATTCCATTTTCTTCGTGATCTTACACGAGAAGGAGTAGTTGAATTAGTTTACTGTGGAACACAAGAACAGCTGGCAGATGTCATGACAAAGCCCCTCACAATGGATGCATTTCAGAAGTTTCGAAGTCAGCTGGGAGTTTGTCAAGTTCCTGATTTAAACTAGTTGTAGACTTGTAGTTGGTAACTAGTTTAAGGGAGGGAATGAAGAGAAAGTTTAGGGATTCAGTTAAGATTTTTATTTGAATAAGTCCTAGTCTTTAGGATATTTGTTACATTTCCTTTGTTGCACTCATCAAGTTAAGTAGTTGAACGTGAGCAGGTTTTTCTCATTTTCTGTTAAGTTGTAAAGGCTATTTAAGCCTAAGTTTGTCCAATAAAAGCTAAGTCACTTCCAGAATTGTTTAGTACCTTTTACTTTGTGTTTCTATTCTCAACAATGTGTTCGTTCAATCATCTAATATCATCATAGAAAAACTGGTATTTAGGGACACGCTAAAATAGAATCAGAGAACACAATTTCGCGTTCCAAGTCATATTCTCTGACGATCATGATCTTATATATTGTCAATATAAATAAATATAACAAAGTAATATTGAGAGAGATGAGAGGTACCATACCATCAAGAGCAAAAGATAAAAGAGGAGGATCAAATCGGAGATTCTACTAGAAGCCATCTTCATCTCCTTCAAATTTCAATTATGTGAAGCTCAGCTTATGAAGGAGAAGATATATAATATCAAACTAAAGGCCAGGGTTGTTACTCATAAAAATCAGAAAATAAAAACAATACATAAGAAAATAAGGTTATACATTGCTAATTACTTAAATTTCTACTAGCTTAATTATAGTGGTTCTTTCTTTCTTTTTAATTAACTTGTATATAATTTGATTTGACGATATTATATGATTACTATATCTCTATCATAAATTATTTTTTTGATTTCCCTGGTCTAAAAATTGATAAATTGCATCTGTCTAAATGAATTAATTTATATTCATTGTTTTGCGTTTCTTTTTGTTGAATTCGTGAATAAAAATTGATAAAATAGAATGTTGCAAAGTAAAAAAATGGGATTGCTTTTGTGTGGAAATGGAGGACAAAATGAGAGTTTTGGTTGCTTTTTAGAGAGATTCATAAGATATTGAATAGAAGTGGGTGATTTGAACTTTGATGAAGAACTGTTATCGTTGCACAGTAACCCGGCAACGTGTAACATTAAAAAATAGCGGCTTTTTTGTCTTTTCACATTAAAACTCGTCCAATCCACTTTTAAGAATATTTTCGTCATTATCCAATTTCTTATGGTCAAATCCGTAATTAAATATGTCATCACAATATTTAATATTAAAATAACGAAAGTTAATGTCCTAGGGGCATTTCTGTCATT
Organism: Pistacia vera; assembly: GCF_008641045.1. Classification (NCBI taxonomy): domain Eukaryota; kingdom Viridiplantae; phylum Streptophyta; class Magnoliopsida; order Sapindales; family Anacardiaceae; genus Pistacia; species Pistacia vera. The sequence goes on along the minus strand of NW_022196026.1, from coordinate 30,304 downwards.
TCAACAACTGGAATTGTGTTAGGGGCAGGATTTCACTAACGGCAAGTGGTATTTTGATAATTTCTGAAACCTGGGAGAGGAAAATGGAGTTTCACGATACTTGGGGCGGGAAAATAAACTCAGCCTGAAGAATAATATCACTTCTTTCATGTTGAATCTAATGTAATTCATAGTAAATTATTTGATCATCAATATATCAAAATTATGGATTGGGTATTGAGATATTCCTAAGCTTTTTCAAAATCATCAAAACCCCTTATAGTTATTAAATATCCCCTTAAATTAGTGAAAAATTATCGTCTCAAGAGGTTTTTAATAATTTTAAGAGGGTTTTTAATAGTTTTTGAAAAAAATAAAAAAAAAAAAAAATAAAACAAAACATCGATAATAAACTGATGTGATAGATAATACATCAGTTAAAAGTTTTTGATATTACACTAAAAAACAGTCCATTCAACTTCAAGAGCTCTAAATTATTACACACCTTTAAATTTAAACACTTTATATAATTGATATTTAATACAAAGTATACGTTTTATGCATTTTGAAAATAACACAATTTGAGCCATTCAAATTGTTTACTATTATTATAGTTGTTATTTGTTTGGGCTTGTTGTCCACAGCATTTAGCATAAATATCCAATGAAAAGTTGCACTGTAATGTCTCATGTTACATACTGAATTTTAACAAATTGGTGTGTATCATTAACAAAACAAGTACAAGCTTTGACTCACTCTGGTTGAGAAAATTTAATACGATCGGACTTGTAATTAACCCATCTTCGAAACCATGGTACTGAAAATCTCAGCTTGGTATTTAGCATATTCTCTTTGTTTTTCTTTTAGCTCCTTGTAACCAAGTTTCACATCTCTGCAAGTTCAAAACAAATGAATTTGTAAATGAAACAAAATTAATCAATCTTGTTGTATAATTTTAACTGACAGAAGGAAAAGGCAATTACCTGTTATCGGGGTCGATGGCTAGAGCTCTTTTCATATCAGCCTCAGCCTTTTCTAGTTCTGATGTTTTCATGTAAGCTTGAGACCTTCGAAAGAGTGCTTTCACATTTGATGGATCGAGTTCTATGACCTGTCAACCACGTAAATGGAATAATGGATCAAGTCTTGAACGGATGGAAGGGAAGTGGGAGGGCGAAGGGGAGTTTACCTTTGTGCAGAGTCTTGAAGCTTCAGAGTGCTCTTCCAGTTTCAGTTTACAAGCTGCATTGTTTAAATAACATGATAGCCGCAATGCGTTTGCTATATGCTTCTCATCGTCGGTGAAAGAGTGATCAAACTCGATAAACTTTGCAGCCTGTGTTCAGAAGTTCAGCAAATGCTTCAGTTTAAAGAAGAAATCAACAGCAACATTCACTTTTTCACAATAATATCTCAGTTTAAAAGAATTATAACTAATTATGTGTCTCTTGCCTTCTCATATTTCTTGGAGGCACGCCAATATTTCCCAGCCCTAAACAGCAAATTTCCATCATGCTTCTTCCTTTCACAAGCTTCAATTTTTTCCTGAGTATCCATTTTCCAAAATGGCTTATCCTGTACATGGAGCAGAATCAGCAAGATGAGACAAAAGAAAATATGGCAATTTGTGCTGATCCCAAGATTTCATGATGCCAAGTTCATTTTCAATAGATGCAAGTATTAAGCAATAAGAGCAGAGTACCTTAGTGAAATCAATCAGCTGTACTTCATAATATAGTACTGAATTTGCAGAGACAACTTCTGAAACTTCATGGCTGCTCAAATACTCTCCGCCAACAGTCACCATGGCTTGTTCTCCCTTTTTCATGGTCATAATCGCTCTATCTAAGCCCTCGTTTATGTTCTCTGAAGACACAGAAAAGTTCCAAAGTTACATTAGCAGGAAATACAATCGTTCACTTCAATAAATTAATTCACATGAGAAATAGAAACAACCTTCTAGAGTTAAGAACTCAAAAGGTTCCTCTTCAGATCCCTTCCTCTCAAAAATTGTTCCATCTTCAAGTCTGGCAATGTATTTCACTAACAAAACATAAGCAAACACGAAACTCCGTTAGACAGTCCTTTACATTCAACTCAAGTTTGAATAATCTTTAAGATGTAAAGTGTGGATGCATTGTCTATCAGATGTCACCTTTCACCAAGGATCCTTCACTGGGGCGGTCAAAACCTTCACCAGCTTTTATTATCTTTTTGAAGACTTTTCCATCTCCCGTGACATTAATGATACTTTTCCACCATAAGAGCTCAAGTTGAATGGTCAAATTAGAGCTGGATGAAGTCCCATATCCATCTTCTGTGCAGCCATCTGAAAAATACAAACATTAATAACTTAACAAATGTTGAACTGATACAAAGGAGGAAATTCCAAATTTTAAGTGAAAATCCTTACTGCTTTGGATGGAACAAGTAACACCAACGACTTACAAGAGAACTTTACTGCGAGTTCTGCTTTCTCACCCTTTCTCATTGTCTTCACTGCCTTGCTTATTGCAGGACACAAATAACCTGATCTCATACCAAAAGAATAATAATAGTAATTAAAGATCTCAAAATGTTGCAAAATTATGTATAACTTGAAGAAATTTTAAGTAACTGAGCAAGCTCAACACACCATCACTTATGCGAAACCCCACACCTTCCTTAGATTCAGAGACAAGTGTTCCATTCTCGAGCCAAGCCTCATACTTAACTACAAGATGAAATTTCAATATGTCAACACAGAAATTAAACATTTGGGCCCATCACCGACCAGTAACGTCAGCTAGAATTTTCAAAACTTGACTCCATTTCCGGATTTCTAGATTAGAGCTCTTAACTTCACAGCCAAATGATCTCGACTCATCTTCCTGAGCCATTTTCTAATTCCATTGTAAACAGGCTTTAACATGTATCTATCTGCTGTCTTAAAACTTCAGCGTTTTCAACAGAGAAAGTAGAAGCATTACTTCATATCCTCACTGATCAACCCAGTGAGGTTTCATAAACTAGGCTAGTGCTCAGGCCAGTTCAATTTGTAATTATAGACGATGGTATCATAATTTCTGCTGTATGGATAAATCAATTACCCAAACTTTGGACTAGTTTAGTTCGTTTACACCATCGAAATTCACATCAAATAATGTCAGAAAAAAAAAAAAAAAAAAAAAAATGCTAAAGAGTCACGGTTGCTATTACCGAAAACTTCATCATTGTCTCTGGGAGTAGCCCATCCCTCACCCTCCTTGATAATTTTCTTCAATATTCCACCATCGCCCGTTATGTCTCTGATAGTGCTCCAAGATAGCAGCTCAATATCAAACACCATTGTTGAATTGGGAGGAATAAGTGGTGGAGAACCGGCTTCCCCATAGGCTAAGCTTGGCGGTATTATGAAGATTGCTCTTTCACCCTTCTTCATAGTTGCAACTCCCTCATCCCATCCTTTAATAACTTCATCTAAAATTCAAGTGTTAAACAAACATTTCAAATTCAAAATAGCAACATTTCAGGCAACAAGAAATGCAATAGAACTGCCTTAAATTTTAAAAAATTTCATCTCTAATTTTATTTCTGAAGGAAGTGGAAAATAAAACCATATTTTTCCAAATACCTTCATATATTCATTTACTTAAAAAAAAAAACATAATAAATTCATATGTAATTTCTCAATTCCATAATGAGTGTTAGAAAAGAAATTGGATAAGGAATGTGCAATGTAAATTAATTACCACAAAATGAAGGGGAGTTCCCCACTTACCTTGGCCTAATTTGAAACGAAAGGGAGTTTCTTTATCACGACTCGAATCCAAACATGCCCCGCCCTCAACGTGTCCACTGAAATGAACTGAAAAGCAAACTTTCAATTATAATTTAAATGATATTCTCAAATTTCAGTTATCCTCCTGATATTCGGCTTAAATATCGACAAGCTTCAAGGTTTAAAAAATAGTCAAAAACTTAGTTAAAAGAAGATAATTATTGATTCTTGGTGTTGAAACTCAGTTTCCTTTTTACTTGGCATCCAAACAGATAAATATTGGAAAGTGTAAATGAGATTTACTAAGAACCTTCTACTTCGTCCCCTGGAAATGGAGTCTGCCATGAAGTTCCACGTTTGAGAATTTGTTTTTTCAAGCCTTGGTTTCCAATTTCTCTCTCGAGTAATTCAAAATTTTTGGTTTTGGTTTCATTATTCAAGTGGGATCTCGAAGAAGAGATTGACATTGCCATAGAAATTGTATGGAGAGCGTTTCAGTTGAAGATAAGCCGTTGTTGGTTTCCCTCCTATTATACTTTCTGTTAAGATTTTTCTGTTGGGACACGACTATCGGACCAGGCCCGCCTCTAGCCCAATTCCTAAAACCCAATGGATTTATAAAGGACCCAATGTGCCCAATAATGAGGACGAGTCTGTGACTAAATACACCTAACCTAATTTCGGAATAAACCCTTGTCTATCCAATGTCTACCCAATGCATCCTTAAAGAACTTTTTATATGATTCAAACTCTTCGTTATAAAGAGTTTATCCATAAAAACAAGACTCTCACATATTCTTTATTCTTTAAATATAAAATAACGAGTAAGTTTAACTCTCCATATTTAGAGAGTCAAATTTCACTTTCTATATTAATTTTTAATTAATAAATTATAAGTTTCTATGTATTTTATTTATTAATTATCTTTCTTATTAAGTCTATTTCTTAAAAAAATGTATTATCTCTCCTAAATTTAATGAGTTCATTGGATTTGAATAAAAATTTTGTTTTTTATATTTAGAAATTAATGAAAATACTCTTTATTTATATGAAAGATACTCTTTAAGATAAAGAACATCATTAGAGACGTTCTTAGTTGCATTAAAGTGTCTTGAGTAATAGCCTTTCAACCAATGGAAAATAGGTTGTCCAGGGATACAACCGTAGTAACTTACCACAAAAACAACATAGGTAACAATAGGGGTGTTCGGTTCCGGGTACCCTGCACTTTTTGAAGGAACCGGAACCGACAGTTCCTTGAAATTTGGAACCAGAACCGGAACCGACGGTTCCGGTTTCTAGGTACCCAAAACCAGAACCAGGAACCGTCGGTTCTGGTTCCTAGGTACCCAAAACCAGAACCAGTAACAACGGTTCTGGTTCCGGTTCTGGGTATCCTGTAAAATTCATGACCCCCCAAAAGTTTTTAAAATGGCAAAAAAAACCCTTAAAAACTTACAAATAACCCACCCCCCCCTACTTGGCACTTGTTAACAAAAATAAAATTATAAATTATAAATTCAAAATTACAAACTCCATTACTTTGTAAAGGTAGATTCTCAAAAGTCAAACCAACTTACTTTAAATGTTATGAAATATAAATATAAATGTAAATGTATTCACATTACTTTTTCTACAAAAGTTTTTATTAACCCCCCTAATCTTTAATTTTATTTTATATTAGTCTTGGTTTCTGGTTCCTGATTTTGGTTCCGGTTCCGGTTCCTAACTATAAGAACCGAAACCGGAACCGCACAGTAACAATTCCAAAAATTTGGAACCGGAATCTACCAATTGATGATTGGTTCTGGGTAAGAACCGGAACCAAACCCAGGGTACCCGCCGGTTACCGTAACAATAATACTAATAGATTAAGGAAATCCTATTTTTTAATAAATTTTATAATGACAAATTCTTCCCTATATTAAATTATTAAAATAACTTTAATTTCCTATTATTTACAAATATTTTTGATACCTATTATTATCTCATAAACACTAGTTCCTTTCTATGCAATACAAATTATTTTTAGGACAAAAAGATAGTTTAATGGAAAAGAAGATTTGTAATAGGATATATCATATTATAAGCAATACAAAATTGTAAGTTTTTAATTGCTACATATATGAATTTATTGTTATTTTTTCTTCAAAGTATTGGTAGCTATTTTAATTTATACATTTTTGTGTTCTTTAATTGTAGCATGTTATTGGGATTATTTGTAAGGATTTCTTTAACTTAATTTTTTGTTTAACTTTCAATTTAATTATCCAAAATTTTATTTTAGAAATAACGATGTGGTGGTATATAATAAGTGAATTGAATGAAAGGTTAACTATTTTAGATGTTAGTTTAATTTTAATTTGGTTTTTGGTAATTTTTTATTTTTTATTTTTACATATATATTAGGTAATTATATAAATGTATAAATTGAATCACAAAAAATTAAATATCATTTCTTTAAAAAAATTAAATATATGTTCTTTTGTATGGAATCTTATCAATAGTCATCCACAAAATTAGAACATTATTGTACAATTCTTTCCCTATATATATTTATTTACTTATTTATTTATTTGGACTATGACTTATCTAAATTTGTACATTTTCATATTATCAATATGAATTATATATAATAATAGAGAACATGTTTAGAATCTAATAATTGATATAAGTATATATCAATTAAAAATATGTTTTAACTTTTGGCTTATAGATCTTCACTTATGACTTATATAATTTATGTTAGGAAATAATATGTTTTAATTTGCCACCCGAATATTTAAAAATACCTTGATAATTGATTCTAATTCCATGATTACAAGATTATCTCTTTATTTTAATTTATAATGAAAGATTTTTATTGATGGATTTCAAGATCTATAATTAACTTATTTCTAAGTCTTCATTATTAATTTACTTTTTTTAGACTCTCCTTATTTAAAAAATAAAAAACCAAAATTTATTTTTTATTCTTGTCTCTTAGTCTACTGAGTATTATACTTTTTGAATTAAAGTAGGAAAAAATAATTTTACTAATCATCCACAAAATTTTATATATATTAGGCTGGGTCGGGTCGAGCAGGGTTGGGAATGTGACCATCTTTGTCCCTGGCTTGTCCCCGAGTTCGGGGAATGCCATTGGGTCAGGGCTCGTCCCATTCTTTGATTGATTCGGGGAATCTCTACCTCGTTCGGGACAGGGAAAATGCCCATCCCTACTTGTATCTAATTTTATTTGGAACTCCATAGATTTGTGTGAAACTAACATGAAAAAGTTAAGAAGAGAAGAAGAAGGTAAGACTAATTTTGTAACATGATTATTTGTATAGTTTTATGGAAAATGATTTTTAGCCCCCACCATTTTGTCTTTTAGCTTTCATTTTCTACTTTAAGTGAGAATATAATTGTCTTAAAAAAATTAAAAGAAATTTACGTGAATCGGAATTCATAATTTCACAAATAAATTAATAAAACTCATAAAAGTTATCAATTTTTTTTTTTTTTAATGTTTCTCGAGAAATTAATTTTCAAATCTCATATCATTTTATACGTAAAGCAAACAAAATTACTGTTTGATCTTCTTTTGCAAAGTTCTCTGTTAGTTTCTCTCTTATTCTTCATTTTTTTTTTTTTTTTTTTGTTTTCCTTTCTAAGTTTTATATTTCGGAAATATGTTACAAGTTATATTGTTTAAATGGAAAACTCATCATATAACAAAACTTACAATATATTTATGTTAGTTTTTAGAGTTGATAAACTTCTAAAAACATATTATTTTTGGACAAGGGCAGATCCAGGAATGAAACTTAGGGGATCAAAGGTTAAAGTAACAATTAACATAAATAAAAATAAAAATAAACACAAATATTTGTATTAATAAAATTTTCATTAACTAGTACATTTATAATTGTCCTCGATGAGATTTTATCTTTTGAAAATATTGTATAATGACTTCATTATCAATGCTATCAAATACACAATTCTCTATATACACAACTAAACTGTTATTCAACCATTGATCACTCATTCTCTTTCGCAAATGATTCTTCACAACATTCATTGTTGAAAATGCTCTCCCTACACTAGCAATAGCAACCGGTAAAATGAATGCTAATTTTATCAACAAACAAATTAATGGAAACACTCTATCATTCTTAGTTTCAACCATCACTCTTGCAAGATCTCAAATCCCATTTAATTGCATAAATTTGACATTAGAGCGTACATCCAAAATGTAAATATCAAATTGAGAATCAAGTGCCATGAGTTCTAAGTCAGAAAAATCTTCTGGATAAAGTTCAGCAAGGCGCATCAATTTTTGCTTATGAGAAGCAACAAAATTTTCATTTGGATATAAGCATGCCAAACAAATAAGTAATTCAGTGTTTACCTTATTAAAATGATTATTCAACGCTTGAAGCTGCATATCTAGGACACTATAAAATACTTCAATATGGTAATGATGCATGTTTGTGATACCTTTAGTCTTTCGTTGTGATCACCCTTGAAAAAAAAAAATTATCATACATATTTGGAATATCAATGTCATGTTGGCACAAAAAGAACAAACTTTGCTAAGTAAATTCTCTTATCCTCTATCCCTCATCAATTGTAAAGCTTGCTTACATACTTTAACAAAATTTATAGCATTTACAATATCTTGATATTTTCTTTGTAGTGCTTAAGAAAGTTCATTTGTAAAACTAAGTAAATCTTTCATCATAAATAGACTAAACACAAAATTAAATGATTGCATCAATTTCAATATATTTCTTGCCCAAAATCTTTGTTCGGAGTTTGTCCCTTCTTTTATCACAATTTCAAGAACATCGATAATGGATGAGAACAACAAGATTATGCTCGTTAATGTACCATAATGCGAGCTCCAACGTGTATCATTGGCATGTTTCAAATTTATCTCTTGATTGAGGCTCTTTCCACTCACTACAAGAAAATTGGCATTCTGAGTCTAGCAAAATTAGACGCAGAAAGTCACATTTAGACGCTAAGCCATTTTTAGCGTCTGAATTTGGTTGTTGCCCCCTTAGTTGCAGTAGGTTGGTCGCAGATTCATAGCGCGTCTATATTGTGGTTTAGACGCAAAAAGTTTTTTTTTTGCGACTATCAAAATAGTCGGCAAATGTTGTTCAAAATAGTCCCCCAACTTAGACGCTAAAAGTTGAAGGGTAATTTGGTAAAATTGTATAGCGACTAATCAATTAGTTGCAAAATGTCAGTTTTAGTGTCTAATAATTTGTCGCGAATCCCACACAATTAACAGCCAAGGTGTAAGGGTAATTTCGTCAAAGGCTTTCGTAACTATTTTATTAGTCAACGAATGTATCTTTTGTGACCAAACTTTGTGCTAATTGTAACTCTTTTAGATGCTGAATGTAGAATCCAAACGGTTTTTGCGACTATTTTATTAGTGGCCAAATGTATCTTTTGGTGCTAAATTTAGTAGTTAATATAGTAATTTTAGATGCTGAATGTGGAATCCAATAGGTTTCGTGACTATTTTATTAGTGGCCGAATGTATCTTTTGGTGACTAAAATTTAGTAGTTAATTATAGTCATTTTAGACGCTGAATGTGGATCCAATAAGTTTTTGTGACTATTTTATAGTAGCCGAATGTATCTTTCAGTGACAAAATTTAGTGTTAATTGTTATCATTTTAGTCGCTGAATGTGAAATCCAAAATGTTAGCGCGACTATTTTTTAGACGCTGAATATGGAATCAATTATACTAAATTACTTTTTGCTACTAAAACATTAGTTGCAAATGTGTTTTTTTAGAGCATTTCATATTGACCTCCACACGAATGCAATTATGCTAAATGACTTTTTGCTACTGAAAATTAGTTCAGAATATGTTTTTTTTTAGAGCATTTCGTATTGACCTACATTATACATTCAACATGAACAAAATAATGGACACAATATAAAATCTGATCACTAAATCAAAAATCTATTTTCATACATATATATATGTCCATACATGGATTTTTATGCATGATAGCAATAAAATCCAAAATGCACTACACATGTGCATACCCAAAGAACAGCATGCACCCACATTTTCCTTTCTCTACCTATCTATCTGTGCATAGTAACAAAAAATGCCCACCCATGTTCACCATCTAACACATATATGCAAACAATCCTAAAAAGATGGTTCTACCCCCATGTCAAAATATCTTTTGTCCATACAACACAAAATAACCATCAATACCGTTAGCATGTCAAGTGTCCACCAGTTCCGGTATTTGAAATAGTTTAGCTAATGAAACGAGTCTTCATCAGTTCGAGAAGGCAAGTGCTGTCGTTTGGAGCTTTATCAGATTTCTCTAGTTCAAGGGCTAAAGTTAGCTGCTTCATCATCTCTAACAGGACCATTTGTTGGTGTTCAAGGCTTTTTATTTTCTCTTTTGTTGATCAAATAAGATTAGCTGTTCCCCAACTGTTAAATCTTATTTTCTTGTTGTTGCACAATGCACCTTAACTCACTTCTGCTGCAGTGGATTGATGCTCAATCTGTGAAATGCAAATTCTTGTTAAATCCGGAAGCTTTACCCAGAACTTCCTCACATATCTCAGCTTCTGTTTTTTCACTTTCCCCTGCTTGTGTTTCCTCTTGCAGCTCTATCATTTTTTCCTACAATCATTGAATGGATAATCAATATCAACCAACAAACTAAATACCAACATAAAAGAATACTATAGTAGCAAACAAAATAAGTCTGATGGAGTAGAGAAGCAAGTATCTTAAACATTATCAATCTAATACTAAAAGGTTTCTGACATAAAGTTTTTTCTATACACATATAAGCAACAGATTTACATTCACATATCCATGCATAACTCTAAGTAATTGGAAAGATAAGGGCTGTTGCATTTTCTCTAACACATATTCTACAAGAGGCATATATAAATCTATGTTTTAATTCTGCAAGAGGCAAAACAAAGCCATATGTATAAATTTGTACATATGCATTTCCATTTTCAAAGTGTTTTAAATCTGTACTACTCATCAATTGTATAATTTGTACATAATTATAAATCTGTACATATGCACTAAAAGATGCCAAGAAATGATTTTTATAACCACATAGGATAGAGTTTCAATTTGTATAGAATTTGAAGAAACAAAAGATTATAGTTTCCTACTTCCTTCCTACACTTAAACACTTCAGTTTGGAGCAAGATATATAATCAGAAGCCATCTTGATTGAATCACATCTATTGTATTGAGCTTCCTCACAGTTATAGCCAAGACAGAAGTTGAACTTTAGATGAAACTTTTCCTTCCTTCTAAGCTCTAAAAGTGGAAATTATAGCAAGAAGCATCATTGTTGACCATAAGTATGTTCAAAGTAAATACCCTGATGGTTCTAGATTTCATCTTTATGTTCCTCTTTCATATCATCTAGATTGTTCTCTATTTGAGGCAGAAGGGATTTTAACTATCTTCATCATCTTTCAAGTCTAGAAAATTGAAAATTCCACCCAAATGATTTATTAGATAAACCAGTCTACTCTGAACCTTATTTATTATATTTTTTTTGCTCTAATTTATCTGCATCATTAAATCCAGACGTTGAGTTCAATCCAAACAGATTAAAACCATGAAACAGGTTTTTCCTACTAGCCAACCACAGCAAAGTTATAAAAGTTGGTAACACTCAAGAAAACTAAATGCCAATATCAACAAATGCATAAGCAGCAACATATTACAGGTGATCAAAAGATGACAGAGAAATGCAATGAGACCTCAAATAAAACAAATCCAGCATGGCAATATGGAACGTTACGAAAAATGATCAACTTACATATAGCTCTCTTGCTTGTTCATTAATCCACCCTTTCTCCGCCGCGCTCCAACGAGTGTCTGAAATAATTGTATAGGACCGAAAGATTCCCCAACTTGTTGCGCCTTAACAGTTCATTTCGTCATTGACCATAAATTGAAATAATTTAGTCAACAGGCACAATTTGTTATTTGTAGGTGAATCATATTAAATACCTTTTCTCTTTTGTGCTGGATAAAGTTCTTGGAACCACCCGCGGTGGTTACACCTCATCTTCGACCGGTTTCCAGTGTAAGTTTTTGACCGTGCCTAACACCACAAAATCAGGAAATTAAAATACAATACATATATAACAACATTAAAAGCCATGTTGACCTTACCTGAAACTTTTCACTCGAAAAAAGGTCACAAGATATATCCATCATCAGGATCTTAATTTCTTTTGGTCTATTCTGTAATGCTTCCTCCTTAGTAGCATCTTGTTGATTTCTTGTGTAGGGCACTCCGGAAGCTGTTGAATCTCTTACACAATTTGTGCTTCAGCCATTTCATTACTGGGGCTCTGTGATCAATGTCAAACTTGGTCTAAATTCATCAATAATGTACATGCATTAAACTTATATGGGTATTATATATTATTTTCGTAGGAAGTATGACAATATGGATAATGATATTAAACTACATTATCGTGATCCGAGCTATCATTTGTTTTTGACATCGTACGGAACTTTCTTCCCAAGTAAGCACTCTTACGGGGCATAGTTCCTCACAACTATTCCTACCTCAGTACTCAACTTTGATGCATTTACTCTAGTAAGTACTCCACCTCTTTCTGAAAGTCTACATGCAACTTTGACTGCGCTGTTTGTAGGAGTCTTTCACATCCAACTCCTCTACTCTCTCCCTCTCACGTTCTTGTGCCACTATATTCTCTACAAAATCAAATAATGCATCAACAGTTAATACTATTTTATCACAAGGACGTTTACATGTTGGTAAAGTAAATATTCTTAAATTTTAAACAACATTGTACTCGATATCTAAAATCCAAGTATTATTTCAGTATGCTTATATGGACCAATATCATAACTTTACCATTGATTGTAGCAATTTCAGGTGTCGGTACAAGACTATGATTCTCTTGAACAACATTTGCACGTCTGCTAGGGTCCTTCTTCTACCAGAGCCATCTCGGAATCTGCAAACATCAACATAAGAGAAAAAGTACCAGGTAAGATATAAGTCAATTTATACAATTAATCTCATGACATTAGATCATTAACAATATTTACACATTCAGAAAATAGTAAAGAGTACATATAATCATACAAGCATACCATCAGAAGTTGTTATCAGAATCACTCATTAAATCATATTCATTATCAGTACTAATCAATCAATGTTATCATCTCTCTTCTTCAACATTAGCATTGGCATCATCTCCACTACTTCAGCTCCAACATGTGTAATTGTTGCATCAACCAAGTCAGGATCATATCATGTCTAATGAAATGTCCCCTGTCAAACTCATCTTCCTGAACAGGAACAATATCCTTCTCTTCTTCATTTGTGTTATCCATCTTTGGTACATCCATAGGTTTCTATGTTGAGCTTTTCGAATCACTTTCCAATTAGTCCCGAGTTTGTAATCATCAACATAGAATACTTGTTGAGCTTGAATGGCAAGTATAAAAGGATCATTTTCATACCACAATTTCCCAACATTAATACAAGTGAGATGATAATCTTTTTGTATCCTTTTTTTTTTTTTTTTTTTTGCATCAGTGTCAAACCAGTTACACTTGAATAACATAACCCGAAACCCATTAACATAATTTAGCTCTAACACACCCTTAATTCACCATAAAATCAATTGGATCACCATCATACTCCCCTGGCACCATCACTCCACAATTGTGTAACTCGACAAGTGATTGATCATTGTTATGGAAACGCACTCCATTGACAATACAATTGTTATAACATTTAACATGAAAATCAGGATCACAGATAAGAAGTACATTCCTTTGTTATGCTTCTTGCACCTGTCAACATGCAAGGTGTTCATCTACACAAAAACACAATTCCAAATCATTAAGCATAACCTAAAACATATTAAACCTTGTTTGGTATGTTTTATAAACGATTAAGGCATACTTACACGATCTGCAAACCATTTAGGAAATAACTATTCTTGTGTTTTGAATATGTTATCACATTTAGGGCCTCCACCTTTTTAAGTGTTCTCTGTTTGTTACATAAGAAAAGAAGACATTATGGTTATAATGCTCAACTTATATACAGTTTAAAACATTTATTTGTTAACAGGTTTCAACTAAACTTAAAAAGGGACTCACTCTGAAAAGGTTGTAGTTCTTCCACAATTGTTCAAGACGTACCAATGACCTTTTGCAATTCATCTGTGGAAGTTCGATTAACTTCCTTGACCCCATGGACGCCTTTTGACAGAAAACTGATAATACTCCTTCTGGCTGTCCATGCAAACTGTCATCATTTCTCTCTACTCGATTAAATCTAGTTTCAATTCCCCACAGATACATTGAACAAATGTTAGTGCTTCATTCACCAAATAACACTCCGCAATAGAGCCCTCCGGTCTAGCTTTGTTTCTAACATATTTTTTCAATTTTCCCAAAAACCTTTCAATTGGATACATCCACCGATATTCAACTGGACCACCCAATTTAGCTTCCAATGGAAGGTGTATAGCAAATGAACCATACATCATACAAAAAATGCGGAGGGAAAACCATTTCAAGCTTACAAAGAATTAGACTTATCTTGTTCCAATCTATTTAGATCATTTACAAACAACGTCCTAGCACATATTTGTTGGAAGAAGTAGGACAACTCAACAAGTGCAGTACAACGTCTTGACGCAAAAATGGACATATTCCAACGGGCAACAGTTGTTGTAGCAGGACATGACAACATGACTCTTTAACCCATGACCCTTGCCGTCTTTCACATTGACACATCGGAGATATTACTTGCATAACTGTCTGGAAACTTCACTGATTTCAGGAACTGGCAAAATTGTCTTCTCTCATCTAATGTAGAGTATAACATGCTTGTGGTTTCAAATATTTACCACCATGAGGTTGCAAATGTAACTCTGCGCGTATGTTCATATCAGCCAAATCCAGTCTAGCTTTATCAGTATCTTTTGATTTCCCTTCCATGTTCAATAATGTACCAATGATGTTGTCACATATGTTTTTTTCAATGTGCATCCACATCAAGGTTATGTCTGATTTTAAGTTTACACCAGTATTCCAACCTCAAGAATATACTTTTCTTTGTCCAATTTGATACACCAGGACTCTGTTTCCTTTTTCTACCTCTATCACTGATAATATATTTTTCCCGAAACGCACATCGTTCACATGAATTGTTGTTTCATGAATTTCATCCCCTGAATATAGTTTCAGCGGAGATCTAATTTCTCTTTTCCCATCGAATTGCTTGCTTCGCCTCCACCGATGATCTAGAGACAAGAATCGTCGATGTCCCATGTAGCATATTTTACTTCGCAACAATTGGGATGAAGTATTCTCATTACATACAGGACAAGCCTTATAGCCTTTGGTTCTCCATCTAGACAAATTGCCTAAGGCGGGAAAATCATTATTGACCACATGACAGCGGCATGTAAACGAAAATGTTCTCCCCGAGCTGTATCAAAGTCTCTACACCATCAACCCATAACTCTTTTAATTCTTCAATCAATGGATGCAAATACACATCAATATCTCTTCCAGGTGCTTAGGCCCTTGAGTATTGTACATCATACAGTAAGGGTCTTTCATACACTTCCATGGAGGCAAATTGTAGGGACAAGTACCACTGGCCACATGCTTAAGATAACTCATGTTCCCAAAAGGATTAAAACCATCAGTTGCAATACCCACCCCGGACATTTCAGGCATCTTGTGCAAATGAAGGGTATATCTTGTCAAATTCTTTCCAAGATTCAGAATCAGCAGGATGCCTCAACTATCTTCTGTATTTAATCATTTTTTCCTTATGCCACACCATATCTTCAGCTGTGTGCCTTGACATGAAGAGTCGTTGGAGTCTAGGTTTCAGTGGGAAGTAATGCAAAACCTTATGTGCAATTTTTTTGCCCTTTCCATCATTGATCTTATATCTAGGTTCATCACATCAGGACATTTATCAGCATTCGCATGCTCCTTCCAAAATAACGCCAATCAAACCTACATGCATGTATTGATTCATAGCCTAAGCCTAATTGTTCACTAATTTTTCTAGCTTCGTAGTAGGATTCGGGGAGATTGGATCCTTAGGCACACACTTTTATCAACTTTATTATCAAGTCACATGATTTATCAGTCTGTGTAGATGGCTTTTTATTGCAACAATTTAACTATGAGGTCTAACGAGGGTTTGACGTGTTTGGGTGCAGGACGTGGGAGAAAGGGGAAAGGAAAAAAAGGTAAAGCCCTGGATATACGAATATCTATTCATAGAGCGTGAACAAAAACATCAAATGCGAAACAATAGTCCTGACGGGGAAATGAATCTGCATAAGGTCGTAAAGGCCGTCCGTAAATGTATGGGAATCAGAATATTATACACACTAACAGTACGCACAAATGAGCAATCACAAAATTGCTGAATCCCCATACTCATAGCTATGTTTTGGGGCTAATCGGCCTGGGTGAGCCGAGGCTGATGGAAACAAGGTGGGCAGGGGTCGATAAGGAAGGTAAGTGAAGCTTGGTGTAGCCATAAACAGGATAACTAGTCATTGAGGTCAGTTAATGGCAGAAAGGCAGGTGAGGCGCGGTGGGCGTTCGGAACCGAAAGTGTCGACATCCGGGCGCTGCGTGTGGGACGGGAAAATGAGAGAAGATAGGCCAAGGGAATGAAAAACAGAAGCGTCACCTGGGGACATACGTGTCGCCATACAAGAGAACGACGAGCGGTCAGAATTAGGTATCGGGATTCAAAATGGGGGAATCACATAGGATAACACAACAAATTCCTGTGTGTTCCCCGGCAAAAGTCATACATCATGAACTGTTAACAATGGAACAAACCCTTGTCCTACTCCTGCACATCGATCCATGTAGGCTGAAAGTCCGAGAATGTACTTGATTCATGATGATATTCCGAATATCGAAGTATCATCAAACAAGACATCTACGATGGAGCAATGCGGGACACTCTATTACCCAGCCTCACCGCACCCTTTGCTCATACCGGGCTCCTTTTCAGAGACCCGCCCTATGCACGCTATTGCCAGCAACTATCTCAAATGTTGTCTATTGCGGAAGGAACACTGGGAATGTTGGAACCATATGTATGAGTGTCTGATCATGGCGTCCTTGACTCAGATAGTCATCGCACACCCTATTACAGATGCAACTACTAGAAGATATAACATGCATTGCATCATCGCAGAATAGGCATACTTGCATAGCGCTTTCGATGCGGCTCACAGACTAAACACATAGAACATATCAGGGTGATTCTATACAATATGCATAATGCTAGGGGTCAGCTCAGAGTACATACCCATAATCACTACCAAGTAATACATCAGTGTACAGATACCATACTAAAGAAATTATAGACAGTGACCTAGTGATTAATGTCAATATGCCGTATAACGACTACACATAGAAGTTGAATTATCCAATACGCAAATTTACGTTAAGCCCAACATTATACAGCATTGTTGTTATGCCTGATTGAGTTCATAGTTGTAAATGGTGTTCTCTAGTAGAATCCATTACGGTTACCCACTCGTGCTGTACGTAATCTATCATAGTTGGGATCTTAGACTTATAATATCCTCGCAACTATGCTCTGTTTACCAAACACACACAGATGATTGAGGTCTATAAATTTACATATCAACTTCCCTCAATCTAAGAATATCGCCTACATTAGGGATATTCCTATACCGGAAAATGTTTAAAGTACCACCTCAAAATTAAATGAATCAGCAAGCTGGCTAAAATTAAATTCAAAGGTAGCCTCAAAGCAAGCAAGGTGGTATAAGATAAGGAAGATCAGTTTATAATTAAGAGGATATGTACTTTGCACTGATCCATATTGATAATTGTAATATCACTGCTCTTTTGTTATACAATTCAAGGTAAAACTTGTAACTTGAATTTCATTTCATAATCTAATATAAAATTCCAGATTCCTTAAATATCTCGAGAAATATATTCCATCAAATATATGAACAAGCTACGCTGAAGTGCATTAGATTTTAATACATACAGAAGTGCACAAAACAGTAAATGCAGAACAGGTGAGGAAAATTGGTCTTAAATTAACATGGAATACAATACAATGCAACAAATCAAAAATCATTACTCTTAAAACGTTGATAATAAATTAAAAAGAACCCTTTTAAGAGGTCTACAAGTGGTGAATCTATTGGTTATTTTAAGATGTATTAATGACAGATGGTTAACCTTTTCTTTCTCTTTTTTTTTTTAAATGATTCTGCATTTCAAATGTACCATACAATAAAATGCAGTAAGATGTGTACAAGTAGAAATGCAATTCCCCTTAAACTGCTTTAATTGCACAAACTTTTATATAGAAACAAAATTTGGCCTTGTTCTTCACTATAAAGCATATAATAGCAATTCTATCAACAAGTAATGAAATGCCCAATGATAGTTGTATCAAAGTGATGTATCTGTAATTGATAAGACTTAATTGGGCGTGAGATGTGATCATGAACTGCATGTTGTTTTGGCTTAGAAAAACCACAGCTATGAATAAGAATCCAACAAACAAGGCAATAAATGAATGAAAACTGCTTTTGATTGATCCCCATGTCTTGCTACCTAGTTTTAGAGTCCTTTAAAGTGCTTGTTCCTGAATTTATCACCCTATCCAAATAATTGACAAACTACTGAAGTTGTTTGCAGCAAGTACCTTTGCCCAATTAGCATAAATAGCATTCAAACTAACATACTTTAAATCACACTTTCCAAATACTACCTCAAGAAGCACTATTGCTAAAGCATACATGAAATTTAAAAATAATAAGAAACAAAAGAAATCTGGAAATCACATTTATGAGTTCTTTGGCTGTGGACACTAACTTAGAAGTCTACTTTAAGAATTTCAAAAATCTAAAGATCCTCTATGTACATCATACAATCAAACAGTTATACAGAGACTCTATATACAGAAGTGACATTCATTTTTTTCCATTCTCCTCCAGTCAAGAACGTTTTTCCAGTTAAAAGTAGAAACAAAATTCTGACACCATAGCATCTAATTGGAGCGGTAGTACCTAATACATAAATAATCATTTTTAAAATGATAAATCAAAGAAATTTCACAAAAAAGGTGAGGTAACTTTTATCAAGTAAAGAACAAGACCCTTGTTCTTTACTTGATAAAAGTTAGGGTGTGAGGTTGTTAGTTCAAAATCTGGCTGTCAATATCCACAACAATTAAGTACAAGAAAAGTAATACAGCTATGATAGTCAAGTCTTTTGAACTCTGTTTTGTAGTATCAAAGTCTCTGCGTCTTAAAATTCCACTCCCAACTAAATTTTTGAAAAATTTCCCACTAAGAATCAACACAACCAATATTTCTTTGTCTCCTCCTCACACAACATTCAGCATCCAAAATACTTTTTAGCTCATAAGATATTTTCTATGTATCAATATTGATGGATGGGAAGGCATTAAGTTCAAAACAATTCACAGATGTAAGCTGCGGCTCAAAATTAAATCTTCTAATAAAATATTCATGTTCTCTACTAATACATAGAAATACCTTCAGTTGGCTTTTGTTGAACCCAGGGAGCATGCCAACGTTTTCCCTTAAGTAGTTTAAAAACCAAATGGGTGCAAAATTGTAATTATAATTAAATGAGAACCACAAAAACTCTAGTTTAAGTCACCGTATTCATTAAACTATTGCAAGTACAGTGCTCCAATGGACAGAATTTCTCACTTTGTTACAAACAAAAACAAATGCCAATATAACCATACTGCAAGAAAATGTAATGAATAATCACCTTAATCTGATCATTTTTTCCATCTTCCAGTGTATAATAATAATTTTCCCTTTCCCATATACACTCAAAAATTTTGTTAATGTCACTGAAACTATTTGCATGTATGCAGAACCCTTCAAACCTAAAGAGGAACAACTAAAATAATGAAACAATACCATCTTCAGATTTGGCAACCTATCTAAACTATATCATCCAACTACGCAATTTGTGGAAACAAACGAAATTTAAGATGCTTGTAAGTAAAACCTGTGATGAATATGACACTTTCAATTACAAACTGCAACAAACCACAAAGAAATGATTTTCTGAATGATAACCTTGTTTTAACTCTTTGAGCTTATCAACCTTACAACCGAGCAGTTTCTAACAAAACATTCATCTACATACATTTTGAGGACTGAACAATAATTGGAACAATGAACAATATGATCAATAAGATGAAAGAAAGTACGCAGCTTTGGGAACAGTAAGCTTACCCAGAAGGAAACAAAGTCTTAGGTTGCAATATTGCTTGACCTTTGCAGCGATACCAGATGGGGCAAAATGGCAACTGCTTCAATATAGATTGAGAAACTCCAAATATTCTGTCAAAACAGGGTGGGTTTTCCATCAGAATCAATATATTCCATCAAATATGAAATGTAATTACTAATCAACAACACAAATTACTGTAACAAGAAAACGGTATAAGGAAAAACATCATCTTTCTCAAAATCACCTATAATTGTACATTACCAGTTTCCTAACACAATACATACCAAGTCTGACGTGGTCCATCCTCATCAATGAGCACCAACTCAAACTTCTTCTATGGGGTAATCGCCGGATTTGCATGAAAAAGAAATTGGGAATTGGGGAAACAGGAGGGATTTGCGTGGAGAAGAGAAGTAGGTAAGGTTATGAATGGGAATTTGGGGAAATAGGTAGGGATTTGCGTGGAGAAGATTGGGAATTTGGGGAAAGGCTTGCTTTATAGGTTAGGGTTTTATGTAAATAACTTTAAAAAATAAGGCTTTTAATTTTAAAATATAATTATATTTTGCAAACAAATCAATTTGCAACTAATTTTTAGTTAGGAAAGAATTAGTTATAGTTGCAAGTCTGCGGGAACAAATATTTGGGGGAAGATGTGAATTTTTCAACTCCAATTGGCAACAACCGAATTTAGTTGCTGTATATAATTTTTTGCAACCATTGTTAATATGACACAAACATTTGTTGCTAAAAATGCCTTGAGCCCTTAATTATTGTCCAAATATGGGATATTTTGGTAATTTAATTTTTCTGTAACTATCATAATAGTTACTAATACATCTAATTAATCGCAAAGCCAATTTAGCACTAACGGGTAGTTGCAAAATTTTTTTTTTTTGTAACTAATAATGTAGATGCAAAATAAAATATTTTAGATGCAAATTGTCAAATTATGGAGGGAAAAATGGCCCACACAAAAATGCAACTAATTTATTAGTCACTAAGCAGCTTGTTCTGCAACTAACAAAATAGAGTCTCAGAACATTAACTTTAGACGCCAAAAGTTGGAACATGTGGACTTCAAAATTGAGTTGCTCTTTGCCCGACTAATGGCAATTTAGTTGGTAAATATAGCCTTTTTGCAACTAATTCTGGTTAGTTGCTAAAAAATTGGTTGCAGAATGTAGTTTTTCTTGTAGTGACTTGAAAGTTCACCATTAGAAAGAGCTTCAATAACTTTACTAGCTTGCTTATCTCTAAGAATATCACAACGTTGTGATGAAGCACCAACAATATTAACTACAATCGCCACAATATTAAAGAGATCATTAACATCATCTTGATTTTTTGCTAAAGCTACAAGAGCCACCTAGAATTGATGGGCAAAACAATGAATATAATAAGCACATCTACTCTCTTTCAAAATTAGTGTCTTCAAACCATTAAATTCTCTTTGCATATTACTAGCTTCATCATAACCTTGTCCTCACAGTCAAGAAAAACTCAACCCATGCCTAGAAAAAAATTGTCAAGTGTCATCTTGAGTGAGAGAGCTGTAGTATTGGTAATGTGTTCAACACCTACAAAACACTCAACAACAAGTCCATTCTTATTAACATAACGCAAGACAATAGCCATTTGTTCCTTTGTAGAGTTATCACAAGATTCATCAATCAATATAGGGAATAATGAATCTCATAAATCTCTAATGATAACATTTACAGTTTCTCTTGCAGCCACTGTTGGGATTCATGCATTTTGGACATGAAAATGGTGTAACATGGATGAACAAGATGATAGATGCAAGGTAGAACACAAACAAAACACATAAGTCCAAAATCTTTCAAGGTAAGGGTGGAATATTACCTACTCCTTTGCTATTCAACACTTGAATCTTCTTTCTTGGAATCTTAGTTCTTCAAGTGAATTTGAAGAACCTCAAAATGTGATCCACACAAGTCAAGGAAGAGAGAGCCGAGAGAGTGAGAGAGTGAGAGAGTGATTTTGCTTTAATTGATTCAATTCAATTAAAATAGTATAAAACTTAATTTATATACCATGGGCACAAAGTGTAATTTTAAATTGTTTTGGGAAGGCCTCAAACAATTTAAAATTACCTCAAACAATTTAAAATTAACTTAAGAATACACATTTATGTCAAGTCATTGGTTTTATGGTTAATTCATAATTAGACCAAATTTTAATTCCATTAAATATTCTAACCCTTTAGAATAAAACCAATGCACTTTTGCCCCGATCATTGAATCCAATTCAATAATAATATTTAATAAATCCTTATTACCCTTGATTAGTGCTAGCTATTCATGGATAATCATTTCTTACCAATACATTAATTCGGATGCAACCGTTTACGTTTGAACATTATTAATCTGATTAATGATATGTATTACTTTGTCTCCTTGAGATTGGTTTTATGTATGACCATTTTGGTTCACTGTGATCTAGCCATGGGCCCAATATCTGATTTTGATATGTTTCGTTATAATTCTTTATAATTGAAACTCCCACTGATTATGGTAGACGTCTAGCAATGTTCTATAACCCCTAAACCACAATGAAGTGTAAATTCCAATGAACTTATTTTGATCGTACGTACCATGTGGTCAAATCCCTCCGTTTTCTAATCTTGATTAAGAATGGTTCATGGTATGTCAAAACCTTTAACTTAATCTTTAATCGAATTGTCAATCGATACAATGGAACTCGTCAACATGAAACTACTTTTCATCTGACATTCATTATACTCTGGCCAGAGATTTTCCTTTTCCAATGTTTATTGACATTCGTCTGGGAACTTGAGATTGGACTATTTTGAGTTAACAGATCCCATCTTGACCATTACTTGTCCTCGCATGTGAATAACATATGACAAAATTGGCTTATTACATAAGATGACATGACTAGTCTCGTGCTTATACACTATATGAACCACATGTATCCTATGTTGAATCCAATGGTGATGTCTCATGTCTAAGAATCAATGGTACACTAGCACGATCCTATGATGCATCATTGACCATATCCATGTGATTCATCGTAATTGATCGTATTCGATAAACAGTTCACTAACCGTTTATCCATGCTAATGCTTTAGTGACATACCTCTTATAATCACCCACACTAATACCATGAGACATTCAGCATGCCTACTATGCAATGTTATTGCCCAATTAACATTACTTGCGAAGGAATTCTTTGATGATTTGATCTTCTGAAGATCCATGTCATCCGGACATTTCACATGCAATATTAAATATAACATAATATAAATGAAGCAGAAAATCAATATGTAAAATAAGAACACTTTCTTTTATTCATAATACATTTACAAGATATAATGCCCTGAAATCGACAACATGATTGGTTCCTAGGGCATACACTAACATCCACACTTACAATGTCTTTCTGAATCTTAGGTGATGTTAATTTGAGATTGTCAGGAGCATTCTTGAAAGCAACAATATAGACATCTTTATTATGATCAGCAAGAAATCGTAGAAGCTCGAGAAAATTCCATTGGTTGTTTGAATCATAGGATTCATCATGACCATGAAATGGGAGTCCTTGCCTTAGAAGATAACGAACACAGTCAACTGTAGCATTTAAACGAGTTCGGTACTCAATTTGTGCTTTAGAAGAGCGTTTATAAAAAAATGTCTGAATGTGTTAGTCTTGATTCAATAATGATTTACACATTCTTCAAGCTTGGTTATGCGTAGCACTTTTAGCATGAACATTCAATCTTTATTTCTTTTTCCAATTTGAAAACCCTGGCCCAACAAAGTGATCACCACTCCCTTTATTACCAACATCTAACCTAAAAAGATAGCAACAAAGATAAAATCTTGCGTCTTTCGCTATACTATATTCCAACATTGGTCAAATTCATCAAACCAAGAAACAACAAATCTTCTTGAAAATCCAGCAAAATCTCTAAAAGGAAACTCATGGCCTTTAGGTGACAAGGACCCCTTTTCAAATATACTATTTGGATTTGATCTTGAATATTAGTATCATTATCTAAAATTCGGGGACATAAACCTGGATCATAGGAAGATCTGGCAAATCAACATCCACATTTTTTCTTGAATCATTAATATTTTCCTCTTGTTGAGATGATGAGATAATTGTTGACTTCCTTTTGAAATATCTCTCTATACTATTTCAAAACAACAATATATTATTTTTTGATAAAAAAATGCAACAAATAAATTATATGCTCAATATAAACTATTTATAATAATTTTAAACATGAAAGTTAAATAAATGAACTTAAATTGCAATAAGAAATTAAAAAGAGCTCAAAATCAATAGTATTTCACAAAAACGCTTGACCTACAAGCCATTAAACCTATCGGTAAACTATAAGTAAATTTAGCTAATTAGCCCCTTAATTTCAGTTGTATATCATTGTTTAATCTCATATTTATAATCTAAAGTTACATGTAGTTTGAATGACATAAATTCATTCTAATGTTATAAATCAAAACAACAAAAAAAAATTAATTCCAAAAGCTTTAATCTTTTTTTTTTTTTTTTTTTGCTTCATCATTTTTTTCCAGTAAGATTAATTTTCTTTATTGAGAGGTTTGTCTTGAACAAGAACAACAAGTTAAAACCCATTTTTGCTCTTACTTGGTAGCTCAATAAATTAAAATACACTTAGAAGATAAAAGTAGTAGTAAAGGTGGGAAATTAACCCGCCCGGCCCTCGGTAGGTTACATAGTTTGGCGGGCGGGCCTAACCCGCCCGCCCAACAAAGGCAGGCCGGGTTAGGCCCGCCATTATGGAGAAAATGGTTGGCCCAGCCCGGCCCACCAACCCTAACCCGCCGGGTTAGGCGGAGGTCCGAACCGGGTTAGCCCGATTTTCTTATTTTTTTGTTTTTTTTTTTTTTATTTGTTTTTTAATTTAACTTTTCAAAAATAATTATAAATATAATTGTTTTTAGTTACTTTTCAATATCAATAATTCAATTCAATTCAATTTTTTTTTTTTTTTTGTTAAACATTTCAAATATTAATTCAATTTTAATACAATAAAATTGTAATATAAGAAAAATTAGACTTATTCATTTATCAAAAAATAAAATAAGAAATTACAACAATTATTGCCTCGTTAAAACCTTACCAAGAAAAACCCAATGGGAGAAAAACTTGGTAAAGAAAAAAGAGTGCAATAATTGACAATTAATTTATAATTACATTTTACAAAAAAAATAATTTGGGGGTGGTTCACTGGACCTCCCTCATTGTATTATCTATATTACAAAATTGAAATGATTCTACTAAAGTATGTTGATAACCTCGTATTGATCTTTATGGCGCGATCGTTCCCAATCTCGAAGACCTGTGATGACTTCAATCATTTTTAGAGCAAGTTTAGTCCCTCTTTCATTAAATCCTTCCACTTGCACTAAATGTTTGTTCGGATGGACGGTTGAGACAGGAACAGCGAAAACATCCAAGGCAAGTCTTGATAATACCGGAAAAATACATTTCTGGCTTCAATACTCTAAGATATCAAAGTGACCTGCTGAAAACATTCGGGGGTTGCCAAATATTGTTGAAGTTCATTCTCTGCGACTCCATGGAGGACAGTATATTAGTTGTTGTTGTTGTGGTGGGTGGTGCTTCTGAAGAGGAGGCTATGCTTCTGAAGAGGAGGCTGTGCTTCGGATTCGGGTTCTCTTCGGCCTATTCAGTGCATTCCAGGAGTATAAGCTTCATTTGTTGTTCTTCTGATACAGCTTCTCTGGATATTTCGCCTCTTTGCGACTGCGGGTTCTCATACCTGTTTTCATATTGGAAATATACTTCGAAAATACTTTTTTACCTCTCCTATTTGATTGACATTGATTCGGTTTGTAAATTTTCACTTAAATTGTCAAAAAACATTTTCTAAACGTGCTAATTTAATCTGGATCAAATATGCACCTAAACAATAAAGAAAATGAATGGGTTCCCAATATTTCAAAAAAAAAAAATTTGCATTGCCTTTATTGGTGCATTTAAAATTTCATTGTCTTGTTTTTTGTAAATAACTCGAAATTTTTTATAATTGTATGTATTACCAATGGACTAGTAGGATAATACACACCAGAAATTTGTAAAGTGGATTGGTAAAACGTTTGAGAAAAGAATGAAATACTTAGCTATCTTCCAATCATTTTCTATCAAATAATGAGGACCTCTATATTTGCTACAAAATAACTAATTATATTAGCATAAGGTAAACATGAATCAAGCATTAAATAAGTACTATTCCATCTAATAGGCATATCTAATGCAAAAGTCTAGGAGACATATTTGATTTATACAAGCTTCTTGAAATTCAGCATTTTTATTACTACTAGTAATCCAAGCTAAAGATTCCCTAATTCTATCAATATTTTTAATTGTTTTCATACCACTTTTCACAATTAAATGAATAACATGACATGCACAATGTTGGTGAAAAATTTTCAAATTGTTATATAAAGGATAATTAATTTGAAAAAAAACTTATAGCTTACTATTAGAACTTGCATTATCTAAAGTAAACTTATCACTTATCAATAATATCATAATCTTCTAAAACTTCATCAATTTTATTATAGATTTCTAAACCACTAGATCCACATCCATTAATCTAAATCTAATAAAGATTTATTTAATTTAAATTTATTATCAAATAATATGACTAGTCACACAAATATAATCTTGTTTAGCTCTACCACTCCAAATATTGGCAGTTAGAGCACACTAATATGACAAGTATGAAATTATTTTTCATTCTAATTTCATTTTTTTAAACAATTTTATTAAATTATTTCTAGTTGCAGTTTTAGAATAACTTTTAAATCTTGGAAAAAATGATTTTGAATAAATCTTTCAAAATATTATCTTCAGCCCTATTAATAGGTTGATCAATTGCAGCAATAATAAAGCTAACTGTTCCCTAATACATCAGAATTATAACCCAAGTAGTACCCATATTAGTTATTTGATTTGATTGTTTCTCTATTTCCATGTTGATTAATATGTTTATTAGCATGCATTTTTAAAGTACTAGTATCATTACCTGAATCAGCTTTATAAACATTTCCACAATATTGCATCTTGCTTTCTTGACTTGAACGCATTTTCTGTCTCGTAAAACTTGTCAAAATGCGCCCAAACGTCTGAGTGTGCTGTCTTTGGTTCGACGGCAGTTGATGAACCCGTCTCAACTTGAGATGGAGTGGATGAGGCGACGATTATGAGGACGACTTCTAAAACCACCGGGAGCTGTTGGAATCGACGACATATTTTGAGAGTGTATGGATTCTGAGACTGGGGTTGGGACAGCGGGACTATTTGAATCTCCTGCATTCATAGTAAAATCAGCAGGACTAGACTAGGATAGTAGTTTTCTTCATCATTGAAATTGATGAAGAGAAAATATCTATCCATTGTAGTTGAAAAAAAAAATTGATGTAGAAGAAATAAAAATTAAAGAAAGAGAATTGGAATTTGGAAAATTGGAAATATGAATTGAAAATTGCAAAAACTAATAAAAATTAAAATAAGAGCAAATTGATAACAAAAAGATTAAGAGAATAAATGAATAATTGAGAGAATAGAGATTAGAGAATATGAGAGAATGAGAGAATTTGAGTTGTGAGAAAAATATGAGAGTTTAGGGCCAATTTATAGAAAAAAATGGGGAAAGAAAATAACGAAAAAGACCCCTCCAACGGCTATATTTCAAGGGTAAAAGGGTAATTAAAAAAAATAAATTAATTTTACTTTTTTTTTTAATTTATTTTTCAGCCAACTTGGCGGGTTGGTTGTTGCCAACCCGGCGAGCCAACCCGCATGCAACCCGTCGGGTTGGCGGGCCTCCTGCAGCGAAGACAAAATAGCAACCCACGGGCCGTCGGGTTGCCATTTTGTAACCCGGCCCGCCCGGGGGTTGCTGGCGGGTTGGGCTGGTTTCAACCCTCTTCATTACGGGCTGGGTTAGGGTTGACCTGCCTAACCTGGCCCATTTGTTCCACCTCTAAGTAGTAGCCAACCAAGCACAAAATTATAGCAACATGCCAACAACTCACCATTTATGCAGAAAAAAAAAATCCTACACATGCTTGAAGAAACATAGTGAAAACCAATCAAAATTACCAATGAGCACAACACTATAAAAGACATTTTAGAGAACTTAAATGAAATTAATTAAACAAAACTCAATAATTGAATCAAGTAAAAAAAAAAAAAAAAAGGAAATCAACAAATATTCTTACTGTTAAAAGAGATTTTAAAAACAGTGACGATTCTTCAATTGAGTGGTGGGGAACATTGGGGTTGGGGAAGAGAAAATTACGGATTGGAGAGATGGAGTGGGGTAGGTTGGGTAAGAGAAAAAGTTGGGATCTAGGAAAAAAGGAGAAAAAAATATTATTAGAAAAAGTAAAAAATTTTAATTAATTTAGTTTACTGTAATTTTGAATTTAGTTTTGTTATGGGATAAAAATAAAAAAAAAATAAAAAATAAAACCCAAGTGTCACTTGACCCCGCGTGACCCCATGTGGGTCCGCCCCTGTTTGAGGATACGTATAAGAGTTAAGAATCATGGTTTATAATTTTTCTAAATACTAATATGCCACTATCTAAAATAGAAGATGTGGGGGTAAAGATAAATCAGATGCGGTCTGAAAATCACGTCCCGAATTTTATTTAATTTGGAGTTTTGAAAGAAGTTTAATGGGCTCAATAATAACACTCTCAACATAAATTCATGAACAAAACAACTTACTAGACAACATAAATTCTTAATCAAAATTATTAAATGCCTAGAAATGGTTAATCCAACTTGGCAATATGATGATATATTCATGACTGCCACTGCATCAGAGTTGAACCATTTTCCTTTAATCTTAGGGTCTTTCTTTTAAAATTTAAATGCTGAAATTAAGAAATAAATATTCACTATACTCCTATTTGTTTTGCTTGTAATATCAACATATGAAGGCGCACACTGATATGAAATAATTTCTTATGAGTTATGACAATGAACATATTCCTGTATTATTTATGTCCTGATGTACACATATACATATCATGAGTTACAAGTATTATATATATGTATATATATAACAATCGTTTCAGTACATGGATTATGGACTATTTATTACACACGAAAAAAAATAAATTAAGCGCATAGCCTAAGCCTAATACAATATTAAAGCCATCAATTCAATTAACCTATTCATGAGAAACTCTCTCAACCGTGAATCCGGAGTCGTTTCAGAAGTGTCGCTTTATTTTAACAAAATTCCAAATTTAAATGTAGTGCTGGTCCTGCTGGACATGTGAATTTCTTCTTATGGTGGTATTCAAATATGATAATATTAAAGCCAGCCCCGAGGAACCTTCTCACCCTTAAACCCTAATGAATGTTATATCTACCAAATTCAATGAACTTTTCCTAATGTGACGTAGGTAATTAACTTTATGTGTACACATGATTTCGCAAATTAAGCTTCAAGAGAATGGACATTGTGCATATAATTTTGATTTTAAAATATGCTCAGTGCGGTTTAGTCAGCAAGAAGTGGGATGCAGAGAAACGCAGCCGCTCTGTGGTGGTGGTTGAAAACAGAATGATGGATATGGAAAAACAAAATTAATTGCTTTAGTGTTTGCTTCTCGTCCACAAAACAATTAGGCAAAAGTTGCTGTCTTATAAAGCTTGAGAAAAATGAGTGAATAACATGCGTTTCACTTTCTAAGGATTCATGTTAAATATGTGCATTGACATGTATAATTTCTATTTACACTTGAATAAAATACATATATATTTTTGTTCAGTTAATATCCACTAACAAATAGAGAATGGTTTTCTTCCATCTTAAAGCTATTGTGAACATAATATATGGTAATCGTGTGGATATTCCACTTCTATTAGCCGTTTTCTTGCTTCTTTCCTCAAAAGAATTTTAGTTGGTAGGTGTGGATATACAAGTAATTGAGTCAAACTCTATATATACTTCATATTTATTTGGGTTAAGTGATGACATCAGCTTAAAATTTATATCTCGACGTAAATTAAAATTTAAGTTAGTACAGTTTAACCCTATTTATAATAAACCTAGTTTATGCAAGCTTGAGAATTACGGAGGACAAAACTCGGCAGTAGTAAATGTATTATTAATTACTTCTCCTTCGAAGACAAAATGAGCATCTATTAAT